>NW_022900913.1:70438735-70497711 GCF_012274545.1 Fukomys damarensis
TTTTTTTTTTTTTTTTTTTTTTTTTTGGTGCTGGGGATGAACCCAGGGCCTGATGCATACTAGGGAAGTGCTCTACCAGTAAGCTGCATCACCAGCCCTATGAATAAAACAACAAACCAGGAAGAAGAAAACCTTTTTTATAGTGAGACACTAATCCCTGTGCGGCAACTTATCGAGGGAGAGTCATTAATGGATTCTAAAGCTAGTGGAATGGAACAAGGTATCTACAGAGCCTCAGAGAATATTAATTACAAAGGAAAATAAGTGTATTGGGTCTGAGAAATCTGGTAGCCCCCACCTCAACTAAGTGACCTTAGCCAGTGACAGAACAAACTAACAGGTGTCTCCTAGAGGTGCATGGGTGTGAGCACTACTGCTTCTGCACACTCCTGCAAAAACCCAGGCTTGTTCACACATGCACAGGAGGGGTAAGGAAGCACTAGAAACACAAACCATGGAGTAAGGAAAGAGCAGAGCTGTATATACTATTTCAACTTATTTCGGTCAAAACCATAGGGCCAGGGATTTAGCTCATGGTGCTGACACCTGCCTTGCAAGCAAAAGGTCTTGAGTTCGATCCCCAGTACAAAAAAAAAAAGCTCTAAACTATTTAAAGTAAGAAATTAAGAAAGAAATGTAATCAGTGTTAAGTGCAAGTCTTTCTGAAGTGTCCCACACACCAGCCTTCTCAGACAGAGGAACCTAAGCAGCACACCTTGATGTGGACACAGTGGCCACTAGGCTGACCAAGAGGGTCCTTCAAGAGGCAACTAAGTGGGGAAGGGCACAGACACCCCATGATCAGAAAAGTGCTATGTCAATCTCCTCTAGTGCTTTCCCTGGGCATTGTACTATCAGCTTTCCTGCATCTAGAATGCCTGCCCATCCATACTCATATGGTGCATTTCCTGTGGCTGGACAATCTGATACTACAGCAGGTGAGGAAGGCACACATTTGTTCAAAGTCTCATAACTCTCCTGTAAGTGGCTGTATGTTAACTACCACTGCTTCCCTGTACAAAAATATTTGGAAGTAATACTGGTTCTCTCAGGTATCAAGAAAGGGGATCAACACAGTCTTTGGAATGTCAAACTTTTCAAATCTGGATTCGGAAGGAGAGTATTATTGGCTATGAGGCTGTATATAGCCTTATACCCTATGGCACAGGCACCGAGGACATTACCTGATTTCTTGAAGAGCTTTTCTAAAACGTAGTCATCACCACTGTGTGCCTTGGGCTTGCTCTCAGGGCCTTCATCATGCCTGTGGTACCGCCTTCTCTTCACCAGGTGTGGCACTCGTGTGCCCTCAAACTTGGCATCTCTGCGGTGCTTGGCACCCTGGGGCTTCTGCTTCTTCTCCAGGGCTCCTTCTTCTGCTACATCCTGGTGCTTCGTTTTCGACTTGTGCTTACAGGAATGACTTCTCACCTGTCCATTCTCCTGAGGAAGTTCTGCTGGAACCTGGCCTCTGTCTCCTTCACCAGAAGGTCCCTGCTTCACAGCAATGCTTTCCTCGCCAGACAGGCCGGGTGCTCTGTCAATTTGTGGAGAACTGGAGCAGTACTCATTTCTGCCAGTCATGGGTGGCTCCTCTGGTCCAGACACTGCACCTGTCTCCTCGCTAACCCTGTCACTGCTAGTTACCCTGCTGCCTGGGTGAGGGTCACTTTTCAAAGGGCCACTTGTACTGGAGGTTACCATGCTTCCTTCAGCTCCTGTTGCCTTAGATTTATCTTCAGATGATGTGGCTACATTTGCAAATGTGTCAGAATCTGGGAATTTCCTGTATTTTGGAACATTCTGGTCTGTCCCAAAGGCTGGAGGAATCTTCCTTTTGAAATGGCGTTTGGGTGTTGGAACATCTGAACCAGTTCCTGTAAAAGGCAAAGCACAGCTAATACTAAGTGTATAAATCTTATGTAATTTATTACCTGAAATTAACGGCCTTTCTGTATTACCTGCAAAAATCGCACTTGTTTCAGTGCTCTGGGAGCCATCGGGGCTAGTCAGAGTAAACAGCTCATAAAGGTCATTGGATTTGAAAAACCGCCTTTGCTTTGGATCTTTTAGCACTCTGTTTGTCAAAAACTGCTTGAAGATTTGTCTGAAAGGATAAAAAATTAAGCTGACAGGAAACAATGCTTAGTTCTACCTGTATGTTCCAGTTATGAAACAATATGAGAGGGAGGTAATAGCTGCAGCTGTTTGAACAGCTAGATAATGCCCAAACTTTCAGCCTTGAGAAATGAGAGTTCAGCAAGTATGCAACGCTTCAGCTGGTTTCTAGTGTTTTATAGAATTCAGTTAGAAATGCTAATTATTTCTATCCAACAAGCTTTTTTTTAATCTTATTGAGTTTACTGGTACATTTAAAGTATACAGTACAGTTACATTCATCATTGGGATCTCATACCTTTACATGACAGATCTTGGTTCTCATTTTTCCCCATACCCTTGCCCTCCCTTCACCCCCCAGCCCCCCACTTACAAAGACTTTGCTTCCATTTTTTCCTTTTCTCATATTTTTCTTGTCCCTTATTTCCTTTCCCCTACTCTTCCCACTTCCCCTACACCTTTAGCCCTTTTCTTCCTATTTCATATTATCAGTTATACAATTTGTATACAGTTATAAAACTTTTTGAACCTACAAGGTTCACCACATTTCAAAAAATGCCTTTCACACACGAGCCTGTGACCCACAGCCTCTCTGTGCTGCAAGGAGCTGGCCTCCAGGCTTCTGTATCAAGGAGCCCTCTCTCAGGAAACTCTCAGCCACCACCATGCTGTGCCAAAGTCTCACCTGTAGCCCTGTGGCTCAGGTGTTCTACAAGGCAGCACTGCATCTTCAAATGTGTGGAAATGCCAAAATGCAGCTTCAACTTTGTATCTTTCACAATTTTTCTACAGGAGGCAGGAACACTTCTCTCAGATAACAGTGAATACAAAAGTTACATATAAGTGGTCCCTGAAGTAGGCTCAGGTACAACAATCATATTTGAAGGCATTTTAAAAAAAACAAACAAACAAAAAAAACTCATGTTATCTAAGCTTATGTTAATGGCAAAGAAAAAAATACTAAACAAAAATCTACATCCCTTAAATTACAGCTAAATATTATTCTAACACAGAAAATACTGTACAACAACACTTTAAAATACTCCCCACTCAAACCCCAGGTGCACACAGCAGGGTCTCGGCAGCATCTCACTGACCGGTGGTAAATCTTTTCCTCGATGGTGCCAGCCATCAAGAGCCGGTACACGGTGACCTGCCTCTTCTGGCCTATCCTCCAGGCTCGCTCCCGGGCCTGCAACAGAGAGAGATAGCTCAGCTCAGCAAAGGCCCTAACAGGGTGGTGCTGATGGAGGGACACAAAGGTGGAGGGCCGGTGCCTTTCACTCCCAGAGGCAGAATTTTGGTGAGTGTGGTCAAGATTGCACACCCAAAACCCACTAGTGTGGATTAACAGCCACCAACCAAACAGAACCAGACAGCTGGATCTGAAAGCGGAGTTTCCACCTCTGCCTGTGGTCCCTTTATCCCATGTTCAGCAGTGGATCCAAAATGGAGACGGCATTCAGCAGCCAGCCAGAACATGGGAGGATGACACCAGCCATGAAACTGTTCTCACACATCTTGTTCTGAGGTACGAGACAGACCTGCATGTCAGTGCTCGGGTTCCAGTCAGGGTCATAGATGATTACTCTGTTGGCCCCGGTCAGGTTGATGCCTATGCCGCCCACTCTCGTAGTCAGAAGAAACACGAAGATAGATGCATCCTGCAGGCAAGACAGGCCACGCAATGGGAGTGTTGTAGGGCAGTACCCGCTCTGTCTCCGGCTGCTCACACCATACGCAGAGCTGCTCCCAAAGCCAGCAATGATGGCTGCCTGGCGAACAGTGAGGCCAGAGCTCGTCACACAGCTCCCGTTCCTGATACTATGTCAGGAATATTTACAAACTGGGTTTCCAAGAAAGAAAGCACTTCCTTTACACACACACACACACACACACACACACACGTGTACCTTTGCAACTTCCCTATGCTCTCCAAGTGCACACGGTTACTGGCAAGAAATCCTGCTGCCCTCTGTCTAGCCCCAGAGGATAGCAGCCCAGGTGGCTGTGGCTGACACACAGCTGATCTGCCCATCTCCTCCCTGACAGCACTTGCTACCTCGTTATATCTTGCAATCAGCGGCTGGCGCGAGGCAATGGTAGTGCTACCGTCCATCTTGAGATAGGAGTACTTCTGGGCTCTCAGGAACACTTCGAGGATGTGCAGCATCTGTGGGGGAGAGAAGACTGCTGTACTTGTGTCTTTCACCACGCCTCCCCCGGTGGGCCTGTGGAGAAATCAAACTGCTACAAGAATATTTTTGGTATTTCTTACAGTTAATTCTTACAACTTTTATAAGTAGCCCAAACTCAGGTCTAAACTCACATGGACACCAGCATCACATCACGGGCTTTTTAAAAAGTCAAATTTGGGCACCACCTCCAGAGAAGACTCCAACCCTGCAAGCTGCTATTTTGCATCCATGGCAGACTTGCTCTGGAAGCATTACCTTAGATCATAGCTTAATTTTTAAATTAAATGTATAAGCCCTAAGAAGTGACTTGTTTCTTGAAGTCTCCACACTCACCTGTCTCGACTGAGAAAACAGCAGTACTCGCTGACCCTGTTTGTGCCATATTTTCAGCAAAGACTCAACGACAATCATCTTCCCAGAACGCTTCCAGTATCCAAACTGATCCTCTTCGAGTTCATCCTCTGGAAGGCGGCCAAGGTTCTTGGGGCCTCCGGAAAAGAGATCAGGGTGGTTGCAGATTTTTCTTAGGGCTACAAGTCCAGAGAAAATCTGCAATGCAAAAGAACATTAAGTGCACTTAGATTAACTTAGAGATAAGGAAGGATGGAATGGAAAGAGGCTGTTCCATATATGATGTGGATTAAAGTCATTCTTCATCAGCTTTTGAGCTTCTTCCCTAATCACAGCATTGTTAGGCATTGGGAATTAATATTCACTCATCTTCCCCTGACCGGACAACTTCTCAAGCAATAAAACAGCTCTACTGGACTGAACATGTCCACAGTAGGGGCCATATGCAATTGCTAATGACTCATTGCCCCTCACCCGAAAAACAGTTACACAATACTATAAACTTCATACAAAGAAACACTGTCATAGTTTAACTATGATGCGTCCTCCAAAGACTAATGTGCTGAGAGCTTGATCCAACATGCACCAATGTTCAGAGGGGCCTACAGGGTGACTGGGTCAGGGGGGTACAGACCTTAAGAGTGAATGAATCCACTGATGCGCTAAAGACGTTGGCATGGGTGGAGGAACCAGGTCACCAGAGGAGCACCTTGAAGGCATACTGTGTCTCAGCCCCCTTCCTTTTTGTCTCTTCCCCTGCTGCCTCTCCTCCACCATGCCCTTCCGCCATGATGTTTCTGCTCTGGCATCAGCTGACCATGGACTGAAACCTTTAGACAAAATAAGTCCTTCCTCTTTTAAATTGCATATGGCGGGTATTTTGTCCCAGCACCAGAAAGTTGACCAATACCGTCAGTCACTTTGAAAATGCATATCAGAAATACCACCCATGACAATCCAACTTTGGAGGAATCAGTCATAGGATTATCAAATGCATAAGCACCTTACTAAAAGTTCCAGTTTAAGGTATTAGCCAGGTTAAAACTTATTTACTTTCTTGTTACCACTGCCTCAGAGAACAAATCTGTGTGGGAAGATGTGGATGGTGGCTCATGTGTTAGAAGCACAGGGTGAGCACGCCCTGGCCCTGGTTCTGGCCCTGTGCCCGCCAAGGGACCCAACTGAACTGTAAGAATGAGTGAGCGTTCACAGCTTTCAGAGTGTGACTCAGAGCAAACCTCTGGCATGGAAGCTCAAGTGTGAAAGAATACTCATGAAGTTAACAATCACAGGGTGCAGCAATTTTACTAGGAAACAGCACTTAAATGAGTAAGGATCTGAGCAAGTTAAGAATACTGTCAAAACTCTCAACAGCCTCTCTAACGTTTTCTTCCCATTAGACCTGTACCACGCAATACCACAGCTCCCAGCTACATGCAGTATACAGCATGTGAAGTACGGCTGGGCTGCATGGTGATGTGCGGCAAGTGTAGAATACACTCTCAATTTTAAAGACAATACAAAAACTCAGGAGTAAAATGTCTCATTAATCATTTTTAAATTCTGGTTACATGTTAAAATAGTATTTTAGGGGGTTGGGAATGGATCTCAGTGGGGCTGCACCTACCTCTCAAGCACAAGGACCAGAGTTTGATCTCCAGTACCCTCCCCCAAATAATAGTATTTTAGTGATATATTCAGTTAAAGAAAATACATGATCACAACTAATTGCACCTGTTTTCTTTTTGCCCCATTACCTTCTTCATACAACTACTAGAAACTGGGGCTTGTAAGCATGGCTGCCACTCTATCTACGTGACAGGAAATCTCAACCACTTAGCATGAAGGCACAGGAGGTAGGAGGGGAGACTCAGGAGAGCTGGAGAGCTGGGAATGACCTATAAGCTTCCTCTAGAGACCAGAGGTAGATGACAGCCATGAGAAAGGGTTCAAGAGTGAACCTTGAGTCTGGTGCTTAAGCACCTGTTGCCATGAACAAGGCACTGTGCTGCTGCTCATCTCCAGCAACCTCAGAGCACAGGAGCAGGGCTGGGGATTTCCGAGTGCACAGCACTACTCACTGGACCTCTGAAAAGGACAGGTAAGGACCATGGCTGCAGAGATGAGCAGTGGAGGATGTGCAAGTGTACACTCGCTGCAGGAAGCCAATGGATTGGATTCTGCAGTTGTGCTAAGAGTACTGCACAGAAACGGCTCTACCCAGGAATTGGCAGTGGGAGTGCCTTTCTTTACTTCTAGAAATCCCATGTGTCAAATCACTAAGACTCAATTTACAGGGTAAGGTACTTACACACAGAAAAGGAGAGGTGTTTGTCTACAGCTTTAGACTGAACACTGAATACAAGCCTAGTATACATGCCCGCTTCACAGGTCACCCATGCTCAGTGCTGAGCACTGCTCACAGCCATGACAGAAGATGTGCACAAATGCCTGCTCATCCCAGCAGTCCACGCTGACTCCCCGAACACTGCAGGGATCCCCTGTCCCTGAAGGCCCCACCATCATAAACACCAATGTATAATGCTATTCTTCACTAGACTGCAGAGTGGGATTCAGGTGCAACAGCCTGCAGGGAGACGAAAAGTTCGTGCTCCAGTTCAATGTGTGTTCTCTCATTACTGGAAGAGCTTCAAGTTTAACTGAGGTTCTCACCAAAATGTTTTCACGAGGGTCACAAAAAGCCCAACCCATGGCAGCATGTGCCATCTGATTAAGATTCAAAAGCCCAGCTTCCAGCCCCATACCCAGCACGTCTGTAATGTTGTCATGAGCTATGCCCACCCCATCAAAGTGTGCATGACGCACAGAAACGAGGAGCTCCAGAAAGCCAAATTCTACCACATTTGTATGATTCACGGAAGACACTACCCAGTAACTTCCATATTCCAGACAATGGTAGAGAGAGAACTTGAGTAGTACAGAAGGCATAGAATGATCATAAAGATGCTCCCTTCCCACTCTGGGACCAGGAGAATTACAGCCAGAGACTTCTGAACCAGAGTGAGACCTGGTTTCTACAATGCAGTGGTTCATGCACATTTATGAAGTACAGGGCCTTAGATATTGATGAAACACCTGAATCCTCATAACCCTCTCCTCATAAAGTTACAGAGAACTTTTGCAAATAATCTAAAAACCTACAAAATGTTAGGAAAATGTAAAATGACTTACACTGTCTCTAACATCAATCTGCTTTGTTTAGTTCAAAATTAACAGACACTGGAGGCATTGACCATGAAACGGGACATCTGGCCTCATCCCTAACCTTGAACAACCCCTTCCTGTGCACGAGAATAGAGAGCTAGATGATTCTTCAGGTAAACTCCCCAACTACAAGGAATTCTTACGTCTGGGTTAAAGTTAACTGTCTTGTTACTATAATTTGTACATGGGTAATGTGAACTGAGGAAATGAAATGTAACCCTGAATGAGGTACTCCCCAACTACAAGGAATTCTTACGTCTGGGTTAAAGTTAACTGTCTTGTTACTATAATTTGTACATGGGTAATGTGAACTGAGGAAATGAAATGTAACCACCTGAATGAGGTCATGGCTGTAAAACCTATAAAAGAAGAAGCTGCAACCCAATAGATGGTTGATCACTGGCACTGCCTTTCTGATTGCAATTCGACCCTTGCTGGCAAAATAAACTTTTTATTATTTTACTTCCATTTAGCTCATCTCTATGTGCATGTCACTTGCCAATTCCTTCTACAACAATAAAACAGGATTTTGGTCCTAATTCCAGTAAAATCCAGCAATGCACCTGACACCCAGCCCCTGGCTCTAGTCATCTTCAGCTTCCCCTGCACAGCTCAGGATGGCCCCTTCCCTGGGACGTCACTTTCTCTGCCCCTGAACACTGTAGTGGGGCTTCATGTCCACCTCACAGGCCCCATGTGAATGAACACAGATAATGCATGCGCCTCCCCCCCTACACCCCTCTGTCCACAGCTCATCTCTCCTACTCCATCTCTGGCTGACCTGCATCTCTCCATTGAGAATCTTGTAAACTTCTTTGGAATCGATGAAATTTTGGTAGACTTTATGCTGTTCATCTGTAAGACGGCAAAATAAGACCTACAGGAGAAAGAAAAACAAATCATAGCTTTAAAATATTATTAAAATAAATTAAAACATCAGTAAGGTTTCTAATCAAATGAGCACAAGACATGCAATTTAACAATGTACCTCTTATTAAAACAACAAACACTGATGACATAGCCCAGCCCGGACAGGGCATTTCTCCACTTCTGTGTCCAGCCATCTGTGGGCCCTGCCCCATGGCCCAGTAGCCCCTCCAGCCTGGTTTCCTGATCACACACAAGCTCAGGATCAGGTGCACTTCAGTCCATGCCCTCCTGCCCACTTGGAATGTCCCTTCCCTAGGGTTTACAAGTCACTAGACTCATCTCTGAGAGCAACCCCTACCCCTAGACTAACTGTGCCACGTATCCAAGTATCCCATGCCACATGTTTGCTGACTTTCTTCCTCATGATGCTCTGCTCTTTCTCCAACTTCACCTCTCTGCACCCATGTTCTTCCCCTCAAAGTGCTTTCACTCATGGTCTGAGTCATCTTTCTAAAATATGAACCTGAGCTTTTACAATTCTTCATTTCTTAAATTCACACTCAGACTTTCAACTAGAATGACAACAGAGAAAAAGCTGTTCCCTTCAAGTACAAAGTTACCTATATGAATTACTCACAGGTGCCTCTGCCTACAAATCCCTGAGGCAGCAGTTACAAGGGACCCTAAGATAGGTACAACATGGCCAGACCTCCAGGAATGTCCAGTCTATGAGGACAGATGCCATAGCAGGGACAACTGCCACCACAGTTATGTGCAGAGCACAACCCACAGGCCTGGTCAGTACTCAGGGAGATGGGAGGGAAGGGGCCAGGCAGGCATAGCTGTGTGTGTTGAGTAAAGCCTGGTGACATCTGGATCTACAGACCTGTTCATTTTTATCTGGCAAAGAAAGGCTCATCTTGACGTCTGACTTCATTCTCCGTAGCAGGTATGGGTTTATGGTGTCTCGTAAGACACATGCACATTTGTAAGCAGTTTTAACCTTTAATGAAAGAAAAGGAAAGGGAATTATTGTATGTTTAAGGAGTGTGTTTGTTCTTACCTCTCAACTGATTCCACTGCTTAATAATAAAAAAAGGACAAATAATTGCATAAAACTGACTAAAAATGGTTGGAAAATAGCTTGGAAAAACTCACATAAATTCTATATACTCCAAGAGACAGTAGCTTCCATCATAATACCATCAGTGAAACAACTTCTCCCACCAAAACGTACAACAAAAACAAAAAACCCCGACAATTTTGTGCCTTCTTCTTCTTCTACACCTGTTTTAGTTACTGTTACACAGTTAGACCCTAACACAGGGTCTTGACCAATCTCTAGAAGAAAAACTATTTTCAAATGAATTAATTCATAATCTTGTACTCTCCCAAAGCTACAAAGCAACTGCTATGATGCAAGGCTGAAGATCAGAAGATCAAAAATGCGGGGAGGCAGCAGGAGTAGGAGCCACTAGCTCATCAGCAGAGATGACTGCCTGTTGGACACCCCAGAAAGCAGCCTGAGAAAAGCCTGTGACCCTGAAATAAAAGGTCACTCGGCCTCAGATGGACCATATGGCTCCATAGCGACAGCCACACAAAAGGCCAATCTTCCTGTCTCAGCCTCCCGACCTGGGATTACAGGTATGTGCCACCCTGTCTATTTCATTTCATTATTCTAGCAGCCTCCACACCTTGTCTGTCCTACCTACAAAGGCCACCTGGGTCTCTTGTCCCTGCTGTCCTTCTCAGCTCACCATCCTCATCCCCAATAGCCCTACAGGTCCCTCACTGCCACCCTCCCTCCTGTGACAGCCATCTCAGCAACTCCAGAGAGCCATGTTACAGCGACCTGTTTGAAGCCTGTCCCATTGCTCCAAGGACTTCTGCCTTCCTTCCCCTTCCCACAGCCCCGCCCCAATAAGCATCCCCAGCCCAGTCCAGTGGGTCTATCACTGTCCTACCACACAACGTGGCTGTGCTCACAGTGCTGCCCTAACCCAGAAGGCCTCGCTCCTCACAGCCCATTTTCCCAGAAACCAGCCATGGGACACAACTCATTCCATCTTCCTGAACATCCCTTTCCTTAGCGTCTTGATATTGTACAAGACACACTGCCCAGGTCATCCTATACTGTGCGCTAAAACTCACTTGCCTTTGCTCATAGTTTCTGATCATGTATGACATCCCTCTGTTCCTTATCTGACAGAAATGTCCCAGGAACAACTAACACCACAACTGTTTCATTTCGATTATGCAAAGATAAGTTTTATTGGGTCAGGGATTTAGCTGAGTGGCTCTGCCACCTGCCTTGCATGCACAAGGATCCGAGTCCAATCCCCGGTACAAAAAAAAAAAAAAAAAAAAAAGTTTTAGGGGTTTCCTCTGAGTACGTATTTCTTGTGATTTAAAAAAAAAATTTTTTTTTTAAAATCTGGACAAATATGATCTGTCAACAGAAATCATTTTCTGATTTTTATCAGACACCAATTCATAAGCCTGGTCATTCTCCTTACATTCTGAAGCACTTTACTACAGTGTATAATATGTAGTAGGACCGTTTTAAACACTGAAGCACCCCTGTCACCTGCTGCCTGTTACCTGCACAGGAGAAGCATTGGCGTATCCCCCCATGGTGATGGGGACAGAGAACTGCTCCATAAACACAGGCAAGGTGCCCAACTTTCCCGGGAAGACAAAATCAAACAGCGACCACAGCTCTCGGAGGTTGTTCTGCATCGGCGAGCCAGACAAGATGATCCGATGGGGCGTGCGGAACTATTTCGGAAAGAAAACACCTTTCTGTTAAACTCGCCTTTCACAGATGACCACAGTCCCAACCCGGAAACACTCCTATGTAATGTCATTTGACACACTGACTCAACATCTCAGCTCTTCACCACTGGTCCTGTCCAACATGAAGGTGCTTTATGCAATTACAATTCTCCCATTATATTCAGGTGAAAAGAGGGGAAATATTGTTTATCATTCAAGTTGAATATTAAGGATTAGAGCTGGATTTGGTAATACTCAAATTATCAACCTACGTAAGAGACATTTTTGGATAACGTGAGTAATCACAATTTTAAAAATATGATTATGGGCAAGTATGAAGAAGCTCTTTACACAAAGCATCAGGAAAGACACTGAGTGAGTTACTAAAAGCGGTGCCTATTCCTAAATAAGCTGTTTCCCACCTGGAAAGCCCCCTGTAAGGTCATACCTGCTTGCAGGCCACGGTGACAGCAGCATTGGGGTTTCGAATTTTGTGTCCTTCGTCCAAGATCACATAGTGCCAGTCGTGCCTGCTAATGTCATCCTGCATCAGCCGAATGTAGGAGTAAGAGGTGATCAAAATTCCATGACAATGAGCAATGTCCCGAATCAGTTTCGCCTAAAACCATAATAAAATAGTAAACCCAGTTTTAAATCAGAAATGAAATAAAATGGATATAAATAAATGATACCCTTTCAATCATGGCACAACTGATAGAACTTTCTAAAAATGTGCAATTTTATACAAACATGATACAACTATAATGTGTTATAGGCATGGGAAATACACTTTAATCTGTGAGGTAGAAAACCCTGAGAAACCCACTATGGAGGAGTCTCCAAAGAGATAATAAATTATAAAATCAAACACTTCACTAATTTTTATTTTTCTGAAACATTTGTGCCCAGCCTTGTTAAACTTAAAGCAACTGAGTGGATGGAAGAGGATTATGTTCAAACAGATGCAAGACAATATAAGCAGACAAGGAAGATGAATCCAGGAGTTTTTATAAGATATAACATAAATTGTAGGCGGCTGGGATGGAAAGGATATAAAAGCAACGACTTAAAAAAATGATCTAAACATCGAGGAAAGACTTCAGTCTACAGGGAAAAACATCCCAGCATGCCAGGCAGAACTGAAGAAGACTTTTCCCTAGGCATATCCTGTAGGACATACACATACACAGGCAAGGTGCCCAACTTCCCCCGGAACACAAAGTCAAAGAGCAAGCACAGCTGAATTCCAAAAGTGGGAGTGGGGAGAGGATGCCAGCCAGAGCTTCCAGTCAGAACAAAGCACTGAACATCTTTCCTGCTACACTAAAGATGTCAGCAGCTAAGGAGAAAATGTAGTACATAATTGTTAGTGGGGGGAATTCCAGGCCCTAAATGTTCTAGCCATCCACACCAGCTGGCATTCTTGATGGGAAAAACAAACTCCAGCCTCAGACAGACAAGAAGTTAGAAAACAAGCTACCTGGAGGCTGCTTGCTCACAGAGAGTGTACAGCACAGATGGAGTGACATGGATGGTGGGGCCCTATGCAAGACCGGGGGTGCTGTCCCCATGTTCCTGCATGCTCCTCACAGAAAGCATCTTGGTGACCCTGTGCAAAGGCAGAGCCACCACTGCTCACCCCACTGTACAGATGAGCAAACTGTGGCTCAGATTCATAACCAGTGCACCAGGTCAGGGAGCCAGCAAGCAGTGTCACAGAAAGGACCCACACCAAAGCTACAACCACTAAGCCTCGGCTGCACTCTTCTCCCTGCATCGCGGAAAGGTTCAGACAGGGAAAATTATACGTACAACAAACTGGCTCTTAAAATACACCATTCAAACATAACAACCAGATATAAATATTAGACATTTCTCAATGAGAATGAAACTGTTAAGGAACAAGCCAAAATATAAAAAGGGACATATTTCTAAGTGCCTTTGTAATTCCTAATCTGAACTGAAATTAGGGGAATATAAAAGTGGAGAGGGTAGGATGGGTCATAGGTAACAGATGCTACTTACTTCTTAACTGTGTGAGAAAAATAATTAAAATACCTCAGTCAAGAATTTAAGTCTATTATTAATAGTTCTTAGATCCATATACATACTAAAAAAGAAACAATGCACACCTACAGAGGAAATACAACAGATATGAGCAAAATTCAAGGAAAGAAGAAACAGGAAACAAAACACAGTGTCAGCTTTCAGACTAAAGGCCCTGGGAGGGCAGGACAGGACAAGAGACCTCAGGGTGGGGGTGGGGTGTAGTCTGGCCTTGTGCTGAAAGGAGAGGCAACACTCTGCAGCATGCAGTTGAAATGCGGGAATTAACAAAGCTAGGCAAGGAAATACAAAGTAAAAAGGCAGGATTAGCAACACAGTATCAGTATCAGACAAATAGGAATAAAGAGGATATTGTATACTGTCAAGGGGAAGATACATGATCACGGAAGAGCCACGAACCTCTATCTGCCTTTAAGCACCGCGACAGACAGAAGCAAGTCCCTGAAAAGCTGCCTGGACAGAGGGATATGCCATAGTCCCCCAGAGGCCTGACCACTGTGTTTTGCACAGACAGAGTAAGATTAACAGGACAAAAAATTACAGTAGTGGATGCAAAGGACTTGGGCATCAGCACAGCCCCAGACTGTCCAAATACTCATTCCTTACAAAGATGCCATTCGGAAAGGCTGAAATCATGACCTGCCATCAGCTCAACAGGCTAAAGAAGGAAAATGACGAAATCAACAAGAGAAAGACAATAATCAGCAAATCTTTAAAAATCTGGTAAAACTGATAAAAATAAAAAACAATTCTTTGAAAAGACAAAACCAACCAAACCAACCTTTGAGAAGTCCAAAGAGCACACATATAGATTTAGAAATGTCAAGAAACAGTCACAGACTCAGAGGACACAGCTCACCATGCTAAACACAGCATAGCATGTCAAACAAGTGAACACTGAGAGAGGACGTAAGACAACGTCCATCACCAAAGTGCATGACCCAAGAAAAACCAGCCTGGCCCTGAGGAACCTGAACATGCTGTGCTCCTGTGTCCATGAGTCCACCATACGCGAGGAATTTACCAACAATGCAGGAAGAGGACCAGGGATCTGAACTGCTCACGCATGGAGACAAGAGTGCAACCCAGATAAATAGGCCATAGCCAGCAAATCCAGGGTTCAGAGCCACAGATATGTATACAGCCCCTCGATAGAGGGCAGTTACTTTTTTTTTTTCTCCTTGTCCCTGCCCTCCCTTCACCCCTCCTCCCCTCCCCATTTACAAACACTTTATTTCCATCTTTTCATTTTCTCACATTTTTTCTTTTCCCTTATTACCCTTCCCCTACCCATCCCACCTTCCCTACACCTTTAGCCCTTTTCTTCCCATTTCACAATGTCAGTTATCTCATTAGGATCTTATGTACTATTACAGTTTATTCACACCAGAGAAACTATTTGGTATTTACACATGTGTGACTTATTTATTTCACTTAGGAATATATCCGCAATATGTATCTATTTTCCTATGAATGAATGTAATTTCTCGTTCTTTATGGCTGAGTAATATTCCATTTTATAGAAAAACCACATCTTCTTTATCCAGTTTCCAACTGATGGGCAAATGGGCTGTTTCCAAGTTTTAGCTATTACAAACTGTGCTGCTATAAACATAGGTGCGCATACATCACTGTGATATGATTCTTTTAGTTCTTTTGGAAAGATACCCAGCAGAGGGATTGCTGGGTCAAATGGAACCTCTAGTCCCAGCTCTTTGAAGTATCTCCATATTGATTTCCATAGTGGTTGCACCAGTCTGCACTCCCACCAGCAGTGGAGAAGGGTTCTTTTCTCTCCACAACCCCAAGAGGGCAGTTACTTTATAGATAAGAATTACCACTATTCCGGCGCAATGATGTCGAGACTATATGACACGTGTGCCACAGCAGGCATACAAGCCAGCCCAATCGCCCCAGCAGCAGAGCACTGGATCTTCAGATTTAGTTGCAGTGTTGGCACTCTGTGACGAATAAGTGGGTTTGGGTTGCAGTTTGGGTACTGGGTCTCTAAAAGGTCCTCCATCACTGCTCTAACCTAATAAGGCTTATCACAGGAATATAAGGACAGCTAAGTATCAGGAAGGCTGAGTATCGTGGAATCACAACAAACTCGTATAAATTGTTGTACAGAAATCAAAATCATCCAAAAGATGACAATTTTATTAATATCTTAAAACAGCTAGGAATAAAATGTTTTAATTCTGCAGAGTATAAAAGAGTATAAAGAGGGTGGAGAAAATTTTGAAGGAACAGAATTCAGTGGGGCGGGGACACAGGGATGGACTGTCTTGTCATGTGTCACAATACACTGGACATTTCAGGAGCGAATGAAGTTGCTTTACAGATGGACCTCAAAGCCTTGGACCGGCAGGAGGGCTGACAGGTGAGAGCAGCATCATTACTGTGACTGCTCTCACATGCACAATATTACCCTGAGGGCCACACCTGAAGTGACCTTTCCCTGACCTGATCTTCTGATGTCTGCAGCAGTCCACAGTGGGCCACAGAGCCTTGCAGACCTGTACCTCCCCTGACTACGTGCTGCTCCTTGGTCGCTGGTGCCCAGTGTAAAAATGTACTGTTCAGAACGCCAGGTGCTACTCCAGCACCTCCCCAGCCAGGCTTGCAACTCTCACAAGCCAGAATGAGCTCCATAGCGCCTCCACAACTGAATTTTCTACAGGGATTCTAGGCAGCAGTCCTGAATCTGTCCCTGTGCTCCCCTCTAGAAAAGTGGGGCTGCTAGAAACCATGGCAGCAGGTAGGGCAAGAGGTGGCAGCAAAGTGAGCCACGAGACTGTTCCATGCCTGGGTCTACTCTAGGCATGAGATGTGCACACAGGGGCAGAGAGAGGACAGCGACTACAGATGCTTGGGTTTGAAACAGAGCAAAGTTAAATCGGCACCCATATTTATAAAATGTCCACTGTGCTCAACCAAATGCTGCAAATGCAGCTTCACCTGCTCTCTGTAACTTGGAGCCCCTGATGCCCAGCCTTGCTGTGGTCACCCAGTTAGCCTCAAGGACACACCCAGAGGCATGTCTGGACATCATCTGTGAAGATGTGTGCATTACCACAGATAAACAGGACACCGAGCCTCTCAAATATATACTACTGGAGCGATATCTAGCTTCTTCAACTTGCGTAAGGATCAAAGTTTATCTGGAGTAATCTGTAATATCAGCTATAGAAATTATAGAATTCCGTGTTCAGACAGATGTACAACAATTCACAAGAATTTATAGAAGATTTGTAGATTTATAATTTATAGGAAGAGTAAATTGTGCAAAATGTCTCTACTGAAAACATAATCTCCACTTAGCTGCTAGGTAGCAACACATCCAAGACTATTTGTCTTCACCTGATTCAATCTCAGGATTCTGTGACTGCCTAGACTAGAGTTTCAATAATGGTGAGTTGTTGAATATTATAGACGTCTCTATCCAAACACTTAAGACAAATCATCTCAGGCGGTTTCAAATTAAAAGCTTGTAAAATATGTAACCTCTCCTAGTTTTTGCAATTAATAGGGTACATCTGCAATTAGCCTGACTTACTGAATGCAAGGCTGTTGTCATTAAAGGATGTCGGTGGAAGTGCTGCTGTTATTATGGAGGCTCAGGAGACCAATCCCTCCTAGAGGGCAAATAGTGGACTGGTAGAAAACAACAGCCATAAATCACACTGTCAGGCGCGGGGAGCGGGTGAAGCACAGGCACATGAAGGCCATTCACGGCAAACACAGCCCGGCTTCCCAGGCAGGATTTACCGCACCTGTAATTAATTAAAATTTCCTTCAAGCTAAATCTTTAATAAACAAGGATTTGTGCTGACAATGAAAAAAAAAAACACTCCAGCAACACAATTTTACAATACATCTCTGAGAACAAGCTATCATTTCTTATATCAGGTGTGCACACCAACTCTGAAGTTAATAGGAACTGCACTACCTTGGGTTGTAACCATGTACCTGGCATGGGCCTGAAATACCATGGACACTTGAGAGACTGTGTGGATCCCCTTCTACTTTTACTTGTTTTTTACTTGACCAGCTTTCAGCCTTTTAAAAGGCCAAGTCTTTCTGGGCTAATATCTCAGAAAACAGACCTTTTTAAAGAGCACACAATAATCACTAGAGGGCCAAGTTTCTTGTGGTTTGCTTTTTAACCATACCCTGCACTTCCCACAAGAACTTTAACATCTATTTCATTCTTTCCTTTTGGGAACAAATATATCTGGATATAAGAAAAGCAAAATAACCAGAAACATGTCTGATAAAGCAGGGGTGAACTTCCTATCAAGCCTGTACACTGAACATGGTAGCTACAAATGCCTCTCAGCATCTTTTCTCCATTTCTGAGATAAAGAAGCCTATAGTGTGCTTCATTTCTGAAAAAAGTAAGGAACACCTGAGTAACTTAGGTAACGAGTCCACCTAAGCTCTTAGTGCACACACATTTATTCAATAAACCCTCAAAAAATTATCAGAAAATGCCATCTCACAGGTCATCAAGCCAGGCCCTGAGAAACAGTGCCCTGTGTGATGTCTTACAAGTTACACAATGGGAGATCTGAGACTCACAACGTGGAGTAGTAACCACAAAACCTATGCTCTGAAAACTTAATGCCATGGTTGCTTTTGCCTCTCTTATGCCTCTAAATGTCATGAGTTGAATAAAATGAGACAAAGTTCTTTGGAATCTCTAAAATGGTCCACAGAATCACTAGATCCTTCATAGGATCAAAAAAGGTAGGAGAGATAAAGGACAGCCAGGTCAGCATATAAGCAACTTAGCATTGTACCTCTTCTGGCGCAATGAGAAAGGGTTCTTAGTCATTAGATAAGCTTTACAACACAGTGCTAATGATGCCAACACCCACTGTGAGACATGGGACAAGCATATAAGACTGCCTCTTCTCATTATCTTTCCATATATTTTCCTTCCCTAAGAAAACAGTTGGCTTTTCAAGGTTAGTTAAAACCATCATATACATTTTTTTGTAGACCTAACAGTATCAAACATATGGAGCCAGGCATGGAGGCACTTGTCTATAATCCTAGCATTCAGAGGTTGAGGCAGGAGGATCACTGTGAGTTTAAAACCAGCCTGGGCTACATAGTGAGTTTAGGGCCGGCCTGAGCTACAAAGGGAGACTCTGCCTCAAAAAACAAAACAAAATCCAGCTTTCAGCCTTTTAAAAGGCCAAGTCTTTCTGGGCTAATATCTCAGAAAACAGACCTTTTTAAAGAGCACACAATAATCACTAGAGGGCCAAGTTTCTTGTGGTTTGCTTTTTAACCATACCCTGCACTTCCCACAAGAACTTTAACATCTATTTCATTCTTTCCTTTTGGGAACAAATATATCTGGATATAAGAAAAGCAAAATAACCAGAAACATGTCTGATAAAGCAGGGGTGAACTTCCTATCAAGCCTGTACACTGAACATGGTAGCTACAAATGCCTCTCAGCATCTTTTCTCCATTTCTGAGATAAAGAAGCCTATAGTGTGCTTCATTTCTGAAAAAAGTAAGGAACACCTGAGTAACTTAGGTAACGAGTCCACCTAAGCTCTTAGTGCACACACATTTATTCAATAAACCCTCAAAAAATTATCAGAAAATGCCATCTCACAGGTCATCAAGCCAGGCCCTGAGAAACAGTGCCCTGTGTGATGTCTTACAAGTTACACAATGGGAGATCTGAGACTCACAACGTGGAGTAGTAACCACAAAACCTATGCTCTGAAAACTTAATGCCATGGTTGCTTTTGCCTCTCTTATGCCTCTAAATGTCATGAGTTGAATAAAATGAGACAAAGTTCTTTGGAATCTCTAAAATGGTCCACAGAATCACTAGATCCTTCATAGGATCAAAAAAGGTAGGAGAGATAAAGGACAGCCAGGTCAGCATATAAGCAACTTAGCATTGTACCTCTTCTGGCGCAATGAGAAAGGGTTCTTAGTCATTAGATAAGCTTTACAACACAGTGCTAATGATGCCAACACCCACTGTGAGACATGGGACAAGCATATAAGACTGCCTCTTCTCATTATCTTTCCATATATTTTCCTTCCCTAAGAAAACAGTTGGCTTTTCAAGGTTAGTTAAAACCATCATATACATTTTTTTGTAGACCTAACAGTATCAAACATATGGAGCCAGGCATGGAGGCACTTGTCTATAATCCTAGCATTCAGAGGTTGAGGCAGGAGGATCACTGTGAGTTTAAAACCAGCCTGGGCTACATAGTGAGTTTAGGGCCGGCCTGAGCTACAAAGGGAGACTCTGCCTCAAAAAACAAAACAAAACAAAAAAATCAAACATCTATAATATTCTTTTATAGTTGTTCAACAAATACTAATCAACTCACATAAAAGTTTTTCTGTGTTAGAAAAAACGGATCACAAATCACAATGAGAAATTTTAAAAACTTAAGATCCGGGCCAGGATTTAGCTCAGTGGTGTCACGCCTGCCTCACAAGGTCCTGAGTATGATCCCCAGTGCCTAAAACAAAAAAACCAAAAAAAAAAAAAAACCTTAAGATCCTACTACATGAGATTTCCACTGGCCATTAAAGGATTTTAAAAATTTCTTTACCAGACTGGATCATGTAAAACTATTATTAGATACATAGTTTTTTGCATGGTTGCTGAGTGTGTATCTGATAATTCTAAATTATGGTGCCAATCAAAGAGCTTATTAACAAAGATAACCTAGTACTGTATTAAATGGTGAAAAGGGGGAAGCTAAAATGCAACTGTGGAAAGAAAAATAATAGATGTGCACTATTTTAGAAGCTGATTATATGACATATGCTTTCTAAATGAAAACTTTTTGAAATTTTATGTCTGACCAACTACAATGAAGCATTAGGAAAATAAAAATATTCCACTTGAATTTTAGGGAAAACAATTGCCATTGTTACTCTTTTAAATGTCTCTAAAGAGAAATTCCTCATTCTTGATTTGTCCAATACCATATGTCCCTAATGCCAGAGCACCACACTAAATTAAGATAGGACAGCACTGGGCATGGAAATCTCACCCTTGGAAAAGGAAATCACAGCTGACAAGGGAGGAAAAGAAGCCTGGAATTAGATGCTGGCCTACAGAACAGACCGGCACTGAAGGACTATCTGAAACATGAATAAGAAACATAGACTCTACTGCACTCTATGTTTGTAAGCTGCGTGAGAGGATGATAAAGATCTGTACATATAGATATATCACCCCCAGAAATAAAAGCTGCTACTAACATTAACAATAAATAATACAGTGATCTGGTCTCTTAGCCAACAATATAGTTTAAAAGACACAAAAGCACTTCTTCTCAACCTTTTGTGTAATATCTTACATCTACAGAGATCTGAGATACTTTATCATAGGAAAAGAGCAGTAGGGAAATCACAGCACTCACCCTACTTCATTAATTCTCTTAACCATTTTCTACTTACCTTTTAAAATTCTGGGCAGTTAGTTGGTCTTAACAATAACAGCTAGTACAAGCAAGATTCCACCTCACCTTATCTGTGTTACCAAGTATCTATATTCCTGACACAGAAATTCTGAATCTGTCAGAAACTCTACTGACCCATGATCATGAACATTCAGGAAACTGAAAGGCAGAGAGGCACAGTTTGGAGACTCCAGACCTGAGCAGTTCCTGAGACCTCTCACTCAGGTGAACAAACCTTTCACAGTCCCTACAGTGGCTGCTGCTTCCTGAGGTGCCGGAGAGCTCATCTGAGAGCTCAGAAAACCCAGGAAAAAAGAACTCACAGCAAACTGCCACCTCTTGTCAGCAACCTGCAACCTGTGGTGAAGCTGTGTAAATATTATTTATTCAACAAATGCTTGGGGGGCACTTGGGATGCAGTCAGTCACACACAGGGCCTGCTCTTCAGAGTGTGGTCTATGTGGGTGAGACAGATGAGAAGAAACTTGTAACATACCTATCTACACTGCCCACAGGAGTAAAGGTAAATGTTGTTTTTGACAATGTGGCTACTAACCAAAATAGGAATAAGGGAGGAAACAACTTTAAATACATGATTACCCAAGATTCAGGAACAAAGTGCAGCATAACTGAAAAGCAGTAAGATTTATAAAATTTTCAAAATAGCAAGCTGCTTCTTTCATTGGTCAAGAATATGATTTAAACTCATATTAACAAATGCATTTACCAGATAAGTATTCTTTATATCTGAAATGCTTGAAAAACTGCTTCAGAGTTTGGATTTTCCCAGCGTTTAGATGTGCCCTGATATCCTAGGGCTGGGACCCAGGTTTAAACATGAAGTTCATTATGGTTTATAATGCTGTGTTTTAACTGTGATCTATCACATGAGGTCAGAGGTAGATTTACTGGGTGTGGTGTGTCAGGGTTCACAAAGTTCCAGACTGGGGAGCATTTCAGATTTTGGGATTTAGGGATGTTCAACCCACAGATTACTTTTTGTATCCACTTTCCTAAAGCTGTTTCAAGCTGCTGATGCCCATGGTCCCTCCATTTAACAATCTAGAAGTTACTAGATTTCTGATCCCAAATGTGTGGCCCCCTGTCCACATTCAGTTATGACTTGCTAGACAACAAGCATGTCACAGTGCCACCACGGACTGTTAGAACAACAAAGCCAGTATTCGTAATTGTGAAGATACAGAGCTCTAAATTAAGTCAATAATTATAAAATAAGCTTAAATGCATAAAACAAAACTTGGGAATATCCAATTCATGGTTCAAAGAAAAAGCAAACATGTACAATGAAGGGGTTTAAACAAAACACAAGCGACGTACTGAAGCATCATACTGTTACCTTTCTGTTGGTACAGGAACCAGTTTCATGCAGAATTGCCACTCTGAAGGGAGGCCACCACGTGTGAAACTCCTTCACCCACTGATGCATCACTGTTGTTGGGCAGACAATCAGAGTGGGGCCCAGTCCCTCGAACCTGCACCCAAATATCCAGGAAGAAAACACAACTGTGAAAAATCCCATACCAGGTGATCGGCTGCCAAAAACAAAAAACAAAAACCCTTAACAATTCAAAAAGGAAAATACATGGGCCAGAGATTTAACTCGGTGGTGGTGCCATCTGCCTCACAAGCACAAGGTCCTGAGTTCGATCCCCGTGCCAAAAAAAAAAAAAAAAAAAAAAAAAAACACGATGACATTTTCAAAAGTAAAAAAAAAAAAAAAAAAAAAAAAAAAAAATACAACCTATGAGAACTAATTGATATTTTTGTTTTCATTAACAAAAAAGCTAATGAGGTTAAAACCTAGTAAGTAAAATCTCTACAAGTCCACCAATTTCTGGATGTAGGAATGAAGAGAAAACACCAAATAATACATTAAAGATTCTATAGCAAAGAAGAAAATCAAACAAATATGTATAGAACAAATACTTTCCTCACCCCTGCCATTCCAGCTTAGTGATATTGCTATACAGTATATCTTAACCTAAGTGAACATAACATCTTAAACTTGTCTAAACTCTATGGCAGTAATGGTGAACCTTGTAGAGCTTGCAAAGACAATAAACAGCACATTGTGACATGCATGCCATAGGTTTGATAACATTGCTCTATGGTCCGCCAGGAGTTTTCAACCCACAGAATTTCAGCTCATCCCCACTGCTCTGGAAAGCAAGTAGACACAGTTCCACCCATATTCAAGGGCTCAGAAGCTGGTGTGACAAGGTGACATAGTCCCCAGGAGACAGAGCACTTCGAGAAGGGAGCCTAGTGCTTTCGCAGCCTGCTCTTTCTCCACTCAGTGCAGGCTGCTTCTAACAACACAGTTGGGTGATGCCATGGCTTTTGGGCCCATGTGGATGGTGTGTGGAGGCAGCTGAGCATACTGAATAGGAGCTTTGCAAGAACTCACTAGGGACTTCGCACCCCAGGACAGGCGCTTATGCAAAGGCCACACACTGCAGCATTGCTTACACCACAGGAAACGCAGATGTGCCCCAAATGTCCAGACATGGCAAGGGCTGAACAAAATCCCAGCACAGGCCAATAGTTAGCACAGCCTGTGTCCGAATCCCAGCCCTGCACATGCCAACTATGGGCTCTTGGGCCCATTATCTGAACTCTCTGGACCCACTTCTCACCTTCAGTTTACAGTACTGGCCTTATGGGGTAACTAGGACACTAAATTACAGAGCATGGTGATACAGTAAATGCAAAGAGTTCATTAAGATGGAATATCTCATAACCACTAAAATTGTTTTGAAGAGCAATAAGCTGGGAAAAAACACAGTAAAAGCTTTTAAAAGCAAAATTATTAATGGAATCACCCCAACTCCCTGACACACAGGTGGGCACTGTATGAGCAACCTCTTCTCCATCCTTCCCAGTAGAGCCTTGTGTGCACAAGAGCCACTGCGCACTCCAGCACGCACCCCGTCAGGGTGCGCACCAGCATGGGCGCAAGCAAGCCTGTCAGTGCACAGCACGCCAGTCCATGGTACCAGCCGGTGGGACTGACAAACCGGACGGAAATGCTCACACACCAGGCTGAGGGACTCTTCTCTCTTGTTCCTTCCTGCTGTACGTACAGCCCAACGACCAAGGATCAGGACAAGTCACGGCTCAAGATGAAGATGAAGGACAAGGGAAAACCAACTACACAAAAATTCCAAAAATATAAGCTCACACTACAAGACACAGCTGGGAACCGAGGCCAAGAGGCCCTGCAGGCCACCAACAGCAATGCTCTAAACCATCTTTTCCTTCCCTCTTACCTCCTGCCAACAAGGATGATGAATTCGTGAGACAAAGTGCATGTGAATTACTCCTCCCACCATCTCACTGATCCCCAGTGTCAACTTTCTGTGAACACCTAGGATGCTAAATCTGAGCCTGGCCAGATCTTCCTGAACCCCAAGCTTCCCTCCCTGCACATCTCAGTGCTGATGGAGATATATCCTGGGCAGCACGTCACCCACCTTTCCTCACTTCCCAATCCAATGACAAGCATCACCACTCTCTGCGGCCCAAACTGAAGTCCAGGCCTGCCCCATGATCAGCCCTCCTGCTTTCCTCTGTGAATAACCTGCACCAAACTACCGTGACTTCCACCTCCTCAGTCCCTCTGCAAGCCACCAGTCCCCCCCTCAACACCATTTCCAACCATTTCCAACTCTCATCTGTGTCACAGCAACCTTCAAGCACAATCATCTCTAAGAGAAAAACTGATGTCACATCCTCTCACTCTAAGACCTCCACTGGCTGCCCACAGCTCCTGCCCTGGCCTGAGAGACCTGGAGGCTGACCTTTACGTGTCCCAGCTTCATCCTCTCACTGCCACCCTCAGTACCTGCCAGAGCTAGAACTGAGCCAGCTGGAACAGTCCTCAGTTCCCAAGAGATACACGGTCCTCTGAGTCCAGCTGTCACTTCCTCTACCTCTGGCCCTCCCGGATGCCACTGATTTGTCCTCCAGACCACAGCTTCCTGAAGAGACCTCCCTCGGTGCACCCAGGCCAGTCAGGATCCCTGTCACACCTCCTACCTCCTTCTGAGCACAGCAGGTAAGAAATGAGTATTGTCATGTGCTAACATTTTTTTTTTTAAGGTTGGGGTAAAATATGTCAAAATGTTCAAAGAAATTATTCTGAGTTTGGGGATCATGTGTGATTTTTTATTTCCTGCTACAGCTCAATAAATGATGAACTTAATATGTATACAGAATAAATTAGTGCTTAAACTTAAATTATCTGCTATACAAAGGAAAATTAACTGGTGGTTCCAACAGAAAAAACATCGAGGCTTTGACAAAGCCCTAAGTGAAAGGAGTCTCATCCTTATACTCCAGCATATCAAGATGACTCTGTCCACCAACAACGCTTCCATCTCCTTCTACATGGGCACAGCCCCTGGCCCTTGGCTGGGAGCAAGGGTGGCACCAGAAGAAGCCAGCAGCCAAAAAGATTCAACAATTCCTACAGATGTCCAGGTCAAAAGTATCTCCAAGGCAGAGGCCCTCAGCTCCCCAAGGAGAGGGGTACTCTGCTCTGGCCCCTGGCTCCTTCCATGATGGCATACCTTTTCAAAAGGATTAGATGAACCAGCTTATTTATACCCTCCAAGGGTAATTCTACAAGAGAGTTATCAGTATTTACATAGAAGAGATGAGGGAACAACCAATCAAAAGCCATCCAAAATATTTTAAAACCAAGACATTCAGATAAGCAAGAATTCATCACATACCTCTTTTTTTTTAAATCTGTGAAAAACATTTATTCTGAGAATCTAAAATCTGCACAAAGAATACTGAACTTTGGAAAAAGCCTACAAAGAATTTTGTTATTTCTTCCCTAATACACTAACAATCTAATAAGAAAAAAAAATACCTTTAAAAATAGCATTGCTTCAGTCTGTCTGCAGTTATGTGATTTAAACATCCCTGGGTCTACTGAAGTATTCGCTGCAAACTTTGGTAAAGTTAGAAAAATGAACGAACCCTTTTTAAAAACTTAAAAAAAAAATACAACCAAATTCTAAATTATATCTTTCTTGGTAAATATACACAAAAAGAAATTTCAAGGCTGGGGATTTTGCTCAGTGATTCTGCAGCCTGCTTTGCAAGCCCAAGGTCTCGAGTTCAATACCCAGTACAAACAAAAAAAAAAAGAAAAGAAAGAAATTTCATTTGAAAAAGCATAAAGGCATTCCTTACCACCCCCCAAAATCCCCTCTTGTAACAAATATCAATTGCAGAGTTTTAGAAAAAAACTTAAATGATGGGTAAAACTCAAACCACCCCCACACCCACTCAGCAGGGGAAGAAAGGAATGAGCAGTCTTGAGAAAATCTGGTTGACAGTTTTCAAAAATTCAGCGCTAAAAAGGAAGATCCCCAACTTGGGAAGAACGAGAGAAGGCACCTGGGCAGGGCTCTGCTGTTCCTGCCACCCATTCTGCCCTCTGGAGACAGGGCCAGAGGGCCCCAGGAGCTTCTGCCAGGGCCCATGGTCCTATCTGCTTACCTCTGGGCAGATGGTGGGGACCCTCCAGGAACCATCCTGCTGCCACCAGAAAGATGACCAGCTTTGACACTGGGGAGGGTGACCCTGAGCCCCCAAATCTCACAAATGGGCTAGCAGTCAGTGGCGGGAGCTTCCAAGCATCATATACTTTTTCAGATTGCACCACTCACTCTGTCTCTGTCTCTCTCTACCTCTGCAAGCTGTGACACTGGTGACTCACACTTCATCATTTAAGGCCACTATTTTCTTCTGGCTGCACATCTATCTGGTATTAGTATGCCCTTTTATTTCTGCTTTTCTCCCTCTGTTAGAAGCACAGGGAGATTTTCACGCTGAGTTGAAATCTCAGAGCGAGACAGATTGTTCCTGGACCACAGAAGGGGCAATCAAACCCATTAACAGTCACATCCACTGAACCGCCCTTTTCTAACCTCAATACCAGTGAGATAAGCCTAAGAAATGGCTAAATGTACTAGAGTGATTAGCATCAATTACCAAACAGACTCCAGTTCCTTTCATCTTTGATAATCATTGATTACCTAATGAATTTAGGAAATACTAGTAGCTGCACAACCAAATAACTTAAACCTGCACGTGGAAACCAGCTGGTTGCAGCCTAGAAACTTAACCAGGAATTGCAAAGCATATGTACCCTGGAAAGCTTATTAACATTTTCAGAATATTTATTCTTAAATTGAAATGAACTAAAACGCTAACCAAGACACTAAAAGTACTAACTGGAATTTTTAAGATAAATAATTCATTTCCCCTCATCATAAACTTCATGGGGCCCATTATTATAATAATGGCAAAGTAAAAAGGGGCAAGATATTCATTATGAACTGGGAACACAACAACCATAAAGATTTCTCTCCTGCTTCTCTTCTGAAAATAAACAGGTCTACCACACACATTAAAAACAAGAACAATAAACCAAACTTCCCCAGTAATGGGCTTTGGACCCGGAGCCTCATGTATGGTAGGAAAGCATTCTACCACTGAGCTACACCACCAGCCATTTATTCTAATACAGTCTTGCAAAGCTGTCAGGGCTGGCCTCAAACTTATGATCCTCCTTCCTCACCCAAGCAGCTGGGAACACAGGTTGTGTGCTACTATGCTTGGCTATAAACCAAATTTCTTATACCATGAAGTTTCTTAGTATCACAGAAACTTACACTATATGTTCATGGACCTTAAAACTGCAACACTAAGACCATATCAAATTAGAGACCAAACATTTATGGCACACAACTGTTCAGAGGGAAAGTTCACAGCCAATGAGGCAATGCCAGTTCACAAAGAATAGATCTGACTTCAAGGGATATTTTTCTTTAGGACATAAACCCAGAAGAGAACTCCAAGTTCATCTGGCTCCAGACTGTTAGGAAAGTGTTACTCAGTTTGCTGGGCCACATTAAGTGGAGGGAGTCAAGCCCCGCAGCTCACCTCCATTCCTAAAGAGCCCAGTTGTTTGGCTGATACATCACCATACTCTCAAAAGCCACTTCTACCAGTACCATTTTAATAAAGATGATCTGGGAACTAGTCCAATGTCCCACACTATTTCATTACAGAAAAGAGGATATGAGCATTGATAGTTAATTGATTACAGCTGATGCTCATTCTTAGCCCTGATCTGCTCCTAGTAGGACTGTCATCACTCGAGAGAGCATGTTTTAATTTTTAGATCACAACTACACTGCAGGGATGACTTCAGGTTTCTTAGGCCCAGAGAATTAGACTCCATGCAAGTTTCTTGATGACAGGAAGGGTAAGGAAGAAAGAGGTGGGAATGAGAAAATCCCAGAAATCATTTGAGGAAAGACAGTCCTAGGAACCATCTGAGCCAGCCTATTTACTTAAAAAAAAAAAAAAGTGTTAGGTTGCATTAAAAAAAAAAGTCTCTGAGACCAAGTCTACAAAAAACTTAACATTTTTTCAAATACTAAAACTAATGACATTCATAGACAACACCATAAATGCTCATTTTTCAACTTTAACTTTTGCCTTGGGCTAGAGTGTTTTCATGTATTTCCAGGTAAAATGTAAGAAAACACTAATATTTGAAGAGAATTCTCTGCTTCAATACAACATTTCTGTAACAACAAAAACAACAAAATATTTAGCATATGAAAATCTCAATGTTTTTTCCCCACTCCTACATTTATATAAATGCACCTAAGACTTTGGAAGTATTTTAAAACTCAAATACTTATGATCTGCTAAGTGAATGAAAGAGTAAGAAACAGAAGCAAAGCACTAAACTCTGAAGACCAAAATTAATGGTCTTTATCAACAATTTTCCGTGCTATTTGGCTCTGTACTAAACATCTCCGTTGACCTGAGTGTGGAATGGTAACTTTTCTCAGTCACTCACTTTAGGCACATGGGCTCTCATCTTCAGGCCTCTCCAGATCCTATGCAGTGATGGTGAGCCTTTTAGAGCTTTCAATGATACAAATAACCCACTGTGGCACATATACCATAGGCTCGCCACCACTGCCCTATTCAGTGAGTGTCCAAGGTTCCCAGGACACAGCCATTTGGTAGCTACCTTGCTGTCACCTATGGGATAAGCCTGCTGAAACATGAAAAAGTCTGGTATTATCTGGGTTCAAGATGAAACATCCTACATAATTCAACTAACAATATTTCTACTAATACAGGTTTCCATAAAACTAATGTACAGTTTAAGAATGGAAATGCTCAAGGTTCTTTATTTCAAGGTCAAGTAATTTCAGTGCTACCATACGCAACAGACAATGTTCACTTTTTGGGCAAACCAAGGTCTGAACAACTTTTTAAACTTTTATAGAAAATAAGAATTAAAATCTAAACGTAGTTTTCTATTATTTTAGACAGTCATTTAGGCTTTAGCCTTAGAATGTATATAAAAGTTAAAGACTCAGAGGGAAGCTGAAGGCATAGTGAGCAGAGAAGTAACTTCATTCAAAAAAAGCAACCCGAGTGTTCTCTGCAGATGCTGTCTCGCACTCTGACTATGAAGGAAATTAGGCAGAATGGCTTCTTCAAAGCTCCAACTTTCCCCCTGAATAGACTTTGTTCTTATTGTAATGCTCACCTGGTCTCCTGCCAAAACAAATATTTTAATGTAAAATTTAATAAATGGAACTAAAGGTATTATGTCTAATTTAAAATTCCATATTGTGTAAACTATTGATATTAACATAATTGAGTTTGTAAACAATCCATTTGCAAGAGCTAACCTTAGACATTGTATTGACCCAAAATATCTAGTGGGGCTCATCTGCAAAATGAAGCATCGATGCCTGGAATTCATTAAAAGTGTTACATGTTTAATTTCTCCTGCCCTACAGCTCCATTGTCTCGTAAAATTTTTCCTTTGATGTCCCCCACTAAAAGAATTAAAGGAATATTGTAATTGAAATGTCATCAATAATTCACAAGACCCTCCTCCACAGCAATACATCTGATGAAATATTAATTGAGCTCCACAGACTGACAGTCTGCAGAGAAGCACTTGCCTGTAATTTGAACCGCGAGTCCTGATCTTGCTGTAGCTCAGACCTGCCAAGAAGGCAATTATCTGGATGGTCTTGCCCAATCCCATCTCATCTCCCAGAATTCCTCCTGCCTGCTGGCAGTGCAATTCCCACAGCCACCTAACACCTGTCTGCTGGTACCTACAACAACAAACACCAACAAGAAAAGAGAAAATGGCAAATGGTGGATAATACAGATCATAACGAAAGCACTCATGAATTAATCATTTGGCTAGGTTCTAGCACCAATCAGAAAAATGTGCCGGATGTGTGTTTTACATGAGTATTATATTTATAAGGTCATACATTTTTGATCACCTAGGCATAAAGTTACAAATTTTTCTTTACAGAACGTTAACACATTTCTAATTAAACTGATAGATGGGGTAATTAGGGACTATTTCATTTCTTTTTCAACATTAGAAATAGCATGGCAAACAAGCATAAACTTATTATCTTTTATTCACTCTCTTTCTGGGAAAAAATTCCAAATATTTTTATTATATAGAATTCCAAAATTTTTTCTACAAAAAAGAGGCACTATATGTATTTTATTCAATCTTAGCATTAAAAAGGCAAGAGAGAACACAATTTATAGCTTCTACTATTGTCACTTAGTAATCAGGTTATCTTTTTATAGGAAAAGTTAAATTAAATTTTAAGGCCATAAACAAGTCTGAAGGGCTGCTCTCCACATTAGTACATAAAAGACAATTCTGGCACATTACTAGCAGATATGCAAAAAGGAAGAAAGGACTCAACAATACAAAAGGTCTTTTTAATATTTTAAAACAGAAATTGATTCAGGGATTTTATCATAGGTAGAAAAAGATCAGAGCTATTAAAATTTTAAATAAGGAATATTGGTCAAAGAGAAATAATGTATCTCCTCAAAAAATAGGAATGGTATTTTCATTTTTCTATCAAATGCATTCAATCTATAAATCTAAAAGCAAAGGTTTTTTTTAAAAAAAGGAATAATGCAAAAACACTTTTGACAGTGAAAGACAATATTATAGAATGATATGAAGATTACATGCAATATTTAAAAACTAAAGCAATACCACAAGTTAAAAGATGATACAAGCTAAAAGGTCTCCCTCCCTGACAAGACACCAAGAGTAAGTAATGAGATCCCCGCTGTCAAGAAAGGTGGGTTTATTATTGCTGTATTACTGACCAAAAAATTACTATTTGGTATCTGGTATGTCTACATAAAACCTCATTTTAGACCTCAGCTCTTGCTGAGCTAATTTCTCCCGGCAAATATGTCATAATTAACTGTACCTTTGTGTTTTGCAAATCAATTCTACAAGTTTGATTCTAGCTGTTGCCATTATTATACACAAGGAAAACAGAATTTTGCTGCTTAAGTTTGCTAATTGTAATTATACACTGGAGATGCACTTTGGAGAAAAGGACTAGAAATCAAAACACTGAAAAGCCTACTATGGATATAAGAGCATTTAATTTGGGAAGGGCAAGTCCCATAAATATGTGGAATGTAATCAGGAGTAACGGCTACCACTTAAGAAGTCCACTGATAGGAGGCACTGCACCAGGGGGTTTGAACACAGCCTCCCAACCAACCTGCAGAGGCAGTGATCAGCACATTTTACAGCTAGAGAACACAGGCTCACATCATTAAATAGCTCACCCCAGGTCACAGTGCTAGCAAAACTGAACAGACTGGAGCTGAAATCCAGACTGTTTGATTCCACAGTGATTCTTCTCTGGAAAAAAACCTAGGCCAGGAATTGTCACTGGGGTAATTTGCTCCTACAGGACATCTGGCAACATCCAAGGACAGTTTTGTTACAACTGGGCAACATTAGTGGGATCCAGACTGCAGAGGGCAGCTCTGCTGTCAGAACTCTACAATGGGGCCGGGGATTTAGCTCAGCCGTTCGGTGGCCTGCCTTGCAAGCGCAAGGACCCAAGTTCAATCCCCAGTACCAAAAAAAAAAGAACTCTACAATGAAGTGGACAGTCCCCACAGCAACAAATTATGTGGCCCCAAGTCTCAATTTTGCCAAGGCTTTAGAAAAACTCCGATCTGGGATAGAAGCTAGTGTGTGATCTGGTTACCCTGAAATCATCTCAACTTCTGAAAAAGACATATTCCAAAATGCTTACCCAAAACTGATGTGCACTCAGTTTCTGAATCACTGCAATGGACCTACAGAAGAACTATGGAAGAGCTCTTCAGGGACCAGAACCTCCTCTGAAGGCCCTCACTTCTACCACCACACTGCACTGCACTACCTCCACCCAATACAGCTAATACCTCTCTGTTTGGAGCCCAAATTTAATTATGGTGGAAAGAATTTGGAAAGAGGCAATTAAGAAACTGTGAAAGGAACTGTAACCAGTATGGTTTCCAAGGAGACTGGGATACTGGGAGCTAGGACACAGGACTCTATGTGACTGTGGCAAAGCAGTATAGTGTACTGAATGTTACAACATCTCCAAGCCTAACCTGCAATGGCACACGATTTGTTTACAAGATTAGCAGCACTAAAGAAATGACCTAAGAAACAGACCAACTAGACAACCCTGTAAATTGTGTTGGCCCATGGAAATCTGTAACAGCGGGGTGCAGGGTGGCTGGTTCTCCCCCCACAGCACCACCATGCCACCCCCAGCACAGGGAGGACCTCAGGCTACGTGTGAAGGAAATTCACCCCCACACACTAAAGCCTACCCATCCACCTTGGTCAGTAGGGACACAAGGGTCTGGACTCTGGCTCCAACAGCACTACTAATTGGCTTTGGTTTTATTGCTTTACCTTCCTTAAAAATAAACACTGAAAAACAATCACACAGTTGAAATGAAAACAGGCTGGAGAATCTGCTTTTTGAAACCTATAAAATTTACTTAAGAAAAAGTTAAAGATTCTTCCGAACTATTGTACAGCTATAAGGAAATTACTCCACTACTCTCATGGGACTGGAGAAGCAGCACAAAGTAACCACAGTAATTGTATTTTGGCACTGTCACATGCACTGCATGTAAGCTTGGTTGAAAGGAAGGTCAAAAGACTGAAATTTTTCATGTGATTGCTAAATTATACAGATGAATGCATTTACTGGGCAAACTTTCAAAACAGAAATTTAGAAGTTAAACATTATCTCATAAAAAATAGCATTTGAATGGATAACTGTACCTCTGACTCCACTGTGTACAACTCTATGCCCTGTTAATTCAATTCCAGAGAGTATACTGAATACAGTAAAAATATATCTACAGTTTAAAAGTTAATTGGCCTGATTAAAGCATAATTGTTAAAGAAAAAGAGAGACATCCTATTAATCTTTCTATACAAAAGTTTCATAACATTTATAAAATATTTAAAATCCTATTTTTGTAAACAACATACTTTTCAAGTGTAAGGCTAATTAGAAACATGAACATGTATTTATGTTAACTACATCAGAGCAACTACACACACTGCTACTCTGATGTATACATATATATTTTATATATATTATACTACTCTATATTATATTAACTTGTTATATTATATATATATTTATGTTATATATTTTATACACATATATATTTGGGGGGGTACCAGGGATTGAACTCAGGACCTTGCACTTCAAGGCAGGTGGAGGAACCACTGAGCTAAATCCCCAGACCAAAGTAATAGTATATTAACACCAACTCCAATGACCTCTTAGCAAGCAAAGTTTGGTTCTATTAATTCTGAAATTTCTTTGCCAGAAATTTGAATATTTATTCAAAAGTGCACATTCAATCTAACTCCTGAGGATATCTGCCAAATCACTACACATGCAGAAGTATCCTGACTTTGTCAAATCAATTAAATCTACAATTTCAGTATTCCTTCTTTTTGCTAGTACAAGACTGATACTGTTTGCCCTGGTCTGTAATGGGCAATTACTTTAGAGAAAATAGAAAGAGTTGCCAATAAATGTTGTCTTTATTTACCTTTCCACAGTTAATTTTCATTTGGGAGAAGCAATAAACAAAGCAACTACCTCTCTAGGCTATGAAGTGATTTATCTGCAGAAATTATTAGAGATTTAGATTTTACCTTCTACACAGTTCATCCTTTGTCCAGTTAGGGTCACCCAACCTAGGTGATTTACATCTCTAGGGTTCAGCTTTGCTATGTGTTTAGGAGGATAAAATAACTACTCTTTACCTTCCCCATTCCTCCCAGGAGATACAGAAATTAAAACTATGATATAGGGCTGGGAGTACAGCTCAAAGGTGGAGTGCTTGCCTAGCATGCATGAGGTCTTACTTCCATACCCAGCAACACAAAACAAAAACTGTGTGTGTATATTTTATATATGTACATAAGTCCTTGAACAGGAAATATAAAGAGCGTGCTATTTTTAAGTGGACATCATTCAAAAGTTTATGTATGGCTAACATCTAAATCCATAAAGGAAATTAAACTTAAATCATATCACAAAAGAAGTCTGCATCCTGTTCTCAACTGTCAATGAATTGCTGATATGAAAGAGACAGAAAGAAGCTATGTAATGGTTTAACTTACTACATACATCTAAGAAGCCTCCCAAAAGCATCTTGTTAAGCAAATCCCAGGAGTGAGAAGACTGGAAATGTTCCTCAGTATTTACATTAATTACTGAACACTCTCCTGGCCAATACAGACGGAGACTGTGTCTACCAGGCAAGTATCCAGTCACCCGCAGCCCTCAGCACTTTACATACTTAAGTCAGCTGCAAATAGCAATGTGATCCTCAAGGTGTTGCCTATGTCCTCTCTTCTGACATTAGAATGACATCTATATAAAATGTTTAGATCCATGTTTGGTCAGCTCAAAAGTATGCCCAGAAGTACAATATAAGGCATGCAGAAAAAAATCTCAACAATTTTGTATTTCCACTTAGAGACACAAAACAAAAAAGAAAACCTTCTTGAGGTTTGATTTTGATATACAACTCTTGATATTGATTTTAATATATAACTATTAATCTGACGTAAGAAATTAGAGGTCTGGTCCCTTAAAATTACTACAAACAACAACAACAAAATTTAATGGAGATGCTTTTAAAAGCATTGCTTCTAGTCTGCTGAGACAGGTCCATACAGATTCACTGCCTTACAAACATACCCAATGCTCACTTTGGTCAATTTATTATCATCTAATTTTAATGAACAGCATGTGGCTAAAATTTCATTTGACAGTGCCTCTACTTGCAATAAATTGTTGCAAGTACCTTAATGGCCCATAGGTAACTACCATGTAATTCCTAAAATATTAATTTGTACACAATCACTCAATGACAAACTTAAAGGACAGAACATATGGTACATACTTAAAGAGCTTTTTGAACAGAAAACCTGGTACTTTAAAACCTTCATCAAATTCCGCATCACTCTCCTCTGAGTCGTCTTCAAGCTTCAGGTGTTTCTCAAGTTTTTTCCACCTCCTGCAGTGAAAATAAAAATTTTATTTCCATTATTTTGGTCACAAGACAGCTTAAAATACCTTTACATCATGCACTGGGGAAAACAAGCAAATTAGAATAGGCTTTCAGGTCTCTACCATCACCACACAAAACACTAAGATTCACAGGAGAAAAAAGCATTTTCTTTTCCTGCCTTCTCAAGTTAATTCTTTTTTTTTTGTTGTTGTTGTTTGTTTTTGGTACTGGGGATTGAACTCAGGTCCTTGCGCTTACAAGGCAGGCCACCAAACCGCTGAGCTAAATCCCCAGCCCTCAAGTTAATTCTTGTCTCAGTTATTAGGGCTGCTCTAGAAATATTCCTGAAAGGTCTCACTTTATCATCAACATCTTGCTCCTCTTCCAGCATACCCTGAGGGAAAATTTCTGTGTGAGTTTCTGAGGTAGCCTGAACTTAGCTCCAAAAAAGAGCCAGAAAAATTTCAATATAACTACCGTATCTCCAAAATGGAATACAGCACATCAATAAGCATTTTACTCATTATCATCACTTCTGTGCTAAAGATAGGATAGTCATTAGCTTAAAAACAGTATCTTGGACATGAGGCAAATTTCTGATCAAACTCGCTATATCAGGTTCCCTTTACTAAGTGCTTAATTGAGGTGGAGACACCAACAATAAGAACTGATAATTATACCACTCAAAAAATGTGTTCATGGGCCAGGGATCTAGCTCACTGGTGCTGTGCCTGCCCGGCAAGCACAAGATCCTGAGTTTGATCCCTGGTAACAGCCTCTGATTCTATCCACTTTCAAAATCAAGGAATGTCTTTTTCAGCACACATGCAACTGATGCTCTGGATGTCACAAAACAGTGGCAATGGAATAAAGCAATCATACAGATAAATGCTTCAACTGAAAGGCTCACAGAATGGGAAGAGAGCAGCAACTTACACAAGAAAGTGTTCACCTGTCACTAACTGACCATGCAAGAATACTACAGAATGTCTGAGGAAGGCAAGAGAGAAATAAGAACAAGCCTGCAAACTCTGCCCATCAAAGGTATAGTACATTCTCCTGGACCCATCACAAAGCCAGCACCCAGGCCAAATAGTACAGTGAGAAGCAAGCCCATCCCAGGAGCTGCTGGTGGCCCTTCCTCCAATAAAACTTCAACTGTTCAAAGTCACAAAGGGAGGGCTTGCTGGGGTCTGCTTGTGATCAATAAGAAATGCCTAGTTGGTGATCTCAAACTGCTCTACAGGGTGGTAAGAGAGGTTACAACAAAGATCAGTAAGGCACTGTTGGTGATTTCCAGAGAACAGCACATGCAAGAGGCTGTATGCAGCCAAGTCTAGGAAAATAGGTGTTATAGAACCATGAGGTTCAACTTGTGATACTCTTTGTATCTTAGTTACCTTACTCTTCTTGCTGAGACAAAATACCCAAAGCCCAAATTAAAGGCAAAAGTGTTTATTTAGCTCATAGTTTATAGGCTTCAGTCCAGAACTGACTGGCTCCAAGGCAGGGTGGTACATGGCAGGGGGGAGCAGTTCATGGCAGCAAAATACACAAAGGCAACAAGGGGTGACCACAGCTTTCTATCCTATTTTACCCAGACTACTTAGGGCAGGTAGTACTCACACCCTTAATCCAGTGCCCTTGAGCCTAGCACTGCACCATGAATCAATCACACACTCTAGAGTCAGTCGCCTCAGAAAAGCCCCACCCTCAAGTGCATGAGGCTTTGGAGGGACATCTAGACATAAGCCGTAATATATAAAACTTAGTCCTTTCTGTGCATTTTTTTTTTTTTTTTTTTTTTTTTTTTAGTACTGGGGATTGAACCTCGGGCCCTTGCACTTGTGAGGCAGGCACGGGAACCACTGAGCTAAATCCCTGGCTCTCTGTGCTTAACTTCTAAAGACAATCTTTTATTAGTATCTTTCTTCCTTTGAAAAAAAAAAATCCCCATGCAATTATTGAAACAAAGTTTCTCTAGGAGGCTATAATAGTCTTTGCTGGTCTTCAAAATTTCCCATTATTTGCAAATTTAGTTAGGGGAATGGTATATTGTAGCGGTTATAAACAGGGACCGATTCTGTCCCCTCACCCTGACACCCCAGAAATCTGACCACACCTAGAGATATTCTTGGTTGTTGAGAGGGAGCAGTTACCTCCTACAGGGACACTGCTAACAACCTACAACCCACAGGGCAGACCATCCCCAGAAGAAAGTTACCTGAGCTCGTGAGCCAACAGTGTCCAAACTGGTATTCACAGGTATCCCTTACCAGCAGAACTGAGACACCGAAAGATACATATAATTTTCTTGATGCTCTTGTCTTGCTATTTACTCCCTAACATTTAGCAGTCAAGCTGTTTCTGATAAGATATATTTAATAAACAAACCCTATCACAACTCAGCATCTAATATTTGCTTAACAAAGGACATGTATGTGTAGCAAATTTGTGGACAGTGTGAAACTCAAAAGATCACAAAAGCTGTAATGACCACTTAAAAAGACTTCATTCTGCAAACTCTCAACGACTTCATGGGAAGAGAAATAAAAACATCAGAAGATACTGGCTTTAGAAGTTTGACACAGGAAGACCATTAAATATTTTCCATACCCGAGTATTACATATTAAAACTTCACTGAAAGATGATAGCTGTTTTCTTAGACACAGCCAGGAAATCTTTGTGGCTGTTAAATTTCCCACCACATCATTCTACATCAACAAGGTTTCACCTTCTCATCCTGCCATGCTCTCTCCCTCTTAAAATATACGGCATCGTGTCACCACAGAACTCAGCACCTAAGAAACCACAGAAGCCACCACAGAAATGACTGCATCCCAGTGCCTTCCGCTTCATAAAGAAAGATGAAAAGCACTGAACATTTATTCTGTTTGGCCAAAGGATGAGTAAAGGTGGTGGGGAAAATCATTACAGCCTACAAGCACCTGTATCATTGTGAAGACAAATCGCCCCAGAAGAGTAATATACACATATTAAAGTCAGAAAATAACAGGGATATAAAGCTGCATGCGTATGTGCCTCAGGCGGAGATTCTGTATGCACTGCAGCATTTCCTTATGTGCCTTAGAGTTGACCACCTGGAGGGCCCACTGAACCAGTGCGGCAAGACGCTGCCAACAAGGTGGGCTCAATTCTTGCCACACTGGGGTGGGTTCACACAGGAGGGCTGAAATCACCTGAAAAAGAGAGAAATGTGGGGAAGAGCCTGCCCCCTGCAGGGCTGCCCAGAATCCTGCAGGTGCCCTCTTCAGTGTGATAACCAGGTTGTCCTGCACGCCGGCAGGCCCCACTAGCAAATGGGACTGCTGTGCTGTGAGCACTCAGAAGCACCGCCTGAGCACAAAAGTTTGGCTGGGACCAAATCCTGCTATCATTTATTAAGGCTTTAACCCTTAGCACGGAACTTAGCCTTGTTAGTGTCTAGGTTTCCTCCACTGGGCACCAATTTCACTGGGTTTGAGAGAGGAGTGGATGAGGCGTCACAATGAGGCAAGCACTCAGCATGGAGCCCAGAATGTAAGAGTGCTTATTGAGTTAGGATAAGATCATATATCATCACATACACGTACTGGAGTTTTCCTAGTGAGCCTGCAAAAGCCACTATCACAAGTTCACTTAGAGAAGGAAATGGGTGATATACAGTTTAACATGGCCTCCATGTGACAACACAAAGCACCTCACATTTAACGGACCTCCCAGAATTCATTAATTTGAATGAACACTATTCAACCATTGAATAAACTAGCATCGTTTTAATTCAGATCTGGGTCTAAGTGAGCTGAAATCTTAAAAATCAAGAATGGAGCTAGGAGTGGTGATGCCAGTAATCCTAGCACTCTGGGAGGCTGAGGCAGAAGGAACACAAATTCAAGCCCAGCCTGAGCAAGCTGGCAACACAGAGACCCCGTCTCAAACTAAATACAAAAAAGGCTGAATGGCCACACCAAAAAACACATTATATTGACTGTAAAATACATACGCACGTATCAGTTAAGTGAGAAAAGTTGGTAAGTGCAGTAAACTGTCCGCTATTTACCTTTTCAGAAAAGGAATTAACTTTTTCCTGTTCTCTATCCTCTCATTTTAAACCCTCCACATATGTAAGAGTCACAGCTGCAGCCACATAAAACCAAGTGGGCCTGGTGTTCTCTGGCAGGGTTTCCCCTTCTCAAACAACTGCCATGTTCAGCCTGCTGTCGCCTCCACTGGCAGTACTCAGAAGGAAAGCCAGCGATAACCATAAACGCACAACTGCAATCATAGCACGCACAAGAAGTACTCCCCAGTCTCCCCACATGCGTTCAGGAGTAAGACCCTGGTCCAGGCTGCCAGGCCCTTGGCTGCTGCAGTAAAATCTGTCAGAAGCCACTTGGGCCTGGTGTGACCAGCTGACCTGCTCCAGGACCAGGGACCCTACGAGGATGCCTAATCACTGCAGCCCTAAGATGACACCTAGGAGCCAGTCACTACCATTCAATAAATGCATGTAGTTTAAGACAGAGAGCCAGAGAAGCACTGCTCGAATGTGGTCATTGGGTCACTGAGAAATGGTTCCAGGGACTTCCGGTTGTCCCTTGTGGGGCCTGACTCCTGCCCATTGTCTACAGCTCTGCTGCGTTTTGCTCAGCCCCACACCTAGCTCTAGCCACTGGGGAAACCTGGTTGAGGCCAGCAACAAAGAACGACCCATAGCAACTGCAACCTTGGAACAATTCTTAGCTTAGAATCTTATAGCCAAAACACAAAGGAGGACAGGGAAACTCGTTATGTTGAACAAACAAACAAAATAATTAAAATTGTTTACGCTATTTTGAAGCCAAGGCTCTGCATTTCAGATTCACTTAGTAACAAGACCAGTTTCTGCATCCCAGCTGGAAGGGAGAATCCAGAGCTCCGAGTTTGGTTCCAAGCTACCCCAGAACCAGTGGGAAGGCTGGCAGAAGGCCGGACTGCTTGAGAAAGAATTCTTACGATGGGAACAGGAGTTCAACCCTGAACTATATTGACATCACCGAGGGGGGAATAATGTTTCTGATGTTCCCATCTTCATTTCTCCCTTTTCTCTGTATTTCTAACAGTCACAGCTGCAAGCGAATAAAATGAAGCAAGTGTGCCAGTCACTGGAGAGTCTGCCACCTCCCGTGGCCCCTGTCAGACTCCGGTGGCTGCTACTAGAGCAGAACCCAGCAATAAACACAGATCTGAGACACTGCTGAGCAGGCGGAGCTGCACGACAGGCCTTTCCCTGGGCGGGGCCAGACTTCAGAGAACAGCTCACCACTGCTGCATTTTTCTCCACCACAAAATGAGCCAAATAATGGATTTTCATGAAAGGCAAATGAGACAATATGATTATTTAGCAAGCTATGTATGCTCTCCTGTAATTATTGACAGACTGCATAACCTTTGTAAATACATAAAATCATGATATTTTAGATCACTGCAGGCTAAATGTGAATAAAAAATAACAAATGTCACATTGCATCCTGTGGCAGGGAGTACTGAAATCTGGCCCCCTGCACCGAAGACCATTGTGGGCCACATGCCCTGCTACACATCCAGGAGTTCAAGGAGTCTGGGAACCAGGCCACACAAGCAGATGACACAAGAGGAGCCTGAGAGAAGGACCCAGCTCACTTGGCACAGAACTGCAAAGACCCAGCGTGTAACCATGCCTACCACCCCGCCCTAGAGCAGGCTGAGGTTTCAACGTCCCCTGACAGAGGTCTACTGCCCTCTAGTGTACAAAGGAGAAAAATAATTCCATTTCCTGGAACAATTACTACTGATACAGTGATTACCTTCATATAAATATTTTATCCTCAAGTCTTAATACTAAAAGAATGAAAGGACAAAAAGCATAGCTTCAATAAAACTGTTTGTAACACTTAATAGTTTAGCCATGCGAGCCAATGTCAATTATTAGACTGTCTTTTACATGCAAAAGAGATGACCAACTTTTCATTTTTATCAACATTTGTAAGCTCTTCTTCATAGTTACTGCACAGTCTCTTTCCAAGCACCTACTGGCATACTGGATTCTGTCCTAATGTCTCGGCGAGTGGTGTGTGCAAACAAGAGAAGAAAACAGCCAGGCATGGTGGCACACATCTGTGGTTCCAGCACTCGGGATTACTTGCAGGAGGATCACCGTAAGTTTAAGGCCAGCCTGAGCTACATAGTGAGACTGTCTCAAAAACAAACAAAAAATAACCAAAGGAAAACAAAAAAGAGAGGAGCACATAGTCACAGAGCACTACTATATTATCTTTTGTGGCCCCAGTATCCTTGAGAGAGCACTGTGGCAAAGCCCGTTTCCCAGACTTGGGGGCCCATGGCGCTCACAGCCCTGGATGAGACCCGCATGCAAACTCTATGCCGGTGACTCTCACCTCCTATGACATGCTGTCTCCCAGAGGAAAAGCTCACCAGCTCTGGACACATGTTGCTTTGAGATTACATATACATGCATACCCATATGTATTTTTTAATTTAGTGTCAGAAAACAAATACTAAATAATTACGACTGACAGTTACCAATGTTCACTGTGCCGGGCACTGATTTAGGTATCTCACATTTACTGATTCATTTAATTCTTACCATCCAGTGAGGACAATATTACTGTTACCCCACTTCAGAGACAGTGTCATTATGTAGTCCAGACTGGCCTCTATTATTCTCTTTTGTACAGTTAAAGAAAGGCAGTTTGGGGGAAATAAAGGAGCCTGCCCAAGATTACTAACAAGTCAGCAGTGAAGACTCCAGCCCAGATCACTGGATCCTAGGATCTCTCCTCGTCCCTTAAAAAGTATTTCCCAGCCAAAAAGTTAATAATGACCTCTTAGCCACTGCAACTGTGCAAGAGCAAATGGAATTCTAAACCTTCAATTCAAATTTTATCTTTAAAAAAAGTCAGTGTTGACTGGGTGTGGTGGCACATGCCTGTAATCCCAGCACTCAGGAGGCTGAGGCAGGAGGATCACTGTGAGTTCGAGACCAGCCTGGGCTACATAGTGAGTTCCAGTTCAGTCTCAACTATACAGTGAGACCCTGTCTCAAAAAACAAACAAACAAACAAACAAAAAGTCAGTGTTAAGGTTTAAAGGCACAGAAAACTGGCTTCACTGCTGTACAATAACATGATTCCTTCCCCAACTCAACACTATGCCAGGGAAGTAAAACCCCTCCCAAGCTTTTACAAGTAACAGGAAAATCAGGTTAACTGTTATTTGGAGTACAGATGGTCTGGACTGAACCATCACATGAGATACATTTAATAACAAACCAGGTACACAACTGCCTTTGCCAACCCACAAAAGGGGCAAGCTGTATCTACTACTGAGAACATCAACTATGAGTAGCCTGGGATTAGTTGGTCCAATGAAAACGCCCCTCCAAAACTTCAAGAAAGTCAATACCAAAGTGCTTGAAATTCAAAACTGTCCTTACTGCTGTCTTTACACTGTTGTTATGTTACAAAGGCCACCAAGCCTGGCACTGTTTAAACCTGCACTGATTGCAAGGGGAAGGCTACACATCATACAGTTAAATCATTCTTAACACAGAGTGAAATTTCAATCTCAGAATCATTCTCTACTTATTGCAATCTCCATGAAAGAAATTCTACAACAGCAGCACAATGAGTACAATTTGATTTTTAAAAATATATTCAGGCACCAAGCTGGGTATTTAATATAGTTTGCATTTTTGTATTGCAATAGGTTTTCTATTTCAGACAGCTAAGAATCCCTTACTGATTAGTCTAATTTGCTAAATTGAGATACTCAGTGTTTTACTTTTCTTATCTGCTTTTTTATGGTCTATCTGGGTAGACTTAATTGGTACATCTGAGCAGATGAAGTACCCTCAGTTAGGAGCCAGATCTCACAGAGAAAATTAAGACTGATGCAGACAATTATGCCAGAGCCCAGGACAAAAGGTGTGGGTAGCGCAGGAAGCAGAGTTAGTCTTCATTTATGTCTCCACTTTGTCATTTTAACAAAAAAGCCAATGTGCTCTCTAAGAAAACAAACATAATGAGTAACTTTTTCTTTTCTATTTAATATACAGATTCCTAGAAAAAGAGTAAGAAAATCAAAATGAACGTTGGCTTATTTCTGGAGAAAGAAATGAACTCCTACAAATAGATGACAAGAACAATCTTCAAATCATTGTTTCAGGTTTCTGGATAAAATCTAAATGAAACTTTTACTACATTCTAATTTTCAGAGACAAGTTATTTGGGCTTTTTTACAAAAAGTTACAAGCAAACCAAAATTGAGTTTTGCTTAAGTGTGGCCTAAAACTGGTGAATGCAACATGGAACAATTCCCAGAGCGAGCAGGCTCTTGGCACAGAAGAGTAAAAAACTCCACACATATATACAGGGTGAGATGGCAAACGAGGCTGGGAGTGCAAGTTTCACCGTGGCTCAGCCAGGAATAGGCCTAGGGTTCCCCAAAGCAGCTGGCAGGTGACCCCGCTGGCCCCTCCCACTGCTTCTGCTTCCTGGGCTCTTCAGTGGACTGTGTGGATAAAAGCTCCTCACTCCTGGGGCTATGATGAAGCCCACTAACCCATCAAGGTGAAGGCCACTGCTGTAAGCATTCAAGTGTGTTAGCCATGGCTACACTTTCCCTGCACACACCTCACTCTCCTCTCGCCCTGGCTGTCTTCCACGCGCACAAGTCTCTCGTCAACATTTATGTTACCTGGCCAGACCCCTCTCCGCATATGCAGGTGTTGACAGCTGCCCCTCTCGGAACCCAGTATGCGAAAGACCAAACTTCCAAACCAGGACTCAGCTCACAGTAGCCTTGGAGCCAGGTACTCACAGGAAGGACAGGGAGGAATATTATCTTCCCAGATAATTAAGCCATGGAGACTATCAGAGGGCATTCCATAGAATTTCCACAAAAATGGGAATCCTCAGAGTCGCTTTTCAATTCAAAGCTAATTCATGTAAAACAGAGTTTAAAAAGGGCCACAAGAAAACACTTTACAAAGAGACAAGTTACAGCAACTCTCATCGTACACACTCAGCTTACACCAAACTGTGAGGCCAATTCTGTTCCCACGCAGGCTGCTCTCTCAGGTCTGCCAGACTCCTGGCCAGCTCTCCCTCTCCAGCTCAGACTCTAGCTTAGGTTTCTGGCTTGGTTTTAGCGCCCCAGAGGCTCAGGCAGCCAAGCGGCAGTTCTGAGCACCACCTTGTGGTCGCACTTAGATACTGCACCTTGGCAATCCTTTCGACCCCTGCAGCTTGTGCTGGACAAGAGTCTCTGGGGATAGAGAACACTAACCTCAACTCAGAATCAGAGGCGCTGGGCCACAGCCAGATGGTACCCAGCTCCTCCGGACTCTGGCCTGCAGCCTCCAGACCCTGCAGCCCTGACCACTGCTGGGTCCAGGCTCTTGCATGCCCGAGATGCAGAAGCATGAGAACCAGAGGATCTATCCATTTAGCAGAGTTTAGTGCAGTGTTGGCTGATTGCACTGACCCTAGGCTTCCCTCGAGGCCCTCTCCCACACTGTGCAGAGCACAAGAAGGATTTCAGAGAAACCAACACAAAACCAAAAAGGAAAAAGTATATAAAATCAATTTATGGCAGGGGTGTAGCTTAGCAGTAGAGCACTTGCCAAGCACGTACAGAGCCCTGAGTTCAAATCCCAGAATCACACACACACACACACACACACACACACACCAAAAAACTCAACTCACAGACATCTGATAGTTCCCAAGCCAGAAATTTTCTCAGAATCCTGTCCTCAGCCCCAGGCTGGGCCCCCAAGCCAGCACCTCCAGAGGTAGGGCTCTTGGTGACTCTGCAGAATCAGTGTCTGGACTGAGACTTCTGCTTCCATCTGTGCTCCTTGCTAAGAAGCAGGGGTAGTTATCTGAGCAGCTTAACAGCTGACAGGCAGAAACAGACGTAACAGCTTCCAGGAATGGGCTACAGTAAACGATAAATGCCAACTCAAGTCCCACCAGCAAGGAGACCTGCCCCAAGCAGTGCTGACCCTGTGGGGAGAGGCCTGAGTCTGTGACACTTCTGCTTTAGTGTGTCAAAGCTGGCATCAGCTGGTACAAGTGTGCTGTGCTCCCTCCTTGACCCCCACACTCAGGACAGACATCATGCAGGGATGTGGCACGCTCTCCCAGTCAACACAAACAGGGATCCAGCCTCCCCTGGCCAGACGATGGGCGCACACAGGCCAGGGCAGGCACACACCCATCTCCATCCTCAAGTGGACAGCCCCCTGCAGGTCACAGCCACCACACCACCTGGAGAAATGCTGCACCTCCTTTCCTCAATGATGAACCTGAAATTTGGGGGCAAATGTGAAAAGTTTTGAACCTGCACATCAAGGTCTACATCCACATATCTGAGTGAGCAACAGCTGAGGCCCTACACAAGGGAGTCTCCTCCAGCCCGTCCTGACCCCTCAGTCTGAATCTACTATTCCCTGTGCATGGGTTAGGTATTATCTGTGTACAAGGCCCCTAAAAATCCTGTACAGAACCCTCAAGGCCAGCCCTGGAATGAGAATGGACGTTCATGCAGTGGCATATAGAAGAAGTGTGGAAACTGACCTTCACGTCCAACAGAGCAGCCAGTCAATAACTAGAAATAACAAGATCTGGATGCAAGTCCCACTGTTGGGGAAAAGTCAGTGTTTTGGGCAGCTCTGGGCTGTCCTGCCTTCCTGCCTAGACCAGGCAAGCAACATGAGGTACTTACCAAGACATACCATTCAAATATTGAATTCACATTAGCTCTGCTGGTCTTATCTGGCTCCCGGAGATCTTGGGCCTAAGATTTCTAAATGGCAACATATTCTGAGAAAAATCCATAACCTGGTAGAAAGGAGTAGACCCTGCACACATCACCACAGGTAAGAATTCACAGAACATGGACGTACGAGCAGCTATTCATCAGGGCTAAGGGCCAACAGAAAGACCACAAGGGGGCACCACTAAGGACCAGCCACCAAGGCAGCTATATCCACTGCAAGAGAAAGTGCACAGGAGTTTAAAATATAGACACAACAGCCAAGACTGACCTGAGGTTTTGGGCTGACTCAGAGAAAGCAAGATCATGACTGCCACTTCCCAACTGCAGAAAAGGCCACGCTGTAGAAAAGACCTGACAGAAACTTCCTACCTAAAGCACCAGGTCAAACAGGTATCTGGCTAGGACAACTCAGCTGATGAAAGGCCTATAACGTCCAGTCTTAAATAAGAAAGGTGGTGAGCTGTCTAGCAGTTACCTACTCTAACTTCCAAGAGTTTCAAGAGAAAAGTAACTAACCTGCCATCACCAATATGTATTTGTTACATTTTATATAAGGTTCCCAGCCTGAATACATCCTCAATTCTAACCAGTAAGAAAAAAATGCATCTTCTGTATATAAACTATATGGCTTTACAGTGATCACTTGTCATCAAATAATTGCTAAGATAAGCAATTCTAAGTCCCTTTTCTTCACTCAAGGAAATGCCACTACTATTTCAATCATCTACAAAGATCAGCAACAGTTAACTTATAAAACGCCTGGAAGTTCTTAAATATTAATAAAATTCTCAATTCTGATCATTTTATTTTCTTTTAACATTCCCCAAACCAAAGAGTACCAAAGGAGATGTAATACAAACATTTCAATGTGGATATCTGTAGCTTAACAGCCTTAATAACTAGCTATAAAATTTTAAGAGCTATCGTATTTCAGTGACAATTAGAGTTATTGGTATTTCTGAAATGCATTTGAGATTTTACTGTAACTTTAGCAAAAAAATTGGCTTTATGATATGGCTTTGGAAATAATAAATTGTTTCACAATCTTAACATTATTAAGACAAACTTATTGCCATGAAATTAAGCTACACCTATATTTAAAATTCAATCAAAATAAATTGCTCTTGATCAAAATAGTTTTGTATTTTAAATATATTTAATATTGACCTGGTTTAATGAGAATATATATTGCTCCATTTCTAATCAATATGTGAAGATTAACACTTTTATTAATCTTCTATAGTAGTTAAGAAAAGGACCAACACCACTCATTGTCCAAGAGTATTGAGCAATATTTCTCTAATAATGTTACAGACACTAAGTGTGCACACTAACTGAAGTTGCAGAGGAAATGACAAATAGAAGCCACTCAGCTACACAGTACTGCATAAGAGCTATATTTAAGCCACGGGTCCTTCAATTATTTTTAAACAACACTGGTGCATCCGCTTTGGATCTGCATTTGGGTCAGGAGTGTTGTCAACAAGAAAAGAAAAACTACCAGTCAACCGTTACCCATGAAGGCCAGTGGAAAGCTACAAGAAATACAACATACTAGGTCTCCTCCCATTTAGAAATATTGCTGAGGACTAGAAAAAAGTCCATGTTAAATATTTTAAAAATACTGTGATCCCTTTCCCCTAGCTTCCTCAGGGCTCCTACAGCTAATGCATGTGTTGTGCTCAGCAACACTGTGGAGAGACTACAGTATGTGGCCTGCCATTCCTGGCTTGCAGAACACATGGCCACAGTGATTCTAACTTCACGTTACATACCTTCACTTCCCTGTCATCTCCCTTACATCACACCCTGACAGTCACAGGGGTCAACACCAAGGTCAGGCTATGACATAAACAACGACCTTGAAATGGAAGGCACACCATGTATACCAAGCATACTTCTGGCATGATGATGGTTACAATTCTGCAAAAGATAATTTTTTCAAGGCAAGAAAGGGAGGTTTAAGAAAGCAAGCTTGAACCCTGTGCAGTTACTATCTTGCTTCAAAAGGAAAACAAAAGCACAAAAATAACCCTGCAGGAGGCATGCATAAGACCACCTCTGCCCATCCTAACACTCACTGAAGGGTGACCACTCCAACCAAAGGCCACACAGCTCACGCTCTGGTCCTCTCCATGTTCCTGTCCCATCCTCTCCCAACCTCTTCTAAGATATGCTCTGATCTGAATAAAGACCCAGAAGTAGCTGCCTTTGGACCAGCCACAGAGAGGACTCGGACTGCTGGCTCTAGCAGGCCATGGCTGCAGAAGTCCCACTTGCCACTAAAGGGGCACAGCACTATCACAGCATCTAGAACCCTTACACAGTACTAAGTAAGCATCTACCTAACGCCAAGCAAGACTGACCTTAACCGCTGCTTATAATAATCTTCATCTCCATCGTCACAGCACCTCACTACTTTTCGACCCGTTCCTCCTCCACCTTCTGTGGCTTCTGCTTCTTCCCCAGAACTTGGGGAAAAATTGTCATCACTCTTCCACGGTGGGACTTTCTTCTGGCGTTTCTGGCCCCTGAGCACAGGCCTCAGCTCACAGTCTGCGACATCTCTGGACAGGTCAGCCCCTACCTCATCCCTGCCTCCCTCTTCCTCCCCCTCGGAGGGAAAGGATCCCAACTCCTCACCCTCCTCATCTCCCTTTGTCTGCAGCCTTGCCTCTGCCTCTAGGGGCCTCTTCCCCCTGGGCAGCCCCACTTTCCCCTGGAACTGCAGCGCCCTCTTCTGGAGCTTCCTGATGTGCTTCTTCAAACGCCAGTCTGTTTTGGAGAGAACTTTGCTTCTCTGCTTTGGTTTTTTTTCTTTCGATTGTGCACTTGACTCAGACTTGACCGAGGGTGGAGCTTTTCTGGATGCTCTTTTATTAGCAGCTTGCTTCTTCCTTTCAAAAGACAGTTTTGCTTGATCTGCCAAATACTTCTCAAAGCCTGATGCCTCATTGAGCATTAGTTTTCTAGGCTTTTTCTCTGTTTTCTGAGGGACACGGGTACCAAATGGTGTCATCTGGCCAGTGCGGATGAGCTCCTCCCAGGCGGTCTCCTGGGCAGGCATGAGCATGCTGCCAAGGCAGGACGGGCCCGGCTCTGAAACAGAATGGAAATGAGGAGCAGCGTGAAACTTCCCATGTACATCAGAAATGTTCATTTATTCAATCAACAGGAGGCAACAACTACCAAGAGCTTATAAATTTAGTACACTAAAGCTTAGAGTAAAATTTATGACAGGATTTATCATGTCATATTTAATATATTCCTGTTCAAAAAATGATTTCTCAGGAACCTTTCTCCAAAAGATCACTCTGTATAAATTGGGTACATTCACATCACCACAAAACACTAATCAGCCATAACCAAAAACAAACAGCTCTCATCTGGGACAGCATAGATGGAACTGAAGATCATCATGTTAAGCGAAATAAGCACTCACGGAAAGACAAGCATGATTTCACTCAGCTGTGGAATCTCACAGAAGTTGAGAGCAGCCTGGTAGTTACGTTGGCCTGAGGAGAAGGCGTGGGAGGGAAAGATGGGGGCTGCCCACCTATGGGCACTATGCAAAGTCATAGACAGGGCAGGAAGTCAGGTGTGCCATCACACAGGAGGGTGATACAGTAACAACAACATATTCTGAAAAGCCAGAAGGAAGGAGTTTGAATGTTTTCACCACAGAGAAATAAATGTTTCGGGCGACAGATACTTCCAGGTTGATTTAAAGATTACACAATATATACATGTATCAAAATATTACAGTACTCATAAGTATACAGAAATGTTTATGATTATGTAGTAAAGTAAATTCTAATTCAAATAAAAATATCTCATCAGAAATATACTCTGTACACCCAAAGATAGGCTTATTAGTATATATATTAGTTATAGATATATTTAGCTACGTTTCCTTATCAGCCAAGGAAGAGGCCAAGCAGCAACCTCCCAAGTTCCCGTGTAACTGTTAATATACCAACATTCAGATGGACCTCAAGAGACAATAAAACTGAAAGTGGGTAGCTACGGGAACAGCACGTACCTCAACAGGAAAAGAAAAATGTTAGCTTTGCACTGCTCAACACAACAGTTACCTGTCACCTGTGGCTATTTAAATTTAGATTAGCTAAAATCTGAGCTCCACAACTGCACTCATCATAGTGCAAGTGCTCAAAAAATACAAAATTGACGGCTACTACCCAGATAACAGAGAACACTCCCCTCACTGCCAAACGTCTGCCAGACAAGGACTGACTAGAAGTGGTGAAGTAAAACGTGAAAGTATTCTACAAGTGTAACGTCACCCAGAAATCACTCCTGTCATTAGAGGAAACTGCTCTCCAGCTAAACAGGAAGGAATCTGTATTCTAAAATCTATGGATCTTGCAAGCCAATGGTACCACAGCCAGTTTTTCATTAAACTTGCCCTAAAATATGGAACAGAGGACGCACAAATTTTAAGCTCAATAAATACTCAGAAAAAAAAAATATATATATATATAGTCATACACCAGCATCCAGATCAAGTAACAGGAATCACTAGAAAGTCCAGAGGCAATGCTGGCCAAGTCGAACCTGGCTCTGAACCTGCTGCATAGATCCTGTCTGCTCCATGTCTGCCTGCTTTCTGTCAGCATTAATCTGAGCAATGCACACTGATCTGCTGAGTGAAACTGCAGGTGGTTAACTCTGTTATATGACCACAGTGTAATTCTGCCATTTCCGCTGTTAATACACATCTGGGTATTTTCCAGGTTTGGCTATGAACACTGCTGCTATGTAGTTTGTAATAGCTAAAACTTGGAAATAGCCCAGTTGCCCATCAACAGGAGATTGGATAAAGAATGGAGTACTACTCAGCCATAAAGAATGAGAAGCTAGAGTCATTTATAGGACAATGGATGCATATATTGAGGCCATACTCTTAAGTGAAATAAATAGGACACATGTGTAAATACCAAATAGTTTCTCTGGTGTGAAAAACTAAAAATGTAGATAAAGTTCAAATTGTATAACTGATAATGTAAAATTGGAAGAAAAGGGCTAAAGGAGTAGGGGAGTGGGAAGGGTAGGGGAAAGGAAAGAGGGGAAAAGAAAAACATGAGAAAAGGAAAAAATGGAAACAAAGTATTTGTAAAAAGGGAAGGGAGTACGGGGTGAAGGGAGGGCAGGGGTATGAGGAAAAAATAAGAACCAAAACACATCATGTACAGGTACAAGATACCAATGATAAATGTAACTGTACTGTATACCTAAAAAGTACCAGTAAACTTAAAGAAGATAAATAAATAAAATAATGCTGCTATGAATCCTTGGTACACATCCTTGGTGATAAATGTATACAATTCTCTGGGGTTGTTAAGCTTTAGCAGATACTGCCAAAGAGATCTGCAATGTGGTACTGTGTTAAGTTCCACGTACAGACTTAGTTCCAACTGTTCACTCCCTTGCATTTTACTCTGGCTGCTCCAGTAGGTTCCGGCGGGGCCACACTGCAGCCATAATTTGCATTTCCCTGATAACTAATGAGACAAAGTGCCTTTCATAGACTTGTTAATCTTCTGTGTAGAAAATGTTCCAGTCCTTGACCCATTTTTCTCTGCCTACCTTTAAAAAAAGGCTTAGTTCTTTAAACCTTCTAGTCTAAGGTCCAATTTCTACATGTTCTGCAAGTCCTTCTCCACTCTGCAGCTTACATTTCCACTCTCTAAATACTATCTCTAGACAAACAGAAGTCTTAGTTTTTATACAGTATACATAACAAATTTTTTCCTTTACAGAGAGATTTTTGTATTCTGTTTAAGTATCTGCCTACCCCAAAATCTTAAAAATATTTTCTCTATGTTATATTCTAAATGCTTTACTTTACCATTAACATTCAGATCTATAGTGTGCTTAGAATTTACTTGTATTTCTGTGCATGGTGCAATGGGTTTCACTGTGTTTTCATGTGAATTAACCCAGTGTCACCAGGTTTTTTTTCACAGCACTGCCAGCCATTTCTTTCACAGGTCAGATAGGCATGCATGGGTGGGCCAGCTGGCCAGGCCTCTATTCTGTCCCACTGGTCAGCCTGTGTACTCTTGTGCTAATAACACTGTTGTACGTACTGCAGCTTTATGACAAATCTTGACATTTGTTCCTCTTCAAGGTCACCTTGGTTATTCTTGGCCCAATGAAGCTTTGTACAAATTTTAAAATCGGCATGTTAATGATCTCTACCCTCAGCCTAAACTTCCTTCTTCATGTCCTTTGCCTTTAAAAAACAAAATCTGGGGCCAGAGATGTAGCTCAGTGGTCCCTTGCCTGCCTGGCAAGTGTAAGTTCTGAGTTTGACTCCCAGTACCAGAAAATAAAGAAATAAGAAACAAAAATCTGAAATTTATATTGGGATTTCACTGAAACTGCAGCTGGTTAGGAGAATGATATTATACTGCATCTTCCAATCCATGACCACAGTACACCTCTCAATTTACTTAAGGATTCATAAATTTTCAATGATACTGTTTTTAATATAGGAAACACTGTCAAAAACTGTAATTTTGCTAAATTTATTCATTCCTAGGGTTTCTTTGATTTTTGTTTCTCTGTATGGGGGATTGAACTCAGAACATGCTAGGCAAGCACGCTACCACTGAATTATATTCCTTCCCTTTTTAAATTTTGAAACAGGGTCTTACCAAGTTGTCCATGATGGCCTTGAAATTATAATCCCCCTGCCTCAGCCTCCCAATTAGCTAGGATTACAGGCATGTGCCACCATGACTAGCTTAGGTATTTGATTTAATCTGTAGCTAACATCTTTATTAAATTTTCCCCCCGGTGAACAAAAGTGACTTCTATATACTAGCCATGTATTCAGTGATACTGCTAAATTCAGGTGGTAATTCTAATAGCTTACTTGTTGCTTCTTTTAAAATATCTACATAAAGGATCGTGTATTACACAAATAATGGTGGCTTTCTTTCTTTCTCATCCTTATGCTGTGTGTGTCTTTTCTTCCATTCCTACACTATCTAGTACAATGTAGAACAGGAAAAGTGAGAGTGAACAGTCCCATCTCCCTTCCCAATTTCCTTTCGTCAGTAACTGGCCCTCATCCACCTACTTCCCAAAGAAGACTGTCAAGCAGTCTCAACCATTACCCTATGAAATGGATCACCCTTTGGAGAGGAAAGAAAGGAAATCTCTAGGCCACACATAGGCAGCAGGTGGGGCTACTGCATTACAGTATCCCCCCTGCACAGGTTCAGACAGACTTACAAGCTAAAGAAGGCAGCCAAGGCCCACACCTGGTTATGCAGAGCCAGCCCAGGGTGGGGCTCACAGGCACTCTGCTCCTCTGCCCCTACAGACAGGGTAAAAGAGAGAGCTCACTGAGAGAGGACACTCAAACGTTGCCTGGTGCCCTGCTGTAGAATGTAGCAATCAGGGGCTCAAATCACAGAGCTACAGATTTATACAATATCAGAATGTATATGGCTGCAAAAGCCAGGGAAATAAAAGAGATTATTCAAGTAGCAGAAGCAAAACAAGAAAGGGACTCAACAAGAAATCCTCAGAAACATCACATTTTAAGGTAATGCCAGAAAAGCAGCCAAAAATAACAATACAGGCAGTCAGAGTGTATAAAGGAAACCAGGAAAGAGGTTCTAGCAGGCACAGGAAGCATCAGCAACTGTGGACAACTGAAGGAAGTAAAGGTGGATAGGATTCTCGGATTCAAGAAGGTCTCTATCAATGCTAGACAAAGTCTTATCAAAGCAGCAACAGGAAGTGAGAAACAGTAGGTTTTAAGATAGCTAAACAGGAACAAATGCCCTTTGCCAAGGAGAGTACAGCACCCCACAGCAGACAGCCCTGGTCATAGTATTACAGATAGGTAACTTAGAGATCATGTAGGCAATTGGACAAGGCCAGCCCAGGAGGAGCCAACATGGAGGACAGTCAAGGAGTCAACATGGAGGACATCAAGACACATTCACTGAAAGCCAGAATTGTAAAAGGAGGGAAACTACTACACCCTTGTGCTTCCCATGGGGATAAATAGCAGTGATTGATATTTTAAATAGGTATCAATCACCTGGGTGGGGGACCAAGGTCTTAATCCAGCCTTTCCAGGAAATATCCCTGACTCCCACCCTTAATGAAAATCCTTATACGTTTGCTACATGACTTGCTCCTCCATTTCATCCCCCATTTAAGCAATATTACCTGGTGATGATACTTGTAATATTATTGGTTGGTCATGGTTTTGCCCCACTTCATGCCCATCTTGTAACTTTCCATTAGATTTTATAGCTTTGTCCCATTTCGTTCCTGCTTCACCATATGGCTTTGCTGTATAAAACATCTTTGAGAAGTGGAGTGGGTGGGCAACCCACTTTCCATCATTCCCCCTTCTGTTTTAAGACAGAAGCTTTCTTTCTCTCAATAAATTTTTCCTACTCTTAACCTAGAATTCATTCTTCGATTTCAGAGAACATGAACTTGCGTTTCAGATATCTAACAAATTTGGGAGTTACATCTCTTCCCCCTATATCAATAGAACTAATAAATCTTGTAAGACTGAATTTCAGAAGCACATCTAATACTTTTCTGTATGACCTGCAGTTATGCTCTTCATAATAATTCTCTTGTCTGAGCAATTAACCCTCTGGAGCTGGAAGAAAGTACTTGCTTAGAAAGCTTAAACAAATGATCTATTTTTCAAGCACTACATGACCACTAACCAACAATTTCTAAACACACAAACACACGTGCATACATATACACACATACACACACACACCTGAAAAAGACATTTAATTCCAGAGCTTATGCATTTTCCTAAAAGGTTTTCCCAAAGACAACCATCCAAAGCAGAAATGTGAAACTGCTCTAACCACAGTAGTTTCACCTGAAGGACTTTACTAGACAACTGAATGGACACTAGGAAAGCCTGCCAAATGCTCCTTAAAGAGACACAAGAGCAGCTCTGAAGATGCTGATTGATAATGCTGAGCATCCAAAATGTAATTCAATTGAGACGTTAGTTGTCTTTATCAATTTAGCAATAGAAGAGTGCTTAAGATTTCCAATTTATTAAATGTTAAACAAAATGTGCATAGCAGCCTCCAGCGAACAGAGTTAAAAATTTACTTTCATTCTCTAAAAACTCCATGTGACTCAAGAGGTTTCATCCTGCAGGGGATAAAATTTCCTAAGTCCATTCTGACACTAAAGCAAAGAAATGTTTTGTTTGTTTTGTGTTGTTTTCCCAAAGCCCAGGCAAAGATTAAAGAACACCCTTCATTGACCCCACAAAACCAGCACCACCTCATGAACCTGGGGAAGCTGCTGCTGGGTACCCTCACCTGCATCCTCCTCCTCCAGGCCACCATGCTCCAGCTCCACTCTCACCTCTGCTCCAACAAGGACAGCCTGGAGGCGCTTCTGCTTTGCAGTGATCTTCTTCAGCTGCTGTTCCTTGAGTGGTGAATACCAGATAAAGAACACAGCAAGGCAGGGATTTATTGTTAAATACAAAAAGACATCTCTATGAAAATTTAAAACTGTGATCATGAATAATGTGAAAATGAAACAGAAACCCCATACAACTCCTACTTTCCTGCAGCAAGTCCCTCCTCACAGCATGGCACTAGCTCTCCACGTGCCTGAGCTCATGGCACACATACTAACCACAGAAGGACTGTCCTACTCAGTCCCCCATGACACACTGGACAGACAGAACTTCTTGTGTTTCTGACCTCACCAGCCAATGGACTATGGAGGGCAGCAGGCCATAGGGATAAGAAACACAAACACAGATGTTAGTTAAGAGTCACTCCCCTCTGATAGCCCACAATATTTATGGTGTCCTTTACAGCATTCTGTCTAGTCACAAAACTTTCAAATACATGGCATTCTGCCATGCCTCATTACACCACCCACCTGAGATGAGTTTCTCTTTTTGGGGGCGCGGGTGTAACTGAGGATTGAACTCAGGTCCTTGCACTTGCAAAGAAGGCGGCAAAACCACTGAGCTAAATCCCTGGCCTCAGATGTGTTTCTATCTTGTCTCCCTTAAAACCATCAGAACTCAGCTTACCAATTAACTGGGCCTGGGATACTTGGCTCCTCTTCACAGGGAAAAGAAGATCTCAACTCTATCAGAGGTAAAGTGCTTGCCTCACAGGTATTGGATTCCCAGCACCACACACACAAAAAAATATTTCAACTCCAAATATGACTGCAGAGCAAGGCGAAGTCTTAAAACATAAATAGTACCTGCCAATGACCTGCAGTGTGTTTTGTTTTGTTTTTTATCAGTGTCTCAGCAAAATCCTACCTTCTCTCTGAACAGTCTATCTCTAAACATTGAGGAGCTACTGAGAATGGCGGCGCACGTCTGTAATCCCAGAACTCGGGAGGCTGAGGCAGGAGGATCACTGTGAGTTCGAGACCAGCCTGGCCTACACAGAGTTCCAGTTCAGTCTCAACTACATAGTGAAACCCTGTCTCAATCAATCAATCAATCAATCAATCAATCAATCAATCAATAAATAAATAAATAAATAAATAAATAAATAAAAACATTGAGGAGCTTCTAAAGATAAGTTTCATTAAGTTAAAGAAGGAGCACCGGGCTGGGGATTTAGCTCAGTGGTTCGGTGGCCTGCCTTGCAAGTTCAATCCCTGGTACCAAAAAAATTAAACAAAACAAAAAAAAAAAAGTTAAAGAAGGACCTTAAGAGGCCAAGTTTGGTCCTTTCCATACTGGAAACCCCATCCCACCAGAAGCCAAAGGTCAAAGGTTTCTGTCTATCTGTTTAATTCACATACTCCCAAAAGAGGCCAAATGTCCCCTTTCTGGTTTGGGGGACCCTGTGTACTCTGGGCTACTGCTAGCTCTAACCTCTGGACTGCTGTTCTCAAAGTAAGACAGAGAGGGGGTGAAGATAATCGATGGTGGTAGAAGGAAAAGGAGGGCCACACGAAGGGAGCCTGTACACACTCACACATGTGGAACTCAGCAACACAAAAGCTCTACCAGAACCAAAATGATCAAAACCAGTCATTCCTATCTACTGTAGGGTACTTCCACGAAGGGGTACATAAGCCCTAAAAAAAGTTTCAAACCTCATAAAAATATCGCCTTAACATCTTTAATATCCCTGAGTGCTGCCCCAGTGTGGCTGGGTGCTGACTAAGATCCAAGCAGGGATGAAGGGCCAGCCTCTCAGAAGAGAAAGCGGAGGTGTGTGAGGGGAAAGGTTACGTCAACTAGAAACAGTGGAGCCAATCTGCACAAGAGCTAAGCAGGAAAACAAAGTTCACCAAAAATGCAACTGAGTGAGAGCCCAACAGGCCCAGCAGGAGTTGAGTAGGATGATAACAGGAAGACTGTGTGGCAGGTCCAGGAGTGAAGAGGTCAAAGAGCCACACGGGAGCCTCTTGCACAGGGATCAGGGATGCAAGCACGCATGTATGTGTGCACTGAGCCAGTCCTATGCACTGCATGTGTAGGTTTTAAAAAACACTGTGTACAGAGGGTGCAACAGGGAAATTGCTGACAAATTATAAATATATAAAAGCAAGTCAATGGGTGATTTGGAATCACCTTATTATACTTCTGTCGTTTTACAGAATCCAGTTTCCTGTTGATGTCTCTGTTGGTAGCAGCTTGAGGGCTAAGTTGTTCAATAATTTTATTGATTTGCCGCAGAGATGTTGTACATGACCTGAAAAACAAAATAAATTGTCTATTTTCCACAATAGTAACATTTTTATAGTATAATCTAAAGAGAAAAATACTAAAAACATGCCTCTTACTTCTTTGAACTAAAAAATGAAAAAAACTAAATGAGAATACCTACGAATAGGTTAGAAGTGTAAGGTGATTATTAACATTTTTCTTCTCCGGCTAACTTAAATCAGTTCATTCCCATTTGTAAACAGATTCACTCCTTCTGTAAGGAATTCTGAGGGGCAGGGGTTGAGAAGTCATGGCAACCCTAATGCCTCAGCATCCCAACTCCTAGGACAGGCTTGTTCCACCACACCTTGCCCACCACATCATCCAAGTATTTTTTAAGTGTCTACTTTATTCAAAACACTGCACTATGTACAATAAATTGTCTTTTTATAAGAGGAAATGTATACATGGGTTTTTAAAACCTATTATGGAAGACTTTCAGAGTTTGAAAAAGTTCCAGAAGCACTTAAACATTTTCTTATATAAACCATACATCCATGACAGTACTTTTCTTTCACACAACCAGAAGATTCATTTACTATAGCATTAAACTTTGTGGTGTAAAGGGAAAGAAAATCAACTTAAAATAAATTACTCCTAAAGCAAACACCACAGAGTTAATAGTTCACAATTTCAGTCTTCTGGACACTTCTATAATTTGTTCTTTCTATCGATTTTAGATTTCAGGATAAACAATGCAAGTTATTGGCCATTTAAGGCACCAAATGTTACCGTCACATAGGGTCACCCTGCCTGAGCCTCTGTCACCACTGTAGAAGTGGACATATTCCAAGATCAAAGAAAAAGATGGCAAAGTAAAACCCTCTCTCAAAGAAAGCCAAAAAAAAAAAAAA
>NW_022900913.1:70497963-70535147 GCF_012274545.1 Fukomys damarensis
AAAGAAAACAAAAAAAAAAAAAAAAAAAGTAAAAGATGGGTTATTATTACGAACTGGGGCCCTCTACACTCAAAATTACATTGTAACTACACAACAGCATTTGCTATTCAAAAGGCCAACAACAAAATAAGAGGCTGGAAGGACACAGCAGGAACTGTTAGCACACAGCACGCCCTTTAAATGCCTAAGAGCCAGCTGTACTACCAGTAGCCACCAGCTCCACACCCTCCATCCCCAGCCACATCCAGCCCAGGCCTCTGCTTCTCTCTCTCTCATTTGCCTGACCCTGTCCAGAACAAAAGCCAGTGGCAAGGACAAATGGGCTCACCGTTGCTACCTCCCTGATCTTACCCAGCCTTGCCAGATCCACCTGTCCCCATCCAGGCACTATGTCTGCTCTGTAACACAAATGACATCTCCATGGGATTTCATCTCTCCTTATAGCCAAAGCAAGACAGAAGAAAGGAAAGAGAAAGTTCTTTCCCATCATTTTTAGAAATGCAAATCTGAAAAACCACCAAGGGACAAATGCTCAGCTTGAAGAAAGCAAGCTAGGTGGAAACTACAGGACACAGAAAAATATGATGCGGAGGCAGTACATGCTCCCAGTATCTCAAGCAGCGAACTCCAAAGCTAGGGCACCTTTCTCCTGAAGTCAACTGCCTATGAGTCTGCAGGCCTCCAGGCCAGTCCTCTCCTCAGGACACTACACAAGCACAAGATATAACTTGGTGAGCCAGACTGAGCCCTCTGACCATGGGCAATGCTGCTCCTAAGGGGAGGGCTATACTTACTTCCTCTGTCTCCTGAATTAAGAGCTTCTATAAATCTCCTAAATCTCAGGAAAACTACAGCTCTCTCTCACCTGAATGTCTCTACAATGTTTACACACAGATTCTGAAAGGGAAGTCAGGCTGCACTCACGTGAGGTCATCCAGGACACAACGGTACTCCTTCTCAGCATCTGCGAGCTGGGCTGCACGGCCGGCCTCGTTCAGGGCGCTGTCCACCTGCTGAAGCACACCCTGCTCCAGCACACTCTGGTCATAGACATCCACACCCAGGCCCTGCAGCTCCAGGGCCTGCGCATTCTGTTCCACTGCGGGGATCTGATGTCTGTCGATGTGCAGCAGGGCCAGGCCTCTCCTCATGGCTGCTGATGTGCACCCCTCAGCAGAGGTGGATGGCATATAGTTAGAGGGAGGAGAGGCCACGTGCTCCCCTGCCTCCACAGCACCCCCACGCTCCTGCTCCACAGCTGTGTCTTCATCAGCTCTGACAGGTGGACTCTGTGAACGCTCCTGATCCTGAGTTTGACAGGAATGGAGGCTCCCTTCACTTGGCATCCTTCAGACTATCTGAAAGGAAAAGGAAAATACGTGGTGAAGCTCTTGGCTATAATGATCATTACAGAGTTTCCTAAGTATTTCATAATTAATGCACTGATTTCTCAAATCATCAGGTGATAACCTTCTGCTTATATAAATTGAGGTTTCCAAGTATTAATTTCCTAAGGGACCTAAATTATATGTCTTCTGGTGATAAATAAGAAAACTCAACCAAAAGAAGAAATGCCATAACGTCAACAAAGGACACACTAGCAGCCACCTGAGAAGTCACAGAATAGAAGCAACCCAATCCAGAGATTCAGGCACTGCTCCCAAAGAGCTGCAGTGGTTTGGCTGCTGTCTTTCCTGTGGCACAAATCATTTACACTGGAGTGGCACAGTCATCTATAACACAGGGGTTGGCGATGTAAGCGAAGCACTACAGTGTGAATCTGACACTTCAGCTGAGCATCTACCCAGTGAACAGGACCTTCGAGCAAATCAGAATCTCTGAGCAATTCATTAAAATAGTCTCAAAAATAACTCTATTTCGATACACAATATAACTCCTTACCCCTCACATTGGCAGGCACAATATCCAATATAGACAAGGAAGAATCACACACTGGGGGGCTGGGGGGAGTCAATCAGCACCTCTGAGGGCAATTTATCAGTAGCTGTCAAGAAGTAAAATTTTGCAGGGCCTCCTACCCAGCAATTTCAGTTCCAGGAATTTACTCCAGAGGACTACAGCACCCTGCAGAGACATGGGTGCTGGCCTTCTCAGCAGGCCCGTGACCCGTGACCGTGCAACTGAATGGATCTGTAGCTCCCTGCTGTCCCTCAATAATATAAGAGGATAACACAGCATATCACTCTCCTGAGAAAGGAGCAAAATTCAAAGTAGTTTTTACTGAATGCATACTGCCTTCATTCCACCACAAAGTTGAGAGACTGTTTCTACTTCCATGTGGACAGCATGGAGAAGACAGGTGCTTACTCAGCACGTGTTAATAGTCTCCCATAGCCATTACACATTTTTAGTGGCCATCATCATAAAAGCCATGTTAAGTGATAAGAGCTGCGGACATAGTATGAATGCATTTATTGAAGTGTTTGTGCACCTGAGTGTATGAACTCACACAAAAGGATCTGAGAAGTTACAGTACATACAAACTGGAAACGGGTGGCAGGGATGCCATAGACATACATAGGGATAGATCTCATCATCCAGAACTGCTGGCAGGGGAGAACATATTCTGCATCAATAGCATCACATCTAATAAATATACTGAAGTAACACAATACCCAAGAGACGTCCTTGCCTTTTACGTAACTGTCAATAAACTAAGGTTCCTTTCAGTGCTGAAACTTTATTTCTATGAAATAACCACATGTTCCTCTCTCCACCCCACACACTCCACATTAAAAACAGTCCCAGTAACCAAACACTGTGGAACAAAAATAGGGAGAACTGATTACCACTTGCCCCTCAAGAGGCTCAATTTTCTACTGGAGAAGAAGGGCAGCAAGGAGGGTTATTGACAAGCACTGTATCAACTCAGAAGTGGGAACAGTGGACTTGTCTGGGACCAAGAAATACTGTGCGCTCTAAGGTCTGAAGCCCTGGCCCACAGGCTGATACTAAGGTAGTCTTCGTATCTGTGGAAAGGAAGTTAGATTCACAGAAGAGTCTAAAATAAAATTTGGTCTGGGTAACCGAGTCACCCGTGAATTCAGTCACAAAAAAGACTTGCAGAAAGGAAGAAGGGAAGCAGAAAGGGGGTACTTGGCAAGAAGACTGTAAGTCACCAATACTGGTGCAGCATTCAGTCAGAATGAAAATCTGAGCTCAAAGGAAAGGTCTGGGTGGGATGTGGGTGGCCCAGGAAGAGGAGCAGCTCTACTCTTGCTAGCGATCATGAATCTGGAGAGAAGAGGGGAACACCAAAACAGTTAGAGGTGAACACTGGAGGGGCAAAATAAAGGCTCAGCTTGGTCTCCCTTTCCAACTGAAGGGCCAGAATTCTGATTCAGAACCTTTGTCAGAGCCTTTTCTGTTGTTTTTCTTATTTGCACACACACAAAGATTTATTTCTAAGTTTAAAAATGTCAATTCAGCCAATACTATTAGCACTGCAGTATAAAGACAAGGTTAAAAATAATGAAGTATGGGGAAAACTATTAATAAAAGAGAAAGAAGGAATGTCTAAAAATGGTAAATGACAGAGAATGTTCATATAAGGAAACCAGAAAGGATCCATTGTATCTGGACACTAGCAGATCATTTTTTATCTCAGTAAGAGAGGTTCCCCCTAGCATTCTACATTCCAAAATTCACCAGCTCTTTAGCATTTACTAGCTCATTTCAAAGTGTTCACTCTGTGGTCTGTTTAAAGCCTGTTATTTCTGCACATGCTGCCTCTAATGTTACAATGAAGCAACGAAGCAACAAAGACAAAAAACAGACTGTAGTGGGTTATGAAGTCAGCAGATGAGACAATGAAGGCCATCAAGGGTGGCCCACGCCTTTAAGGAGTTCGGCTGTGGAGGGCAGACAGCTGGAGTGATGGGTAACAATAGGTTTGATGGGAGGTGGCACAGAGAAGGCCATGGCTGGAGCGGCCATGGGGAGATGACCTCCAAAAAGCTGAGAAGTGGCAGGAGACAGTCCAGAGTGGAAGAGACCAGAAAGTATGACAGACTTTTCTCTGACAGTGGCAGAATGGAGACCCCTTATATACCTAAATCGGTGTAGGTACAGAGGGAAGTTGAAGTACACCACAGAGAAAATGCCCCACAAAGTAGGAAATCTGGGTGGTTCCTGAGTCCAGGGACAAAACTGGGATGGGGCTGGAGAAGAGTAAGAGTCTAGAACAAATGTCTGTTAGAGAAGACAAAAATGAGTTGATGGGAAACAAACATTGAGGGCACCTGCAATTGCTCCCCTACAAAACCATGCACTGCAACACTGTGTAACTTCCTCCTCCAGTAATGAGCAGACTTCGGAAAATGTACTACTGGGGATTATCAGAATATAAGTGGTAGAACAAAAGGACCCCAAATTGAAGATACTCAAGACAGAAGTTAAAGCTTAGGGGAAGGGACTGGAAATTGGAGAAAGAAGTTGCTAAGCACCAGAAATCAGAAGGCTTTCATCACAATGTTAAAGAAGCTTCCGAAGGGAAATAAATCATGCGTTCCACAGTCAATTACACCAGGCAATGTACTAGGCAAATTAGTTCCTGTCCCAATAGACACAATTATGGTGACTGTTCAAGAGGAAAATACAGAGTTCTTTCTGACAAAGTAAGAGAAAACTAATTGAAATCACAGAGGTAGGTGTGAGGCTGACAAGACCTCACTGATTAAGTAACATTAGAGACAGCATGTGCAGCAAGAATAGGCTTTAATCAGGCCAGAGTGAACACCTTGAAATGCGACAGTAAATGCTAAAGACCTGGTGAATTTTGGAAGTAGAATGCTAGGGGGAAAAAGGAATATTTTCCTTCAAGTCAGCTGATGAGGCCTCGCCCCGTGGTGTAAATCTTCAAAGAATCTATAGTACATAGCCAAGCTTTGTCATAGGGGCAGCTGTCCCTTTACTGACTTCCTCCTGGAGCACTGGGCTTCGTGGCCGGAGCAACAGGGTTTTTGGTTCGGAGCCTGGATGAGCAGGGGAAGGCAGAAGTACCAAGTCACACGGTCTGAAAAGCGTGAGACTAAATCTCACTCCTACGCAACGACTTTAGCATGGCCCAATTTGCGTCTGTAAAAGCCCAGCTGGGCTGCAGTAAGAGTGAGGAGCTGGAGAAGAACTAGGAGGCGACAATGAGAGACGCTCGGGGAAACTGCATGGAACATGGTGGTACAAGGGAGGATGCGATGGGAAACCAAGTCAGAGCACTAGCAGGCAACTGCTCTGTACTCCGTCGCACACAGTTCGAGTGTGACGTGAGCTGACTACAGGCGCCACCACAACAAGCACCCCCGGGAGTGCAACGAAGACCAAACGGAGGCCTACCGGCCGCTCCACCAGCCCTACAGACTGGGACCCCACGGCCCCAACTAGCCGCTCAGGTGGGCGCGTCCCAAGACGTCACTTCCGGTCACAGGTGCACCTGCCAGAAGCAGTGAGACCGGAGCTGCCGCCTGGCTACGTCAGGGTGGTCAGAGGCTGGGGTCGCGGGGCTGCGATCCGCCGAGATGCCCCAGCCGGACCAGACACCCTCACCCACAGTCAGCCCGGCTGCCTAACACTCACCCCGGACAGCGTAGCTGCCCCACGCGTAAGCCAAGTTGCGACGGTCCTACCGCCAGCCTCCCAGGGACGAGACCTGACCGGGTTTGACGCTTGCGCCCAAGGCCTACCGGAAGCTCCGCCCCAGCCGCGCCGGGAGACCCAGTGCGCTTGCGCCTGGCTGCCAATTGAGATTAGAAACGTCAACGTGAACTTGTGGTTGGCAGGCAGCCCAGTCGTCTGCCTCCAGGCTGCCCGGGCATGTCTGGAAAACCGGCAATTCACCCTGGTGAAAAGGGCTTCCTCAGCAAGGCGATTATGAGCACTGAGATGTTTTCAAAGAGAGAGGCCGGCGGTAAGGCAGCGGGCCCTACAGATGTAAATGCTTATCATTAACCCCCCCCAGCCTATCAAGTGGCTGGAGGATGCTGAGGATCAAAACCAGAGCCTCCCACTTGTTAGGCTTGTTCTCCATTATTGAAATACATCCCCAGCCCTCATCTACGGACCTGAAAGAATGGATGTGTGGGGAACCACGGTATCTCCCGGAGAATCTCACTTCAGTTCCCACTACAGTGGGGGTCTCCCTCCCTAGCCATCTGGACTTCTCTGAACAGGTGAGCAGTAGGAAGGGGTCTTATCTGTAGTCCACCTCACATTCTCACACTTGAGACAAGAAGTTAGGGCGTTACAAACTGGATGTGGAGGTAGACCTCACCTCTTAACTACAAAGGCCCTGACACATGCGCAAAACAGTTCCCAAAGCACTGTAGTGGGGCCCACTAGAGAGCACTGTCTTCTCTAGGATGGCGTAGACCCGAAGTCAGCCTGCGGAGTGGGGGATACAAAAGGACAGCCACTATTGAGCTTGGGTGCTACTGTGTTCTTTTTACTGGTGCTCTGCTCTCACACTGTAGAGTGTACTTTTTTCCTACTTGACTCAAACTCGCTCTGCAGAACATTTATTTTCTTTAATAAACATAAAACCTCTCTACCTTATGCACGTGTTTTGTCCAATTCTTTGTTCAAAACAAGAAGAACCTAGAAACCACCTCTGGGAAAAAAACCCCAAACCCGGTAACATTTATACACCTGGGCAGAGTGGAGTATGTGTGTACAGTGTGTTATACCAAGCCAGCGAGTACACCAAATACCGGGACAAAGATAAGACTGAAAGAAGTTTATTTCACATGTGCGGACTCCACTCTCTAAGGGAAGTGAAGCCCCATTACAGGATTGTGTATAGGTTTTATAGGATTTATAGCCATGACCTCATTCAGGTTGTTACATTTCATTTACAGATATACAAATCATGGTCACAAGACAGTTAACTTTCAACCAAGACATAACAGTTCTTTGCTGTTGGGGAGTTTACCTTGAAGATTCGCCTAGCTATCTATCCTAGCTCATAGGAAGGGGGTGTTCAGGGTCAGGAAAGCAAATGTTAACAATGGTTCTTTCATTTAGACACTTTTATGATCATGTGGCTCTAGTCTCTTTGGAGCTCAAGACTTTGATGTGCCCTGTTATCTCAGGGTAAGGCCAGATGCCTCATTCAGCAATTAGTGTCTTCGGTGCCTATTAGTTTTGAGCTAAACACAACAAAATGCTGTTAGAGACAGAAGAAGCCATTTTACAATGTAACACTTTATAGGTTTTTGCTATTTATAAAAGTTTTCCCTATCATTCCTCCCTTTGTTTTGGGGGTAACTCCTTACCCCTTGTTATGTTCATACCAATTTTCATTATTCCTTGTAATTAGCATCTGATAATTCTGGGCAGCAGCTACTCTCTGATGTATGACTTTTGATCTCCATTTTTCCATGCAGGGACCAAACATGAGGAGGAGCAATATAACAATAATTGGTCCTTGAGGGTGCTGACCCAAGATTTCCATCCTAACAAGTTAAAGCCAAAATTGAATGTTGTGTCCTGGGTACCTGTTGTCTGATAAGGGGAGGGGTGGGGTGCACAATAGTCTCTGGGGTCATTAGCCATCCAACAAGGAGTCACTTCAGCTCAGTCAGGTCTCTCACAGAGGACCTGCCCAATGTCATGATTGCATGAAGATATCCTTTAACTGTCCTCAGATCTCAATGATGGGGAGGATTTTGAACCAGGTGAGGATTTTAGTTTGGAGCATTTGAAGAAATAATGATGTCCACTCATAGGTTTAGAATAGGGGAAGATGAGCTTCCCTGAGGAAAGAGGTGTTGGCTGTGCCAAACAGAACTGCTCAAGCCCAGGGACACCATCGCTGGGAAAAGACCCAGGACCTGAAAGCAGAAATGACTGTAGAGAGGACCTGTGGGCATAGTAGGGGAGTGTGCCTTATCTTGAAGCTTGAAGATAATGGGTCCAAGAGTCTGAAAGTAGACTTAAGGATGCTCAATAATATTATATATTCTGTAGCAACCCCACCTCCACTCATCTCTAATCATCCCAAACAAAAATGAAACTTAAGTTTTAAAAAGGATGCAGCCTTTTAAACCTTTTTTTTTTAAATGTAGACCTTTTGGGCCAGGGATTTAGCTCAGTGGTTCAGCCATCTGCCTCACAAGTGCAAGGACCCAAGTTCGATCCCCAGTACCAAAAAAAAAAAAAAAAAGCAGACCTTTTTAAAGTTACAGCAAAATGTAACTTTAAAAGTTTTTTTTTAAAGTTTCACATAATAAAAATGGAAGAAGATGGCTTCCTCAAAAAAAAAAAAAACAGTTGTTTTTTTTGTTTGTTTGTTTGTTTTTCCTTTAGAAACAAGTGATTTCTCCAGACTTCCTCAAGCCTAGGGCATAATCTGTGACCCCCTACTTCTCCTCAGCCCAGATGAGTGCACAGACTATGCAGGCACCAGGACAAAGTCCAGGTTCCTTTCCACAGAGAAGGAGTGGAACAAACCTGAGCTTGTCTCTTCTCATTGGATTCCCTCCCCCACTGTGCCTTGCTATAAAAAACCCTGGCCTACCTGTACACAGGAAGGAGTGATGAGGCCCCTCCATCTCCTCAGAGCTGGCTTTGAATAAATTGGTTTTCTTTTCTTTTTCCTTTGTACCAGGGATTAAACTCAGGACCTTGCACTTGCAAGGCAGACACGGATAAATTCTTCTTTCTTTTTACCAAAATAAATGATCTTTGATTTGCTCACTGGTGATCAAACAAACCTGAGTATGTGGCCCTAAATGGCCAGTAACGGGAAGAATTTTAGTGATCTCAAATAAGTCATTGACAGGGGCTGCAAATAACAGCTCAGTGTTACAGTATGTGCTTAGCATCCCTAATATGGATTGCGGGGCGGGTAGTTTGAAAGGCAGTTGGTAGAATAGTAGCTTCAATGCTTGAAAGAGATACGATTCGGTTGATACTCTGTATCAACCGGCAGAAACAGATGGTACACACAAATGGGGTGGTTCAAGAAAATTAATAACCTGCAGAAACGTGGGCAGGGTTTCAGAAAACAAGATGGCACTATATATGCCCCTGGGACTAGCAGGAGACCAGGAGCTCTTCCCATCTGTTACAGACTGAACTCTTGTTTCCCACAAGTTAATGTATTCAAGTCCTACCCCCTAGAGTGTGACCATGTTTGGATATAAGTATATTGTAGAGATAAGTTAAATTAGGTCCTTAGGGTAGGCCCTAATCCAATATGACTGCTGTTCTCATAAAGAGGAAAAAATTTAGACACCAACATATGCAGAGGAAAGACCATGTGAATACAGGGAAATTTTGTCTACAAGCCAAGACTGAAAGGCCTCAAAAGACACCAGCTTGCCAACAATTTCATCTTGGACTTCCAGTCTCCAGAACCATGGGAAAATAGATTTCTATTGTTTAAATCACTCAATCTGTGATACTCTGCTTCAACAGCACTAGCAAACCGGCAGTGGGAAGACATAGGAAAGGAATAGTAAAATGGAGCTCCATCATTTCACTGGCTGGTGCCTCTCGTCAAAACCACCTGTCTGTTGGGGGCCCAGAGAGGCTAGGGCCTGACCATATAGTTAAAAGCCTCCAGGATGCAGAGCAGGGTGGAGAGATGGCTAGGGTCCTTTTATGTGCCTTTACTTTGGAAGAGGCAGAATAACAGGTCACTATTACTTTGGTAGGGCTTTGTAAATTAATCATAATTAGTTAAGCAAAGGATCTACTTACTTCCTCTAAGCCAAGTTTCCCTGCCCTCTGCAGCCTTACTATAGCAGTAAGGACCCATGAGCAGTGACAACAGGTTTGATGACTGCTGTACCCACCTGAATACCAAGGACCCCATCTTCACTCACAGCACTGCTACTCTCACTCAATGTTATGGTTTGGGTCTTAAGTGTCTCCCAAAGGCCATGAGTTGAAGGCTTCATTAGTAGTCTTATGGCACTATTAGGAAGTGATAGAATCTGTATGAGGTGGAGCCTAGTTGAAGGAAGTTGGGTCAAAGCAGGGAACATGGGGGTGGGGAGTCTGGAAGTGATATTGGGACCTCAGCCCTTTTCTACTTCTTTGCTTCCTGACCACTGTGAGGTGAGTAGTTTCCTCCACCACATGCTTCTGCCAAGGTATTTCTGCCTCTTTACAGGCCCAAAAGCAATGAGCCCAAGCAAGCGTGGACTTAAACCTCTGAGACCATAAACCAAAGTAAATCTCTCCTTTTTTCTCAGGTTCTTTGTCACAGTAACTGCAAGCTGACTAATACACTGGTCATTTTGGAAGTTCCATGAGTGCCTCCAGCCTGTGTTACCCCTCAGGCCTCCTTTATGGGACCTGCCATTCTCATATTCTCCTTTTGTTTCCAGTACTGAGGATTGATCTCAAGGCCTTTCCACTGAGCTGCATCCTCAGACCTTTTTTATTTTTTCTTTTGAGACAGGGTCTTGCTAAATTGTAAGTTGCCCAAGCTGGGCTAGAACTTGCAATCTTCTGCTTCAGCTTCTGTTATGGCTTGTATCTAAATGTTCTTCTAAAGTCTCATGTGCTCATAGGTGGGGCTTTTTGGAGGTAGCTGGATCTAGGGTGTATGACTATAGATTAAGGGTATGTGATAACTAAATTAGTCCACTGATTGGTTTTACCATAGTTCTTTGAGAATAATGGGAAGGCCTACCATGACCAAACCAATTGGCTTGTAGCCTGAATGTAATAAAAGGGAAAGGAAGGCACACTGTTGGCTTCTTCCTGCCTGGAACACCATGGACTATTTCTCCTCTGCAATGCTGCCCTGCCTTAGAGTCAGCTGACTATGAACTGAAACCTCTAAAAATTATGAGCTGAAATAAACCTTTTTTCCTTTAACTTGTGGGTATTGAGTATTTTGTTTCAGTAATGAGAAAGTAACTAAGACAGTTTCCAGAGTGCTAAGATTACAGCCAAGCACCACCATGCCCTGCTTTATACCCTCTTAAAAGCAGTGTTTGCCCCTGTTGGTGGGAGCACAGTCATATGGGGCTGCTAGAGTTCTCCAAAGGCCACCTCTCTTGCCATTATATGAAGCCTTCCTGGATACTGACCTTAGGGAGACAAGTAATACACCCTTCCCCCAACTCTATCACTCTGCCTTCCTCTGCCACCTGAGCCCCACAGCAACCTTGCTTTACTCACAGAATGTACCCCTGCCCCAGCCTCTGCTCTGCTATGGTTTAGACCTAAAATGTATCCCAATTTCTCTTGGGTGTAGAAGTGGTTAGATAGTGGGAAAAATATACTGGTTTGTGGATTAGTCTGTTGATGAGTTCATGGCTAACTGCTGTTCAGAGGTTGAGCCTGTCTTGGAAGAGATGGGTCACTGAGGGTGTGACCCGAAAAGGTGTTTGTCTCAGGCTCCTTCCCCTCTTTCTTGGCTACCATGGTTTGAGCACTTTCCTCCGCCATGCCCTTTCACCATGCTGTAGAGCCAGCCAACTATAGCCTAAATGTAAACACACAGAAGCCGTGAACCAAAATGGATTTTATATTGTGGGTGTTGGCTATTGTGTGCTCATAGTTCAAAAACTTCAAAGGTTGGGTAGCTGCTGGTAAATGCTGTGTGGCTGTATAACAACCCAGTCTCCTAACAGCCAATCCCATCCCTGAGAACCTCACTTCCTTCTAGATAGATGGAACGCTGAGGGTGGAGCCTGTATGTCATCCTAACCTACACCAGGCCCCATCACCTGACACTGCAGCACTGAATTAAACCTTGTCCTGCCTTTTGGTGGTGACAGTTCACATCCCAACCCCGCCCATATATTTTGCCTAACTCTGTTTTTGCCCTTTGTCTCAAATTCCTCCCCAATTAATTTTTGCTCATTTTTCCCTAATCTTTTAAGGTCATTTTACTGCTGTCCAGAAAACACTTCACTCTCCAAAGCTAATCTAATGTTAGGTGAAATAAATCAGACATGCAAGCTTAAATACTGTATGGTTTCTCCTTTATGAGAAACCCTAAATATAAATAAAGAGCAAAATAAAAACTAGATAATAGGAGACAGGGAGATAGATATTTTGCAAATGAGAAGGGTACCAAAAGAGGGAAGGAAGGAGTGTGAAGAGAGGGAAAGAAAAAAGTGTTTAATAGAGATACGTTATATACATGTACCAGCTCTCCATTATGAATGCAATCATTATGTATGTACTACAAACATATAAAGGGCTGGAAATTTAGCTCAGTGGTTCTGCTGCCTGCCTTGTAAAGGCAAGTTTCTGAGATTAGCCCTGGTGAAAAAAAATATACACACACATATAGATATATATAAATACATGTTTTCAAGAAGGAAAAACACAAAGCTGATCTGAAAGAAGAGAGTAGATATGGATAATCCAAGCTCTGTTCAAATCTTGGAAGATAGTGAAGGTCAGTCTCAGGATGCCCCGATTTTAGCAAACTTCAGTATCTCAATGTGCCTTTACTGTTAGTAACCAGCATGTGACTGATAGGTGCAGTTAAACATTAAGGAGATTTTGAAGGAAATTATGATTCTGAACACACGAAGAGAAAAGTTATTGTTGATCTATATTTTATATCAATATTAACTGATTAGGGTATAAACATAAGCAAGTATATAGCAATAATGAAGAATAACTTGAGGATGTGGACATGTTACAGAACATACAATTCCAGATAAAATTTGTAGATCTTAGTATGTAATTTGAGCATGCCATACACCGAGGCAAATAAGATAGTAGAGAGTGCTGTTGCCAGTTTCATTGCTGGGCATGGTGGTGCACGCCTGTAACCCCAGCACTCGGGAGGCTGAGGCAGGAGGATCGCTGTGAGTTCGAGACCAGCCTGGGCTACATAATGAGTTCCAGGTCAGTCTCAATTACATAGTGAGACCCTGTCTCAAATCCCCACCAAAAGAGAGAGAGAGTGACTGGGCTGACTTTTCGTGGTTGTCTGAGTTGGTTTTGTGCTGCTATAATAGAATTCCTGAGATGGGATAACTTATAAAAGAGATAGCCTTATTTATTACAGTTCTGAGGACTGGGAAGTCTAAAGTTGAGGGGCTGGCACCTGGGATGTGCTTATGGATGTGCCATCCATAGCAGCAGGTGGAAGGGCAGAAAAGCAAGAGGAAACTGAGCTCACTTTTGCAACAATCCCATTCTCATGGTAACAGCATAAATCTATTCCTGAGAGCAGAGCCCTTCTGACCTCAGCACAGCTACATTGGTGTTGTTTCTAATACACGGACTTTGAGGGAATTTGACCAGATACAGGGAGTATGACGCAGTATCTGAACAGGAGACATCTCAGCTGCCACCTGAATGACAGGAAGAAGATAGCAATAGGAAGACCACGTGGAAGAGGATTCCCAACAGGAAACGATGATGCAAAGACAGGATGATGAGCACAACTTGACAGTTAAAGACTAGAAATTGGGCCTCTGTGGCTGAAGCCCGGAGACAGAAAGGCCAGATATCTAGAGCTCTGTAAATTAAGTATGAAATCTATATCTTATTCTAAAAATATTCAGTGGAGCTTTTAAGCAAAGGAGAGATGTGACTAGATTAACATTTTAGAAAGATTATTCTGCCATAAGGATAGTCACATAGATCAACAGAAGAATTGAGTCAAGAAATAAATTCATACATTGACGCACAACTGATTTTCAACAAAGGTGCCAAGATCATTCAATGGGGGAAAGAAAAGTCTCTTGAATAAATGGTACCAGGATAGGTGGATATCCACAAGCAAAAGAATGAATTTGGACCTCTACCTCACACCATATACAAAAATTCAAAATGGATTAGAAACCTCAATGTAAGTACTAAACTGATAAAACATTAAAAAGAAAACTGAAGAGTAAACCATTCTGACCTTGTATTTGACAATGGCTTCTTAGACATAACAGCAAAAGCATGGACAACGAAAGAAAAAAAATAATTCAACTGTGTACTCCATGAAAACTTTAGTTTCCTCTTCCTACTCTTGTGACAGCCACCATGTAAATGAGTCCAATTCACCTCTGTCACCTCCATGGACAGCAGATAAACTCAAGGAGTATAAATGAGACCAATTGAGGCAGGCCAGTCCCAGCCAAGCCAGCAATCAGGGGTAAAGCCAGACCAGGTAAATTCCTAGCTGACTAGAACTGAGAGAACTAAGTATCAGTTGTATTAAGCACTGTGCTTTTGTAGCAGACATCCCTCCCCAGTACTAGTGGGCTATAAGTGGCACATGCATCTTGCTTTCCATAATTCAGCTATATTGTTTCATATCAAAAGTCAGACGAGGCCAGGCGTGGTGGCGCATGCCTGTAATCCCAGCACTCAGGAGGATGAGGCAGGAGGATTGCTGTGAGTTCGAGACCAGCCTGGGCTACCTAGTGAGTTCCAGGTCAGTCTCAACTACCTAGTGAGATCCTGTGTCAAAAAAAAAAAAAAAAAGTCAGACGGAAGCCCTACATAACTCAAATGGCCATGTCAGATGGCAGATGGGGCTAGTATAGCCCTCCCCCAGTGGCTGCCACAGAGACCCAAGACGTGGTCTGTGAAGTGGCAGGGCTCTGCTGAGTTACATGCAGCTGAGGTCAGCATGACCCCAATCAAAATCTTTTCCCCTGAATTACGTCTTCTCACTGACCCGAAGGGTTGTTGGCTAATTGTGCCCAGTCCTGGCACTTGTTTGATCTATCCAAGCAAGACAAGCAGTGTCTCCTCCCTTACAACCCTGCTTGGCACCACCATGCCAATGTTTGGCATCATATATCATTAGGTGCCTTCAAAGCATATCCTGCTCTGTTCCTTCTCAAGCTTGTAATCAATAAGTACTGGATGGACTTGGACACTTTTGTCTTTGTTTCCCAGAGTAACACTGATCAGTCTCAAGGCCCAACTTTCTAAGTCTCATGTCTTTCTTTATTCATATTAGCTTTGTGTTGTATTGCCTCACAGACCAGGACCCACTGTAGGAATCTCTGGTGACGTTTCCTTTCCTGTTCCCTATGCTTTGAAATGCCTTGTTATTCATGCAGCAAAAGCTAGCTGATGTGGAAAGTGACCTGGTGAGCTGTTACAACACCCAGAACCAAGGATATGGAAGACAGCTGGTGGCTTCCCATGAGGGCTCATGGAACAAGAGAGGCCCTGCCATTTACAGCAGGACACAAGGCAGCAACAGTCACTGCATAGTCAGCATGGAACAAGCAGATCCATGGGACCTCAGAGGCGCATAGGTTGCCAGCATTCAAAGGCAATACAGGCATGAGCTAACAAGAAAAGAGCACTCTTTCCAGCAAGAGCCAGTGGTCCTTAAGTGACCAAGTGATGCCTTTACTCACACCTCCCCTGCACAGAGCCACACCTAGGCATGGACACCTGGGGAAGCAACAGGGGAGGAGGGGAAAGAGAGTATCTAGGTAGGTAGGCAGGACACATATTCTCTGCCAGAAAGCTCACTGCTTCTGAAGAACCAGGTGGGTGATCATGACACCCAAGTAAGCTGAGTGTTTTCATGAGTGGATGTGGAAGGTTTCTTTATTGTTGTTTGTTTGTTTGTTTGCTTTTGTTTTTGAACCTTGGACTTTCCAGGCAGGTGGTGGCACCTCTAAGCTAAATATACTGGTCTGAATATTATCTGACAAGAGGTCAAGATGCCTTTCCTCCCACTTTCAGAAACAGAATAAGAATTTGAAAAGGCAAAGAATATTGCTGGGTTAAAACTCCCTGGTTCAGCCTGTTATATTCTCTTGTTTATTTTTTTCTCTTTCCCTAATTTTGGGGCTAGCACCATTACTGGCCCTTGGAGAGCAGAGGCATAAGTGTCTCAGTCTTTGCCCATATTCCTCCCTTAGGATGTCGGTCTGACTACTCTGTCCATCCTCCTTGCGTAGGTCAGATTCCAGTCCTTTTTAGAAAGCTTTCCTGACACCCACTTCAGGCTGTCTGAAGTCCTCTTCTTTCCTATTCACAACTCCACCTTGACACTCATGGGTCGTTGTGTAAGTGTCTACTTCTCCAACTGATATGGGAGTGAGATCTCTGTGTCCTAGGGCCTCAGCCATGCCCAGCAAGATCCCCTCTCCAACAGTGGGCACTGCAGACAAAGAGACACAGTCCCCTGATGCACTGGTCCCTCAGGGTTCCAAATCTCTGATCTGTCAGCTGTTCCTGGGTTCTACAAACTGGTGAAGCTTCAAAAACTTGCCTCCTTCAGCCTGGTAGAAGCCCCTCCCCACAGCCCACCTAATTTCTATAAAGTCTGTGTTTAGAGACCCACAGATTCCTCTAGGTACTTTTTAAGACTTCTTGCTTTATGCTGCCAAATTGTTAATCAGTTTGTGGCAGCATAAATAAAATTAGAGGGTTTAATTAAAACTAATGAATGAGTGAGCAGAGACCAGTCTGGCCTCTTTGCTCTCTGAGCCTCAAAGCAGTAAATAATGAAAGTGTCACACATCAAGTGATGCATTTTAGCAGAAGTGTAAGGGCAGCAGAAACAAGGCCACAGTACACTCCTCTTGGGTACAATTTGTAAGTGGTGGAATCCCCATTTTGCTGTTTTTTAGTAACTAATTCTGCAGGAGCGGTTCCAATTTTCTGGGGGGTCTTTGTTTTGTGCTGCTGTAATAGAATTAGCACAGGTGGGGTAACTTACAATGAAGAGAAACACATTTCTTACAGTTTTGGAGGCTGGAAAGCCCAAAATCAAGGGCTGCATGTGGCCAGAATTCCTGCTGCATAGTTGCATGGGAGAATGTGAAAGGACGAAGAGCAAGGAAGCGAGACAGGGGAGAGAGAAGTGAACTCTCATAATAAACCCACTCTTGCTATAACAAATCCGCCCCCTTAACAATAGCATTAATCCATGTATGAGAGGGGAGCCCTTAGAACCAAATCACCTATTCAACACCCAAACTTTCAACGCTTTTGCATTGTGGATTAAGTTTCTAACACAGGAATTTGGAGAGACACATTCAAACAATAGCATGGCCCTTCCAAAGCAAGAGGTATGGCACCCAGGATGCCCATTATGTGCTCCTCGTGAAGGAGACCAGTAGACACACTGATGAGATCACCCTGTAGGCATTTGGTGGGCAAGGCTCAGGAATCCTAATTGGCCTAATGTGTAGGATGGAAAAAAAATTGTCCTAGATTTGTTTTGACTTTCAAATGTTTTCCCAGACATTCTTGTAGATGGGAAACCTGTTTATAATTATTTGAGCTTGTACTTAAACTTCATGTAGACATGAACATGCTTTTTACATGCATGTAAACAAAAACACACTTTTTGCACAGCATAGAAGACATTTTCCAAAAGTGCAACAGATGTGTGAAATGGGGTAAAGTGGGACTTTGGCAGCATTTTGCAAACCACATCCCCGTGGCAGCTTCTGTTCTAGTACCCACAGCCCTGGTACAGCACAACTTGGCAGTTTGCTTTGGAGTTTGTCATGCTTCAAACTACATGCAGACATACATGTCTGGCTATTGATTTGGTCTTTGCATGTAGGCCTGCCCAAGCAATTGGAAATTGAAATATTCTCTTATTGGAAATTATTTCCCTTTTACTCATTTCCACTGGGGAGTTATACTGATTTTGAAAACTACTTGTACTGGTGTGTACAGAGTGTTGAGAAATATTTGTTATGGACAGATAAGTTTGAGAACCACTGCACGTGTCAAAACATGGCTATGAATATTGCATATATCTTACTAAAGGGTCTCGAGAGTTTCCTGGTTCCTGCTCATTAGATCTGATCAGCATAATACTGTCAGTGCTGTGGGCCACTGAGATGTTTTGTCAAATGTTGAGACGATTGAGTTCTCTGTGGACTGTGATAAGGCAGGGAGCAGAATTGACATCGCTCTGAGGCAAATGTGGGAAAGTGTATTGTTGACCCTGATAGGTAAAAGTAAACTGATTCCAGTGGTCTTGATAATGTAGGAGTGCTAGCCAGTTCATATTACTACTATGACGTACATAAGGTGGCTAACTTTAAAGGGATGGGGTTTATTTAGCCCACAGTTTTAGAGACTGAAGGGCACAGCACCTACATCAGCTCTGTTCTGGTGAGGACTGTGAAGCCAATGGCATAAAGCAGATGATCATGGAAATGACAGGGACGTGTCACAGCAAGCAGTCCTATGTGAATGAAAACAGAAAGAGAACCAGCTATGGTCACATGGTCCCCTCAGAGTCATGACCTAAGGACCTCCTGAGAGACCTAAGGGTCTCAATATCTCCCAATACCACCACTCTGGGAACCAAGACTTCACATAAAGACCTTTGTGGGATACTCAAATTATGATCAAACCTTAGCAGTAATGATGGAGAAAAATGGTACTGTCTAACTCAGTAGCTTCCAGGAGCTGTAATTATTTTTTCTAGTAAAGCTGTATATCTGAGACAGATGAAACTGGGGTCATGATTTCATTAGGTTTACATCAATCCACATTCTCCAGATCCTTTTGGGTTCTGCACAGACCAAATTTATGAGTTATATGAGTATGTGATTGCTACCATCACTCCTACTTCTCTCAAGTATTTTGTGGTAACATTATCTCTGTAATTCTCCCAGGCATGTAATATTGTAATATTGTTTCTGGCTTTCTCACCTGAAGAGAGTAGGTGTTAGTTCCTGACCATGCCTATCACAGCAATCTTCACCTTGTAGGTCAGAGGTTATGTGGGGGTTTTTATACAGGTGTACAGTATGTCTATTCCAATTAAGAACTCAAGAACTAGGGAAATAACTAGGGCTGGCCTGTGGACCACAGGCAGACCTGACCTCAGGAACCCCTACTCTGACTGGTGATGTTTTGGGTCCACTATGCTGTTTTGGATCCCTAGGAATTAGTAGCAACTCAGAGCCAATGCCTAGCAATCTTAGAAAGGTCTGGGAAATTACAATTACAATTACATATTGTTTAATAAGTGCCATTTGTCCCTTGGGAGAGGGCTCGGAATGTGATTTACAGTATATATTCTGGCAGTGATGCAGGGTCTTTCCTCAGCAGACTTCTTCATTCAAATATCACTGAGCATATGAATTGCAATGGTGTGAGAAACAATGGGGCTTATAGTTGACTTGCTGTTAGGAAGTGGGGTCTAGTTGAAGAGCAACCATGTCATGGTAGACATGACCTGGAAGGGTTTATTTTTCTCCCTCCCTGGCTCCTCTCTTCACTCACTCTGCTTCCTCGATGCCACTAAATGAGAGCCTTCCACCATGCCATTCTTTGTTGGAGCCCAGCCAACTATGGACTAAAACTTCTACATGCTGTAAGCCCAAACAAACCTTTCCTCCTTTAGTTTGTGGATGTCAGGTCCCATGTCCCAGTGTAAAGAAAGTGACTAAAACTCCTGATGTCTGTTCTTTATTAGGCTCCCATCAGAGAAGCAAAAAACCACACCACAGTTTTATCAAGAAAAAGTTGATATAAACAATTATTAATATAACTGGGGATTAGAGAAAAAAGGGATTAGCTGGCTTTAAAAAAATGTAGAGAGAACTCTCAACAACATGAGCATAGCAGCTTTAAGGAAGAACCACAAGTCTTGGGGTTGAGATAGAGTCAGAGAAAAGCCTTCAGGCCGGGATCCAGCCCTTCTTGGAGAGGCCGTGGCCAAGGACTGCTGGACCCAAGACGTCTCCATGGTGCGCCTGTGACAGAGAAACAGAGGCTACAGTCCTGAAGGTTCCCTAGAGAAAAAGAAGCATCTGAATATATGTGATTACGAGAAGCGGTTTACTAGACTGGCTTAAAAGGCCAGCGCAAGTGTTAGAGCTTGGGAACTATTAGCTGCTCTGTCCAAGAAGCTGGAAGCCTCAGAACAACGGACACTCGCCATGCAGCGAAGCGGAAGCTGAAGGCCCGGAAACTCCCTGAAGAGTCGCTGGTGCAAGCTTGCACCCAAAGGCTGAGGAAGCTGGAGTCTGATGTCCATAGGCGACAGCAGCAGCAAGAAGGGCCCAAGGCATAAGGTTGTGCAAACGTTGCCCTTCTTCCACTTTCTGCCTGTCCAGGCCCCACCTTCAGGGCGTATCTCCCCTACTCAATTCGCTGATTTGCATGCCAACCATCTCTGGAACCGCCCTCTGAGACACACCCACAAGCAGACCTTACTGATTTTCTAGGCAGCTCTCAATCTGCTCTAGGTGACAAGTGAGCATGTCAGGGAGACTGAGAGGATCTCAGTCCTTCCTGAGAGGATCTGTGACCTTACGAAGGGAAGGAGCCAGCAGGGGTAGGCCTGCAGGAGACAGCCCAGGGAGGGAAGGAACACCCTAACCTCACCCTCTGTCCTTCCTTGCATCCCCTCACGGGCCAAAGCCCACTGACTGTGGCTTCCTCCTCCACCCCAAAGCTCCTGGTTTCCTATGAAAGAGTAGACCCAGGCAGATTGATTTGCTTGTTCCCTGCCAGTAATCTTGGGGGCCTGGCAGGCTTCTTGGCTTTGGTTCCCTCTGTTTCTTTTAGAACTCTTAGTCCAAGATGGTGTGCTTCTGCCAAAGTAATTTTCCTTAGAACTTTGTGGCTCTGATGTGAATTCTGCTGGGTTCACATTCTTTAGATAAGACACACCCATGCACTGTTTACAGACAGTTTCTTCTCTATTCTTGCCTCCCAGTAAGAAAGCAGCCCTGAAGTTCCTAGAAGCCCTCTGATTTGACCCAGGAGTTCTATGAAGCACATTACAGCCCCTTAAAACGTCTTCTGTGTGACTAGATACTTGGATATTCTGGTCTTCCTGGGGTTTTGTACAGCACATCCCTGGCCTTTTCTCTATGTTACACTGTCACATGCAATCTCTTAATTTCTGCATTTTTGCCATCTGGATAGGCAGGATTTTCCAAATCACTAGTTCTTCTTTGTTTAAAAGTTCTTCCTTCAACTTACCTCAGTCCTTTCACATTGTACTACAGACAACACAAAGACCCCAGCTACACCTCTGCCCGCCCTTGGAAGTCTCCTCAATGAATCTCCAGAACTGTGTTTGCCCATGGGATGTGAGTCTACAACTCTGCTGAGCTTTCTGTCACTGTTTAACTAAAAATCTTTTCCTCTGATTCCTAGTAAAGTTCCTTGCTTCCTTCTCAGCCTTTATGGCAGTATCCTTGAAGTCCAGATTGCTACCAGGTCTGTTTAAGGTAACCTTAAATTTTCTCCATCATAATTTTCAAATCCTCCTCAAAATCCCTTCAGGCTCCACCTGCTCTCTGGATCCACAGTTGAGCTCATATGTTTGGTACTTTTTATGGCTGCTTTGCTCTACAGTACCTGAATCTGCCTCAGGCTTTTATTGCTGTATAACAAAATGCTATGCATTTTACTCCTGGACACAGCCATGTTTCAGCCAACAATTCTGCAGGTCAGGAGTCCTCACACTGCACGAACAAGTTCTGTGCCCAGATTCTCACCAGGTTCAAATCAAAACGTCGATTGAGCCTGAGACCTTCTTGAGGGCCTCAAGACAGGGCCACCTGGTTGTGCAGAATCATAGCACTGTGACCTCTATTTCTGGCCATACAGGTAGTTCCTAGAGGACAACCCTTCTACATTATCGCTTCTGTCTTTACGGCAGCCATAGAGACTGTCTTATGTCAAACTCTCCTCACATTTCAATTATCTTTCCTCAACAAGCGTATAATCCCTTTTGAGGACTCACCTGTTTAGGTCTGCCACACTTGGGATAATATCCCTCTCTTAAAATCAACTTATTTGGGACCTTAATTATGTCCACAGTGTCCTTTGCCATACAATTTAACATATTCATAGAAGTGATGCCATATTCATAAGTTCCACCTGTACTCAAAAGGAGGGAGTCACTGGGAATCATCTTATAATTCAGGCCAGCAGTGCCCCTTTCTTTTAATACTGTTCTGGACATCAAATAACTATACAGAGATGCTCCTTGATTCACAGTGCGGCTACACCCCAATAAATCTATCATAAGTTGAAAATATCATAATTTAAACACACCCCTAGTCCACTCAACATACCAAGCCCCTCAAGTATGCTGTAGAGTAGCAGTGCCAAAAATCCTGTACTGAACATAAGAATACGAGTTCTACCAACTGCATATCATCTACCAATCCTAAGTGGCTCCATTACAAGTCAAGGCCATCTCTGTATGTGAAACTCAGTCAATGGCTAACACACAGCTGCTACAGCATGTTAACTGTTACAGTTGCTGTCACTACATACAAATTCCCAGTGCCTCTCTATTCCCCTGAGAGTAGAACCCCCGCTACAGCTGGAAGAAAATGGGTGTCTCCCAGCTTCCTGGAAGAGTGGGTACCTCCCAGACGCACAGCAGGGGCAGATTTCTGACTCTATCCCTCTCTAGGGATGTTCCTCCTCCTTGTGGCTCCTTCCTCTCACCTTGAGCCCTATTTCCTTAAATTTCCCTTCACTTCCTGACTTTTCCTACCATCAACTCAGGCTGTCTTGCTCGCCAGAATAACCGCTGTGAAGTCCCATGGTAATTTTTTTTCCTAAAAGTTCTGAGGCAGGCATGGTGGTGGATGTCTGTAATCCCAGCACTTGGGAGGCTGAGCCAGCCTGGACTACACGGTGAGACACTTCCTCAAAAACAAACAAACAAACAAATAAATAAATACATGTTACACTGTTTCTCATTTCCCACTAGAGAAATATGACATTTTACTCTTAGCTGCCTATCCCAGCCTAAAAGTCAACACAGAGGTGACAGGTAGGCAGCAGCAGGCAGGGTGCAGAAATTGGCCAGGTCCCAGGACCCATCACTGCTGAAAAAAACAATATTTCAGAAAAGACTGCGAGTGTCTCTCAACCAGTTAACACCGTGGGATCACAGCTTTAATTAAAAAATGCAAAGTCTGTACTGGGAATGAGGGCTGGGACCATGGCTGGTGTGATGCTTATGTTGTTTTCTGACTGATGAAGGAATTGAAGCTTTTGGGCCAGCAGAGAAAAGGCCAGATTCAGCAAGTTTCCAGTGCAGAAGCAATTTGGCAATGGTTTAGAGATCAATTCCCTGCCCAAAAGGTCTAAGCAAACCCAAACCAGCGCTTTTTACACAAATGATTAGAAATGAAAGCAAAAATTTCGTCAAAGTGTAGATTGGCCCCTTGATGTCACTTGAAGGAAATTAATGGGGAGGGCCGAAGAGATGGAGTCGGCAATATGTGAGGCTCCAGGGACAGCCTGTGATTTTGTTCCTGCAGTAGCAGAAATGAGCACTCCCAGGAACCCTCGGGGAGAAATAAGACATGTGCATAAGTGAGATTAATCAGTGAAGCTCGGGCCAACCTAATGAGGCATCTTTGACATCATAAAGCAAGAAAAACACAAGTCCTGGCCTGGCAGAGCCTGTGTTCTCAGACGCAGCGACTCTACGCTGCCAAGGGCAGCTCTGAGCTCTGAGCTCTGGGCTCTGGGCTCAGCCCTGAGGGAAAGACAGAATGGGGCCACATCCCAACCTGGCCTGGATGGAAGCTGTGGTGAGGGTTTGGGGCGCAGGATTAGAGATTCGTATCCCCTCTCCCTTCAGTAGCTCCCTTTTCAACTCTAGGGACCCAGCTTCCAACCAAAGAACCCATCCCTATCCCTCCCTGGGAGGCAGCACCTGCTTCTGGAGGTTGCTGGAAGGAGGGCTCAGCCAGGATGTGTGGGGTCTTCTCAATCTTTAGACTGCAGCCCGACTCTGGCATGTTCAGGAAATGCTCAGGGCTGGCACAGCCCTGCACCCTTTTGATGAGTTTAAAATACATTCTTAAAAATTAGGATTTTAAAAAAGAAAAGCTGTTAGCAGGGTATAGTGGTGCACAACTGTAATGCCAGCATTTAGGGAGGCTGAGGCAGGAGGATTAAAGATTCAAGCCCAGCCTGTGCAATTTAGCAGTTTAGTGAGACCTTATCTCAAAGATAAAAGCAGTGAAAAAGAGCCAGGGATATAGCTTAGCACGAAGGCCCTGGATTCAAGTACCACTACTGGAGGGGGGGCTTGTTATTCCAGCATCCCACATAAGTCTCCCTTCTTCCTCATCCCTGCTCCTCAAAATACTGTTGGATTTTAAAATTTGACATTACAAATATAGCTCTACTTGGCCAAAGTCCCATATTGCATTACCTGTACTAGAGAACAAAGAAAGCCCAATTAAATTATGCAGATTTCTTGGATCCAGATGAGATCCAAGCTAACCTGGGTACCTGATCACTTTAAAAGGACCAAAGCCTGGGCAGGGATTTAGCTCAGTGGTGCCTCCTCCGCCTTGCAAGCACAAGGTCCTGAGTTTGATCCCTGATACCAAAACAAAAACAAAGCTCATCTGTACTATCAGCTACTCTGGAGACTGAGGCAGCAAAATGCTAAATTCTAGGACACCACCCTGTCTCAAAATAAAAGATACAAAGGGATAGATTTTGTTATGGATTGTGTTTAGATGTACCCCCTAGGCCTCATGCCAATGAGGCGGGGCTATTTCAGAGGTGGCTGAACCTAGAGTGTTTGATTCATGGTACAATGCTAGGCACAAGAGCACTAGCACTAAGGATATCAGAACCAGGGGTGGTGGCACACACCTGTAATCCCAGCATTCAGGAGGCTGAGGCAGGAGGATCGCTAAATTCGAGACCAGCCTGGGCTACATAGTGAGTTCCAGGGCAGTCTCAACTACATAGTGAGGCTCTGTCTCCAAAAAACAAAAAGGATCTGAGTGCTACCCTCCCTCAGTAGTCTGAATAAGATAAAAGGGGCAGAAGAATGCTGATAAGGACCCTTGATCCTTTGCTACCATCTGCCCACTATGTACTGTTGCCCCTCTGCCATGTACCATCCTGCCTTGATGCCAGCTGAAGCCTCTACAAACTGAGAGTGAAATAAACCTACCCCTTTAATCTTTGGGTGTCAGGCATTTTGTCTCTGCAACAGGAGAAAAGTGACAAGACAGAATTCAGTCCAGAGAAGTGGGGTCCTTGCTGTGACATTACCTAGTCATGTGGCTCAAGAGCCTTTGGAACTGGCTTGTAGGGAAAAGAGTTAGGAAGGTTTCGGAGGTGCTGGCTGGAGAAGTAGCGCTTGAATGACTTAGGCTGCAGTGTATGGGAGATTCTGGCCGGAGCTTAGGGTTAGAAACCAGGCTGCAGAGGTTTCCGCTGAGAAGGACTGCCGTGGCTGCTGGGCTCCAGACAGTGTGTGTTATGGCTTGGCAGAAAGTTTGCCTGCATTTTGCTCATGTCCAGAGACTTCGCCTGAGACTGAGATTAAGGGCGGTGGACTAATTAATCTTGAGGAAGAAATTTCAAGGCAGTTTAATGTTGAGGCAGTGGCTTAGTTACTGTTGGGGGCTTTTAGCCAGATTTATGTCAAGAATCAAGAGCAAAAGGTACAGTAGAATGATCTAAAATGTTTTGAATTTGGCTAGAAAGGAAGCTCTAGTAAAGCTGTGGACCACAATGATAGAGTAAAGGAGATCTTGATTGCTGAGAAAGAATGGGAGAGTAGAAGAGATGAGCTGGGGGCATCACAAGAAACAGCAAGACCCTCTGCAGCCTCAGAATGGCAAAAGTGAAAGCTGCTTTGAGAAGAAAGCCTCAGCACCTCAAGCTCCAGAATGGTAGTGGCCTACAGAATCTGTTCCTTGGGACTGTGTTCAGGGTGCTCAGTGATCCAAACACTCCACCCCTACAGCTACGATGGAAGGAAGCCTGGCCACTGCTCCAGCTGGCAGCAAACCTGGGTGTCAAACACATGGTTTTAGGTGCCTGCAAAATGCAAGAGTTGTGGGGTCTAGGAAGGCTTCCACCCAGATTTCAGAAGAAGGCCTGGGAGACCAGGCAGGGGCCCCTGAGAGGGAAGTGTGTGAAGCTGTGAGTCTGAAGCTGAAGGTACAATGGAGAGCCCAGAAGTTCGGAGAAGCCAGGAGTACGGATCATCTGAGAACAACTGCAAGGAGAGAGCAGAACCAGCCCCAGAGAGAAGCCATGGGAGCTACAACCAGCGGCAGTGCTGTCAGGGTAGAGCCACCCAAGCTGTTTGGAGTTCACAGCTTGCCACAGATGGCCTTGAATGCTGGAAGTGGAACGGTGGGATTTAATGTTTGCCCTACTAGATTTTGGCCTCACTTTGGTCCCGTTCCTTTGTATCCTACCATTTGTACCTTTTGGAATGGAAATGTCTATCTTGTGCCACTGGATGTTAGAAGGGTTTAACTTTCTTTTCATTTGTACAGCGGCTTGAAGCTAAGAATTTACCTGAAATCTCAGAGGAGACTTTGGACTTGGACTTTTCAACAATGTTGAAACCTGTTAGGATTTTGTCATCTCTTGAAGATGGACTAAATGCTTTTTTGCATAAAAGGATATGCATTTGTTGGAGGGCAGGGGGAAAATGTTATGGCTTGCCTTTGGATGTCCCCTGAAGCCTCATGAGAATGAGGTGGGGCTGTTTCGGAGGTGGGTGAATCTAGAGTGTTTGATTCATGATGCAATGCCAGGCCCAAGAGCACTATGATTAGGGGTGTGAGTGCTACCCACTTTAGTATGAATAAAATAAAAGGGTAACAAGATGTGGTTAAGGTCCACTGTTGCTTTTGCTGTCTTCCACCACCATGAACTGTTGCCCCTCTGTCACCCTGCCTTGGAGCCTGCTGCTTATGGACTGAAACCTCTCTGAACTGTGAGCTAAATAAACCTTTCCCCCTCTTAACTTTGGGTGTGAGAGAAAAGTAACTAAGACAGATTTGTAGCTCAGTAGTAGAGCAGCTCTGAATTCCATCTCCAGCAACAAAGCACACATGTGCAGATTACACACATACAAGCATGAACACACTCGCGCGCACACACATACACAGGCAGAAAGGGCCAAAGCCTCCAAACGAGAATGCACACGTGGCTACTAACGACTGACCAGGCTTTGAGTGCCAAAGGGAAGATGCCTGGGAAGCAGACTGGAACTGCAAAAAGCAGCCTGCACGCTGCATGACGCACAGACCTCAACGCCGCTGACCAGACCTTTGCCCTGCTTTCTCAGTGCATCTTGCAAGCTGCCCTGCTCATCTCACTCTTCCCAGAATGAGCCCCTAGTGGCTCAGGATTTCCATATCACTTCTTTCTTGGGACCATCACAACAACTCGCCATGTGCCCCCTGTGCTGGAACTTGTTTGGCTGGTAACACTCCTTACAGGGGATGCCATATAAAATCAACCAAGGTCAGATTTCGGTCACCAGAGATTCTACTTCACCCAATGCACCACCAAAAACCCAGCTGCCATCGTTCCCATGTAACCATACCGTGCATCCACCCAACTGCTGTCCACTTATTCATGGCTCTGCACACCATGCATTCCCCACTGTCTTAGTTTCTCTCTCATTGCTGGGAGGAAATAACACACCAGTTAAAGGAGAAAAGGTTTCTTTCAGCTCACAGTTTGTAGAGGTTTTAGCCCATAGTTGGCTGGCTCCAAGGCAGGACAGCATGGCCAAGGAGAAACAGTCCATGGTGTGGCAGACAGGAAGCAACAACCTACCTTCCTTCTTTTCCTTTTTATTCCATCAGGTCTACAAGGTTTTGCCACCCAGGGTGGTGGGGCTTTCCTCTTCAGTAATTCCATCATCCACAATCACACTAAAGCAATCAGATGACTCATTCATTTTCCATATAACCATAATCCAGCCACCTCCCAAAACTCCACTGATAAGCTAATGGGGCTTTGGGAAGACATCTAGTTATAAGTCATGATATTCTGCCCTTGGCCCCCAAAAGACTCATCTGCATCCCTTTATTAAAAATGCATTAACCCATCTCTGAGAGTTGCCAAAGTCCTAACAGTTTCAGCATTGCTAAAAAGTCCATATTCTCCTTTCAGATCTAAGGCAAGCTCTTAGCTGTGAGCCCCTGTAAAGATGAAAAGGAAGTTAAACACTTCTAGAATCCAATGGCATAAGATAAACTTTCTCATTCTAAAGGATAGAAATAAAGAAGTAGAAAGGAATGGGACCAAGGCAAGACCAAAATCCAGCAGGGAAAACATTAAGTCCCCAAGTTCTGGGTCCAGCTTCTGGGGTAATCTGTGGCAAGATATAAACTCCAAAGGGCTTGGGTGGCTCCATCCCTGAGGCACTACCAGTGGTTGTAGCCCTCAGGGCCCCTCTCTTGGGCTGGCTTTGCTGACTCCTTGCAGTTTTCCTCAGGTGATCCATGCTCCTGGTTTCTCCAGCCTCCTGGGGTCTCTACTGCACCTTAGCCTCACATTCACAGTTTCACACACTTCCCTGTCAGGGGCACACTGCCTGGCCTCCCAAGCCTTTTTCTGAAATCATGGTTCAAGACTTCCTGACCCTACAACTCTTGCATTCTGCATATACCTAAAACCAGCACTGTGTGGTTGACACCAAGGTCTGCTGCCAACTGGAACAGTAGCAAGGCTTCCCTCTCTCTTGGCTGTAAGGGTCCCTAGGCTGCCTCCATTCTGGAACTCTCTAGAACTCTTCTGGGGGGCTCTCTTCTTAAAGCAAAGTTTTTTCAACTTTGCAATTTTGAGGCAGTAAAGGGTGGACTCCTGTTGATTTTTGTGATGCCTGCAGGCCATCATTTCTATTGTCCATTTCCAAAGTACAGTAACACTTTGGTTTGCAAGCATAATTCATTCCGGAAACATGCTCTTAATACAAAGCACTTGGCATATCAAAGCAAATTTCCCCATAGAAAATAATGGAAATTCAAATGATTCATTCCACAACCCCAAAATATTAATATAAAAATGATTAAAATATTGTAATATAATACAAAATAATAAAGAAAGTATGAAATGTAAAGAAAGACAAATTAACTTTCACCTACCTTAGAAAACCCTTGTGGCTGTAGTGAGAGAGACAAGAGAGAGGAGGATTATTGTACAGGACAACTTCCACCATCACAGATGGAATCTATTGGCTCAATGTAATCTTTTTCTTTCTGTGCTTTAACAAGGAACCTATCCAATAACACTTGTTTTTGCCTCCTTTTGAGAATGTGAAATTGCATTATCATTAAATAGATTTACTGCTGCAGCCTTATTCAGGTGGTACGTTTCCCACAAAATTTTTCAGTTTTCTACATTTTACACATCTCCCTAGTCTCATCTGAAGTGAGGGATTACTGTGCCATTTCTACCCCTTCTCTGCAGATGAGATCTCCTCCATAACCTCTGGCTGCTGGCCGATGGTCATCCATAACCCTACAGTAAGAGAAAGAGAGAGAGAGAGAGAAGAGACAAAGAGAGAGGTAGAGGGAGAGGAATCATTGGCTCAGTTGTGATCATGGGACATCATATACCAGTCATATTGCAAGACATTGCTCATTTATCAAATGAAAATGTATTAGAAATGTTTGCTTACCTTGTGGAACATTTGCAAAACAAGTTACTTGCAATCCAAAGCTTTACTCTCCTTGGCTTTTTAATGCCAATTGTTTCAGCAACAACGTTTTCCTAGGATCCATCTTTGCAGTCCACAAGTTTACCAGAGCTTCCTTTCTGCCCAAACTCAAAACTTTTCGAATCATTCTGCTGGGCCATTTGCTCCTGTTTCTCAAGGTAAAGCCAGCTAAAAGCCCACTGCAGTAGCCATGCCACTGCCTCAACATTAGACTGCCTTGATATTTCTTCTGCCCGATTAATTAGTCCACTGCCCTTAATCTCACTCAGTGTCAGGCAGAGTCTCTGGACACTGTCAAAATGCAGACAGATTTTCTCCTAGAATGTAACACACATGGTCTGGAGTCCAACTGCCAGTACTTCTTCCCAACTGAAACCTCCTGAGCCTGCTCTTTATCAACTGCATTTCTATCAGGATTCTGGTCTTCTGAGCTTTGACCAGAATCTCCCAGAAGACTGGCTCACAGCAGTCTAGGGCTGCTGCTCCAGCTGGCATCTCCAAAACTTGTCAAACTCTTCCCACAAGTCAGTTCCAAAGGCTTCTGGAGCACATGGCCAGGAAGCGTCACAGCGACGACCCCACTTCTCTGGTACCAAAATCTGTATTAGTCACTCTCTCTTTGCTGGGCCAAAATACACAATACCCACAAGTTAAAGGAGGTAAGGCTTAGTTTACCTCACAGTCTGTAGAGGTTCCAGTCCATAGCTGGCTTCAACGAAGGACAGCATGGCAGAGGGCGTGGCAGAGGAGAAACAGTCCGTGGTGTGACAGGCAGGAAGCAGCGAGCCTGTCTTCTTCCTTTCTCTTTACATTCCATCCAGGCTATGAGCCTGTGGGTTGGTGCCACCCTCACCCAGAATGGGGGTTTCTTCTTCACTAAATCCATTATCCACGCCCAGAACTATGTTAAACCAATCAGTGGACTAATCCAGTTATCACACACCTGTAATTCAGTGTCACACACCCACAATCCAGCCACCTCCCAAAGGCCCCAGCATGAGTCTTTGGGGGGACATTTAGACATTAGCCATAACACCCAGCACCTGACCACCTCTCTATCTCCACTGCCCACTAGGCCTCCCACCTACCTGCCTGCTATTCCTGTCCTCCACTATGTGCCATCTCCCCATCATTTCCTGCCTGTCTTTCATACTTTCATCAATTATCTGCTCTATACTTGTTCTCTCTCTGATGTTGGGATGTCGGAAATGATACATTCCATGTAATATCGTATCTATTATTAAGGAAGTCATTTCCTTACTGTGTCAGTTTCACAGCCTTGTGCATGAAAGTGAGATATTTCCCATTTCCATCTTCTGTACCCACACACTGGCCCTCCCTGTGATCCTTATTCCTCACTATGGTTTTACATTATTGCAATTATTGAACCTATATCTATGCCTCTTTATCACCCCCAGTTCATAGTTCATAATAATATTTAGTGGGTTTTTTTCAATGTAAAGTCACATGTGTCCATCATACAGTGTCATGCTTTGTATTTTCATCGCCATAAACACTCTCTGTGCTCTGCCCCTTCATCCCTGCCTCCTCTGGCTCCTGGAAACCTCTGACCCTTTTCCTACCTCTGTAACTTTGCCTCCTTTTCCGTACTGTCACATATCCAGAAGTGTAGAGTTCATAGACTTTTTGCATTGACTTGTTTTTCTCACTAATATGCATTTACATTTCTTTGGCTTAATAACTCATTTCTTTTTATATTAAATAATATTCCACTGTCTGGATGGACACACACTTTATCCATTTCCTCCACTGAATGGATACCCACATGCAAAAGAAAAAAGTTTGGTCCTCATTTCATACCATATACAAAAATTAACTCAATATGGATGAAAGGCCCCTGTGTCATAGCCAAAATGTAAAACTCTTCAAAGAAATCATAGGAGTAAGTCTTCATCACCTTGTAGCCATACTGATTTCTTAGATATGACACCAACCGCACAACGAATGAAAGAAAAGTTACATACTTCATCAAAAGCGACTATTTTTGTGCTTCAAATGACACTATCAAGAAAGTGGAAAGACGGGCTGGGGATTTAGCTTAGTGATGCCACTGCCTGCCTCACAAGTGCAAAGTCCTGAGTTCAATCCCCAGTACAAAAAAAAGAAAGAAAGAAAGTGAAAAGAGATCCCACAATATATTTGGAAATCATACTTAAAGCTCTAATATCCAGAATACAAATGCTTACACTTCATGAAGAAAAAAGACCACCTGATTATATCATGGGGAAAAATAAATATATACAATTAGCTAATAAGCACATGAAAAGGTATCACATGATTTGCAATTCAATAAAAAAGTTATAAAATTCTTACTACATATTTCCTATAAGATTTGCTTTATTGCTGTATATTCAGGATAGGATAGGCCTAGTGCAACCATAGGAAAAAAGGATATTATGTTTTGGACATTTAAATTAGAAATGCCATAAGCTCTCCTAGTGGTGCTGGGGAGTAGAAAGGTTAATATGCATGCTGGAGTGCAGGGGACAGGCCCTCAGGACTCTGCCCCCACTGCTTCTACCCACCTAGATCAATTGCCCCAGTTTAAGCTCCTAGGACCCAAACCCCAGCGCAGTTGTAGCAGGTCCTCCTCAGTCACCACAGGAAGTGCTCCAGACTCGGGAGGGGATGGAATCACTGCGAGAAAAGGAAAAAGTCTGGGTCCAAGTAAGCTGAAAAGTAGGCGAGACAAAAAGGGAGTAGGTGACACAAAAACTTGGAGGCGGGGGCAGAGAGGGACAGAAGGGAAGCTAGGTTCCAGCAGTGGCGTGGTACAAGCTCATAGCTATGGCCATGCCTCTGAGCGGGCATCACCTGGTATAGTGGGAGTCATGTGGCCCAGGAAACTGAGCAGCAGAGTTGTGTCAAGAAAGGTGACTCTTCCCTAACTATTCCTGTCTTGTCTGCTCTGAGCCTTTTCCTTAAGCACTGCTATAGTCTGAGGGTCCCCCAAAAGATCATGTGTTAGAAACTTAGCCCTCATGTTAATGATACTTGGAGGAGAGACATTTAGAGACGTTTTAGTCACTTTTGCATCACTGGGACACAATACCTGATACACTGGATTTATTTATTTTGACCCATATTTCAGTCCACAGTTGTCTGGCTCCAAGGTAGACAACGTGGCAGAGGGGCGTGGTGGCGGAGAGTTTCTCATGATAAAGTGACAGGGAGGCAGAGAGAAGAAGAGAGCTAAGGTGGGAGATAAACCCTTCCAGGTCACACTCCATGACCCATCTCTTCCAAACAGACACCTACTCTGCATAGCAGGTCAGCTCTAAGCCCCATGATGCAATCACTTTCCAAAACCCTAGCATATGAGTGCACAGGCTCTCGGGGGACAACTAGATAGAAACCATAACAAGAGGTAAATGGGATTAAGTAAATGTGTTGGCCAGTTCTCAGTCACTGTAATGAAATACTGTACCTGAGATAATTAGCTTATGAAGAGAGAAGCTTGTTTTAGCTCACAATGGTTAGTTGGCCTTGCTGCTTTGGGCCTGTGGAGAGGCAGCTCAGCATGATGGTGCGTGGTCTAGCAGAAGAATTGTCCTCATCACCTGGAAGCAAAGAAAGCAAGGAGGGGCAGGGCCCCTTGAAGGCCACACCCTCAGTGATCTAAAGACCTCCAGTAGGTCCCACCTCTTGAAGGTCCACCACCTCCCAGTGCCTCCCCTGTGGATGAAAGCTTTACCACAGAGACTTCCACGGGACATTTGAGATCAACACGATGCCCATGGAGTCATGAGGGTGGCCCCATGACACATTGGTCTTTATAAGAGGAATAAAGAGTCAAGTAGGCACATTTGTTCTGTCTTGCCATGTGAAGCCCCCCAGCATGTCACGGTGCAGAAAGAATCCCTCATCAGATGCTGAGCAGATGCCAGGGCCCTTAAACATCCCATCCTCCAGAACAATGAGCCAAGTAACCCTCAGTTCTCTAAAAATTAGACAGTCTCAGGTATTTCATTATAGCAACAGAAAAAGGATTAAGACAGATTCCCATGGTTTCACAAAAGGAGAGTGGCCACAAACAAAATAGAAAAGGGAAATAGAAAGGGAAACTTCCTGGCTTTGAGTTTCAGAAGTTGACAGGATCCTTAGATGACATAGACAACAGATTTTGGGGGAAAATCTGATGGATAAATGTAAAGATTCCACAACCTCTCCAGATCATACCACCAGTCTCCCTCCAACTAGAGAACGCTTCCCTACGCTACCAACAAATAGAGGACAATGATGATTGAGATTTGAGAGAGCCCATTTATAGGGTCTTGCAAGTTCCCTTCAGCAGAGACTGACATAGACATTAAATGCAGCTAAACTACACTTGCCTGCTGTATCAATTCCAGCCAGGAGTCAAGGGCTGTCATCAGAGAAATGATGGCATTGGATGTCTATACAGAGAATGGTTTGGGCAAGCTCTCAGTAGGAGGAACCTGGATAGCCATAGGGCAGCCCTGAAGGAAACAAGAAATCAGCTGGCCCTAAGAGGTCAGCACGAAGGCATAAAGGTATAAAGGACCCCCCTCCACTCTGCTCTTGTGACTTACAGAGACAAAAGACATCAAGGATCAGGACCTCACTCATCAGATGCTCAAAGTGCAAATGTGTAGTTTCACTTGAGAAGAGATTCCCTGGGTCCCCTGCTTGAGAAGGGCCTTTTAGGGAATTAGTTCCTTGGGATTTATTTCACCATGGTCAGCCATCCAAGCTGGTAAGAATATAGGGGGGCGCTGCTCACATCCTGTGGGGCTCACATCTCCCCATCATGTGTCTCAGTTGCTGAACCCAGAGCTACTTAGCATCTGCTCTGCTAGGATTTGGTCTTGCTTTGGTCCAATTCTCTCCTATTTCCCTGTTCCTCCCCTTTGGAATAAGAATGTTTCCCATGTGCCATTGTAATTTAAGATCATATAAGTTTCTTTGTATTTTTATAGAAGATCACTACTGAGAGTTTTCCTTGAGTCACAGAAAAAAAATTTTGACTTGGACTTTCAAAAACTGCTGGGACTTTTGAGACTTTGGGGGAGGGATTATTGCATTCCCAGTCATATGCAAGATAGTTGTAACATATTAACTTGCCCTTGTGTTTATCTGGAGATTATATGAGGTTTAAGGAGCTGTAGGTGGGTTTCACGTTGATAAGGGGTGGAATGTGGGGTTAACCTTGATAGTGTCAACTAGATTGGCTTGGGCCTCACCCAGGAATTGGTAAAGCACACTTGTGGGTGTGATTGAGTCTTGGAGGTGTGACTTTGGAGTCTATTGTCTGGCCCCTTGTCCCCTCCTCTCTGGTGCTGCTCCCCTCCTCACTTGCCATGAACTATGCATCTTTGCTCTGCCACAGCCATCTGCCATGATGTTTCTACCTGAGAGCTGGATGACTGTGGACGGAACCCTTGGAGACTGTGAGCCAAAGTAAACCTCTCTTGCTTTCAGTTGTATTAAGCGTTGTGTCCCAGTGACAGGAAATTGACCTCTACAATTCTGCCCACAGAATTGTCTGGGAAGACCAAGGTTGAGTGGCTATACTGAGAAAGGACCTTCTTGCAGGAAGGGGCTCTACAGAGTCCCAAGAGGGTGCAGGTTTTTTTTTTTTTTCATAGTGAGAAGACACATAAGATATGGCTAAACTGACTTTCACAACACACTCTCTTGTGATAACTAACCCACTCCCTCACCAGCTCATTAATCCATTAGTGGACTAATCCATTCATGGGGCAGAGCCCTCATGGCCAATCACTTCCCCAAGTCCCATCTCCAAATACTATTGCCATAAGACACAGCACCCTCTTCTTCACCAATTTCAGCATCAGCAATAAGGATGGGGAAGATTCTGTCTTAGCTGAGATTAGGATTCCCTTCCTTCTGCAAGGTGGAGGCCAGAATTAGAATTTAAACATTTCATATTTCCTGCATGCCTCAGGTGTGGCTATCACCCCTGCCCCTTGCTGTTGGGTGTAGGATGGTTAGCAGGGCAGAGGCAAGCCATGCACTGGAGGGAAAGGCAGCGCAGACCAGCCAGCTATATGTCCATACTGGGGTCTGCTTTTCCTGGAGTAACAGACTTCTCCAGTTCCTCAAGAGCTGGGGTGGGTTGAGGTGGTCAATCTGGCAGCTGGTCTCAGTTCTGAGCCACATGGTGCAGAAAAGCACGAACTGCCCTGATTTCCTTCTTACTCTACATTTCCTTGGAGCAACAGCAAATCTATGGATCTACAGAAGCAGATAAGCAGGAAGTAACCCGTCCAGCTCATCCATCTCTTCCTCCAGTTGCTGAATATCCCACGCAGCATGCAGAGAACCACAGACTCTACCTACCACTGGCATCAGGCACTTCACAGAGGAGGGTTCACTGAAGGACACTCCTGGGATGGTGAACAGGGATCCATGGACACAAGAGGGTGGGGTGAGAGATCCCTCTTTCAGACAAAGGTTGCTGGGTCTGGAACCTGGACTGCAGTGCACACGTCCCCTTTTCTTGTGTGTTCTCACTCTGCAGAGAAAGCGACCCATACTGGATGGGTTGGTGGGTAGATGGATGAATGAATCAGTGGGTGAATAGATGTATAGAACTAGTTTAAGCAAAGTCACAGAGGCTTGGAAACACAAGAAGCAAATTCACTTCTCTAGCACTGTCCACTGAGGCTTGACTCACCCTGATCTCAGGCTGGCTTCTCTGCCAGTACTGCCTGGCTTCAGTGTGATGAACTCCTTGCCAAGGTGTTGGTCTTCAGTGTCTTCTAGCAGCCCTTAGTTAAAGGCTGGGCTCACAGAGTGGCCCTGGTGGGAGGGGGAGCACTCAAAACATGGGGCTCTTGCTAGATATTTAGGCACTGGGGCATGGCCTCCCCAGGTTGTGCTACTGGGACTCCTTGGTAGTTCTCAGGAAGAGATCTCTATGAAGCCCAAGTTTTCCCTCACACCCACTCCCCCCTCCTCACTGTAGGTAATGATTGCTTGTTTGCTTCTGTGTGTACAGCCTACATTGCCACCCATGCCCTGGGTTGACATAGCTGACAGGAGGCTGCCAGGTCTGCACTGTGGTGTTTGGACTTTCAGCTTCCAAATCAGGGAGCTAAGTAAACCTTGACTCTTCATAGAGTAGCTACCTCAGGTACTGTGCTGTAACCACTGGAAGCTGACTGTTGCACCCCCGCCACCTTTCCCACCCACATGCTCCAGGTCTGTTCAGCCCCTAGCATACCAGCTGATCTTCCACCTGGGCAGTCACTGGCCTCCTCTCTGGATCTGGTTGGTCCTCATTTGCATTTAGGTCCCTTTGCGAACCCCTAAAGGCATCTCTACTCTATTGCATGGATTCCCTCTCCTTATGCTGCTGGCTCCTGGGTGGGAGGGGTCGATTTCCCATCTTTCAATGTGGTTTCCTTCCTCCCCTCTAGAATAGGAGTGATTATTTTGTTCCTTTGGGAGCCCAACACCAAGGGGCCCCCCATGTTGCCCAGGAGAGAAGAGCCTCGTTACCTAGAATGAGAAGTACATGAGACAGCAGCACGAGTGCAGGAATCAGCAGGGTTGGGCTCCTCCTCCTCCTCCTTCTCCTTGAGGCAGACGACAGAGGTTTTGGTGTGCCATCCCAAAGGTTCTCTGCAAACCTGCTGTGAGGGAAGAGGGTGGGAATTTTTGCCTCTAGCAAGGTCAAATGAGAGTTGCTTTCTGAAACAAAGCAAAACATCCTAATCACTCTATTCCTGGGCCACTTTCAGTGAGTTGTAAAATAAAGACATACATAATGCTTTTTTTTTTTTTTTTTTTTTTTTTTTTT
>NW_022900913.1:70535195-70556410 GCF_012274545.1 Fukomys damarensis
TTTTTTTTTTTTTTTGAGACTGACCTGGAACTCACTGTGTAGCCCAGGCTGGTCTCGAACTCACAGTGATCCTCCTGCCTCAGCCTCCCGAGTGCTGGGATTACAGGGGTGCACCACTATGCCCGGCTCATAATTCATTTTAAATTACAATTTGCTTATTCTTTTGAGGTCTGCTTCCATAAGGAAAATGGGTGAAAAAAGTTGTACCTTTAGGTCCGAGATATGGCCAAGGAAAGTGTTTTATGGCTGTCATCGTCGACATACAATTTTGCCCCAGGGACAATGAGAGGGGATGGGGCAGTCCCTCAGTGATCCATAGAGGGGCTTGGCCAGGCTTCAACAGAAAGCCCCATAACCCGCCATGGCCTCACGAGTCTGCCAGCACCGTGGACAGCGCCGAGCTGCGGGAAGCAGCCGAGCCGCTCGCGACCCGGCGCAGAGAGCAGTGAGCTCAGGTTCTGCGGTTTCTACTCCTGGGAGAGAGCAGAGGATCAGAGTTCAATCAGGCCCAGAGTCCAACGGGGCACAGCGCGGGTCTTGACAGGCTCCAAACACCCACGTGTGTTAGGGGCTTCACAGACAGCATTTCACTTAACCTTCGGAAAACAAAATCAGAAACTTGCCAAGTTGCCCTCCACAAGCAGCACATCCTGAATTCAAATCCAAGTCTTTCAATTGCGATATTTTTTATTTTCTTGACTTGCCTTAGAAAGAGATGAGTTCCTAACCCAAGCAGGACATTTTGACTCTGCCATTTAAATCCCAGCAATATTTTGAACAAATTTACTTGAGAGGAGTAATTGAAAATACACAGATACAACAGATAAAACTTTAATTGTGTAAATTGGATAAATGAATAATAATAATTGCCCTCAGTGAAAATTTAGAAGCTATAATGGTTAAACAAGATAGTTTTTTGTTTTGTTTTGTTTTGTTTTAAGACAAGATCTTGCTGGCCTTGAATACGCCCGGCTAATAACAGAATTTTAAGTCCAAGGGATATATCAGATGTTCACTGAGGAATTTACAAGGAAAAGAAATTATTGCAGTGAAGCTACTTTTGGTGAAATCAAAACTAAAATGCACAGCCAAACTGACGATCTTGAAATTGATCAAGGACGAGTAAGCGCATGTTGTTCTCCACTTTAACCAGAGGGTGGCAGCAAAGACCAGCGGTGGAATCATCCTGGCTGTGGTTCTCACAAAGAGGTTGCCAGCACTGGAAGGCATGAGGTGCAATTCCTTGTAATTCTGTCCTGGATTGGGAAAAGAAGCTGTTTCTCAGAGCCTCGGGGATACTGTGGCTTGGGTCCTCCATAGACGATTGGAGCAGTCTGCTCATTCACAACCTCGTCTCCGGCCATCTGTGACGTTAGAGAACACGATTCTCAGCCTAGACCCTTAGGTCCCTACCAGTGTGGTGAAGAGGCTGGCATAGGCGCCCTGCTCAGCCCTGCACAGGTCAGGAGCCCCTCGCCTAGACCACACAGCCCACCCTGATCCCAGATCACTGTACCACCTCAGCTACCTTGGCTCTTTGCTTAAATCCTCCAAGCCTTAATTTGAGGACAAGGACAGACTCATAATACTTTGGCTGCCATTTCATTCAATGTTTAAAAAAATTTTTTTTCAGTACCAGGAATCAAGCCCAGGACTTTGTGCTTGCCGGGCAGGTGTGGCACCACTGAGTTACACCCCTGGCCCTTCCTTGCCATTTCAAATTCTACAGAGCACCGGCAGCTGAAAGATATCTTGTGACTCCTATGGTTCTAAAACTTGTCTGGACCTAAGTCATCTGGTGGTAAAACTGGACCTTAGGTGAGGCAAGTGTATTACAGTCTTTATTGATCCCGCAAAGTGGGTGCCTGTACATTTATTTTTCTGCTGCAGGGATGAATGTATTTGAGCATGGGGGCTACCCAGGTCCCATGGGGAAGTTACAAAAGGTCCTGCATAAACAACACATTCACATTTTATGTTTAAAATCGTTGAGATTCTGGTGCCAAGAACCATAAGCCCCAGGGTCTCAGATAAGGATCTGTGGTTCACTGGTGTCAGGATCAGAAGGTAGTGGGAGACACAGGACACTGACACCCAAGGCAAGTGACGAGTCATGCCATCCATTAGGACTGCAGCTGTGTGAGGTGAGTCCTGCTCTCTCCTCCACCCCACTCTGCACACCCCACATCTGAGACTGTGGACGAGGCCCCTGGGTCCCTACTCACTGGAGCAGACTTGCTCCCTTGGTTCCTCAGAAGAGGGAGAGGTGGTTTCTGGGAGCCCCTCACACCTCCACTCCTGGGGTCCTGGAGTCACTCTGTCTCCTTCCCTTCCCTGTGTTAGTGGCTGGGGACACAGCCCTGCAGGCAGGGAAGCCCGGCCCTGTGTCTCTCTAACCCACATGGGGGCTGAAAACTGGCAGCTTTCAGCTCCCTGGGCCAGGCCCCTTCCAGAGGGGTTGATGTGGCCCAGGAGAGGGGCCAGTCACAGAGATGACTCCCTGAACACGGGGTGGTGATGCTGTGAGGTGGGGTCAGAGGTCAAAGGTCAGAGGTTAGTCTCCCTGGGCTGAGGAATGGCTGGAGGTCAGTCACTTGGGTGGTGCTCTGGCACTGTCACAATTGCACAGTGTCCTCCTTGTGTCCCTTCTTAAGGGCACTCAGGATTGAGCTGAGCCACCTTTTCCTACTTGCTGTGGTTCCTGGGTTCCACCCATCTCTGGCCTTGCTGGATCATCCTGGTTTTCTTGGGGACACCATCTCCTTCATACCCTCCCTCTCCAGGGTCTCTGAAAGCCAGCATCTGCTACATGCCCAGAAGGGACCTGGTGTTCAGCCTTGGCTCTGTGCCACAGACAAGACTGTTGCCCCCAACCCCACTTGATGCCAGGAACTTCCCACTTCCAAGGCCTCATGGGGCCCTAGGTAGCTGGGCTCCCCATTTCTAGCTGGCATTTAACCAGCACCCCACCTTGGTCCCTGCCTCCCAGGGAGGGAAACAGACTGGATCCAGTCCACAGACTGTCGCATGGCAACACCAAAGCCAGGGAAAAGTGGCAGCCAAAGCAGATAAGAAGCACCGGCTAGCTGGGGTGGAGTCCAGAGTAAGGGGCACCTCTCCCTGCCCTGGGCTGGCACAGCCCTGCCTTCTCCTTTCTGACTCCCTCTGTCTGGGGGGCGGCTCTCTGCATCCTCCTGCAAGGCTAACCCCTCACTCCAGCCACCCGAGTAGGGTCTTTTGTGGTTGTCCTTGTCTGGGATACGGCCTAGGCCCTCCTGAGCCTGGCATGTGCCATGGTCTGCTGCTCACTGGGGATGTTGAGAAGGCAGCTTCTGGAGTGACTTGGCCCTGCTGCTGTCCCCTGCCAGCCACCCAGGTGGCGGGACAGAGGCTTTCTGAGCTGATCAACACCGTGCAGGCAGAATGCTCCACAAGGGAGTCTGGAACTCGCTCTGTATCGAGGTCCAGGTCACACAGGCCTCTGCCAGATGGCGTGGGCAGAGCTCAAGTGAGGAAGCAGCACCGTGGCTGGCACAACCACAGGCAGAGACTGGAGACAGGCAGAACTGCTCTCAGCCACACAGCAGGGCACGGGCACCTACTGCAAAACAGGGCAAGAAGGTGGCATCAGGAATTAATCTGACACCAGCTTTAAATACAGTTTAATTTGAAAAGGAAACAATGGAAAACAAAGCCTTTGTAAATAGGAAGGGGTGGAGGGCAGGGGAATGGGGAAATAAGTAAGAACCAAGGTATATCATGTAAAGGTACAGATTCCCAATGGTGGATGTCATCATATGCATACCTAAAATGCACCAATAAACCTAATGAATAAAAAACATACAGTTTAATTTGCTGCATAGTAATCACCAGGAGGCATTCAAAGCAGGTTTTGTTTACCACTGGATCATAGTGGGCTTTCCCACTCGAGGCCTGTGCTGCCCAGTCCCCACCTAAGGAAGAACAAAAAGTGCACCTGCAGTCTCATCTCCAACCACTGGGCCCTGCCCGTGTCACCACCGAGAGAGAGCTCAGGATTATTCAAGTGAGGGCTGGGTTTCCTTGCTGCAGAACCTGACCCATGCTGTCCCCTACCCATCCAAGGTTCTGGTCCCCTCAGAGAAGCAGGGCAGCTACTTGTGGCTTCAGCACAAGCTGATGGTCCCCACATCCCCGCACATCTGGATGGGAATGTGGCTCTGGGTACCTCCAGCCAAAACTAGACCCTGCAGGGAAAGGCAACTCCAGCTTGGTCTTCTGCCTCCTCCCAAAGTGGGTAGGAGCTGCAAGATGTCCCTGGTGGACACAATGACTGTGGTCTCCTGTCCTAGGAGTCACCAGAGGGCCCTGATCAGCCAGTGGAGCCACGTTTCCTGGGGCACTGTCCTCAGGTGTGACCTGGAGTAGGTCTCTTCCTGTCCTGTGTTGCCTTCATCTCAGAGTAGATGGGAGGGAACAGAAGTATGGGCACAAGGTAGCAGTGGGCAGTGTGGGCAGCACAATGGTTGGTGAGAAAATTAGTGGCTTCATGATGGCATTTAACACAAATATGGTGGAAAAAAGCATGTGCTGCATCAGAGGGCCACAGCACAGCTCTGTGTGTGTGTGTGTGTCTGTGTGTGTGTGTCTGTGTGTGCCCAGGAGTGGGCTTGGGAGAGAGGTGGGTTAAACGTCAAACCTGGCCCAGACCTCCTCCTGTGGGTACCAGTTTGGGGTCCCTCAAGGGCTGTGTGCTCTCTTCTAGGGGTTCACCCATGGTGTGGGGGAAGGGAAATGGAGCAGTAACTGTGGGGCTGGGAGCAGGACCCAGTATAGGATTGCACGTGGGGGCCTCTGAGGCCTTGTTGCATGGTAACCTTCACCGCAGGCAATGGGAATTTGAATCAGGAGCCTGGCTGGTTTAACTGTGTGCCACTATGGGGAAGATTTGTTTTAAAATTTTTAATCTATAACCTTACATGAAATGAATTAGACACCCATCTTGATTTCTATTTTAGGAGAAACACAAAGTATAAACAAAGATCAAAATAGAAGATAGACACAGTGGTGCCTGGGTTTATGAACTTAATTTTGAGGACTACAACTATGTTTGTGTTTGTGTGGGGAAGATGGCCACGGTTGTGTCTGTCACCTGATGCAGAGTTAGCAACGTTTAGCAGAATGCTTTTGTTTGCAAACCCAATTGTTTGCAAACAGAAGGGTTCATGAACCTAGGGGTTAGTGCCATTGGAACCAGGGCAATAGATATCTGTAAATGCAAGGGAGACTGAGAGATGGACACGGGCAGGGGAAGGGGGAGTAAGAATTAAGATGTGTTCTGTACATGCACCAACTCCCCACCAGAAAAGCAATCAGTACATCTGACAAATATGCACTAAGAGAAAAGAAAAAGAAATCTACTTTTTCTTAGAAGTTTGGGGGATTAGAGCTGTGTTGGGGACCTGCTGATAGGCTACTGCAACAGTCCCAGCAGGAGCTGGTAGAAGCAGAGTTCCAGAGGAGGAGGAGGAGGCAGAGAATCCCACAGTCTGCAGAGCACCGAAGCCACATGCCAAGCAGATGAACAGGTGGGGGTGAGTCCACCCCTCATGCCCACCCCCTCCCTGCCCACCTCCCTCCCATCTGTATTTAGTGGCTCCCAGACAGCTGGTCCTGGACCTCACTGACCGAGCTCATGGGATCCTGACGTACCTATGCACAGTGACGACTCCATGACCAGCTGCACCCTCAGGTGTTGGCAGAGGCCCATAAGTACCCAGGTGCTGGTGGCACCAGCCAGCATGGGTCCTTGCTGTAATAGAAATGGAAATTGAAACTAAACCACAGTTTATAGGGGGGAAAAAGCTTTAATTGGAAAGAACATTAGGAAAAGGCACCAGTTTAGGTAGCTGGAGACTGAACTCAGCTGCAGGGGTTCAGACTGCCCCAATCACAAAGACAGCTTTCGGGGATTTAGCTGGAGGATGGGGTCGGGTTGATCATCATCTCTGGCCTGGTGTCATTGTTCTGGACTCTGGCTCAGGGGTGGCCTCACCCCAGGAAAGGACTCTATCTGTGGGGCTTCAGTCCTACAGGCTCCATCTTTTTTTGGGGGGGGGTTTGAGACAGGGTCTCACTATGTAGTTGAGACTGACCTGGAACTTACTATGTAGCCTGGGTTGGTCTTGAACTCACAGCAATCCTCCTGCCTCAGCCTCCCAAGTGCCTGGATTGTAGGTGTGCGACACCACTCCCGGCAGGCTCCATCTTTCTTGAAATCCAGGTACTTCTGGGTTGGGACAATGGCTGGAGACTTCTGTGTAGCTGAATGTCCCCGTAAACCTCTTATCTTGGTGTCTTCAGTCTTGACAGGGATGAGGTCACATAAATTCAGGGCTCATCAGCCCTGTCCTGAAGCTCCTAGCAGACACTCCCTAAATGACCCACATATACCCTATGCAGAGCTGAGATTTGACCCAAGGTTCATAGTCACAAAGGATATAAGATAGTCAGGCTCTGCTCTGCTTTTCTTCACCTATGGGACATCTGCAGGCCCCAGTGAGGAGTCAAGGAACAATGGTTTTTAAGTCCTGACTGTCCCAGGTGAAAACAGAAATCATGTTTTTCCTGAGCAGCAGGCAAGAGCCCAGAGCTCCATCTCCTCCCCACCCTAGTGGTTGCTCACTATGCCACTACTGTGTCACTCCCCAGGCAGACTTTCTCCTCAATCTTAAGGAAGAAAAGACAACAGATCTCTCTTTCCTCTTTCATTCTTTTGTGTTATTAACTATTTCACTCTTTGGTTCAAGTCAGTTGTCAGCCCTATAATTCGTTCACCTTGCCTTTGAGCACATGAGCAATCATACTCCTAAGGAATGTTAAGAGACCACAGTTACAAAATTTACAAGGAGACTATAAAACAAAGATAATAAGAGTAAAACAAATCCAGTTAGCATAATGTTTTAAGATCCATAACTTATAAGTCTAGTTATTGCAGAACTGAGCAGTGGAGAGACTCATGGAAGTTAAGTAGTAAGTTTCTGGTAGGACGCTAACTATAGTCCATGTGTCCCTCCAGAATGAGGCAGGTTAGGAGAATATTAGCGCCACATGGGAAGCGATACCTGGGGCCCCCCAGGAAAGGGCAGTTGTTGGGCCCTAGATGTGGGTATAAGAATGGTTAGTAGGAACATGGAAATGCACTGAATCAAGAGAGGGGCTTCAGGGGTCCCAGGGATTCATGGCCCCGGATGTCTTCGTCCATACATTAAAGGTGATGTGGGCATCCTGGTGAGGGCGACATCACAGAGTAGGTGGCAAGGTAACCTGGCCATACAATGGCACTTGTATGGGAGGAGCCAACCTGACTACTCCAGGCCACTGATCTGTTCCCCACTTTGGGCCACTGTTTTATCCACTAAGGGGAGGACTCTGCCTCCCAGCTAGCAGACCCATTGGCTTGGGAACCTCCCCAGGAGAGGGAGCCGTAGATTGTAGTCACCTGGTACTCATTGTGAGTGCTCCCAGGATGAAAGGTGACAGCAGGGTTACGGTATGTTCCCTCCCAGAAAGGGGCCTTGGCCATACTTGTTTTTATGGTTTCTGTCTAAATGTTCCCCAAAGCCTCACGTGCACATGGGTGGGGCATTGGGAGGTGACTGGGTCATGAGGGCTGACACCCATCAGTGGAGTAGCCCATTGGTGAGTCTGTACCTAAATGTGACATTGGGGGGAGGCTGGAGGGAGGAGTTGGGGTTTGGCCCCCTGGGGAGGTGAGGTCTGGAAAACTCTGTTCCTGCTGCTGTGCCATGAGCTGTTTCTCCTCTGCCATAGTTGGAGCCAGCTGACTGTGGACTGAAACCTCTACAAACTGAGCCGGAATAAACCTCTCCTTCTTAAATTGTGGGTGTTGGGTACTCTGGTAATTAATTAATGGTCAACTTGAGTAGGAGTGCCCAGCTGAACTGAGTCAGTGTGATTCTGGGAACAATATAAAAGGAGACCAGGAGGAGAAGATTTCCCACTGATTTCCTTCCCTGCACATGGCTGTTGTTTCCCTGGGAGGAGCTCTGAGTCTCTTTCAATTTGGGTGTCATCACCTGGTTCTCAGAATCGATTCTTTGGCTTCCAGTATCAGCCTTTCAGCCAGCTCAGGCTCTCTGGCCTTTGGTGCTGGCCCTTGGACTTTCTTTCAGTCTTCCATCGAGGATTCCTCTGCTTCCTGGTATGGATTTGCACAGGACATTGCCACAGTATCCAGGCCCTCAGCTGGATTCCTTGGATCTCTGGCATGTGGACAGATCTCTTGCACTCTTCTACATTTGACTCTGAAGGCGAATATTATAATCTACTCTTGTAAACGTTGGTGTTCTGCACTGACTCTGTTCTTTTGCAAACACGGACTGATACAGGTACTGTGTCCCAGAAAGAAGGAAAGCAACTACTTAAAGCAGAGGGAGCCCTGAAGGGTCAGGAGAGGACCAGTACTAACATCTCAGGCAGGACAGCACAGCTGCAGGGCTCTTTGCTGCAAGCACTGCTCTTTCAATGGGCCAGTTCCTGCTCCATCATTCTAACCAAGGTGCACAGTGGGTAGCTGAAGCCCCTGAGGCCGGCAGTAACAGGAGAGTGTGGAGGGACGGTGGTGACCTCCACCAGAATGGTCCATCCCTGCAGTGGTTTCATCCAGCATCAAGCTAACAGTCGCTTAGCTTACCCCCTTTGCATAGCTGAGGAGGGGGGTGTCCAAAAGTGTAAGCCAAAGAGAAAAGGGAAATGAGGGCAAGAGAGATAATAGATCAGATTATAACTGGCAAGGGCGGAGGAGACCCCTCTTGGGGCAGGGGTGGTTCACAAGGGTAGGGGGACAGGAGTAGAATAACAATGATCAGACCACACACACACACAGAATTACCCCACACTGCTTCTCTCCTTGGTGGCACAGCCCTTGGAACAGGTACTTGAAGGCCTCTACAGGCTCACAAGTATACGGGCATGAGTCCAGAGTGTCCTAGACCTTTTGTCTCTTCTGCTTTGGAATAGGAGCTGGAGTTCGCCCAAGGGTTTATACCAAAATGAGATGTCACATTGTCCTCATCCTGCCCAGGCTTAGAAGAAACAGGTTTGAGTCTAGAGCTACGGACCCAATTAGTGACCCCCCTGCAGCTTGCCTGTACTAGGATTACTTATGAAACCTGGTGTGGCCCCTTCACTGAGGCTGTAGCTGGTCTGCTGGGGATCCCTGTTTTCCTGTTTGTAGCAAAATGAGGCCCCTAGGCTGAGTCAGGGAAGCAGCCTAGCTTGAAAGAAAAGGCTATACTTGGTTTCCATAGCAGGCCAGGACCTTTTGCACGTGACCCAAGTTAATGATGTACTCTAAAGTTTGAGAGGACTCTTTGTCATCAGGATATTTAACAAAAAGGACCTCCCTTATGTCATTTCAAAGGGGTTGGGCCAGGGATTTAGCTCAGCGGTTTGATGGCCTGCCTCGCAAGCTCAAGGACCTGAGTTCAATCCCTGATACCAAAAAAAGGGGGGGGGCTAAGACTTAATTTATTCCTCGGCTGTCCTTGTCCTTAAGGATATGGGAAGCAGGGGTGGCCAAGGACTCTAAGTCTCTTGATGCAACTTGAATAGAGTCTATTTGAATATATGGTTCATTCTTTCTACGTTTCCATATGATTGCGACCTCCATGAGGTATACAGAATATATTTTACTCCAAGTCCTTGGGAAAGACATCGAGTGACCTTGCCCACAAATGAGGCCTCATCATCACTCTGGTGATGAATAGGGAGACTGAAACAGGGCATTATCTCCCATCAGAGTGGCTTTGCAACGTCTTGGGGCTTCTCCATCCAAGAGGGGAAAGCTTCAACCCATCCTGTAAATGTGTTCACGGAGACTAGTAAGTATTTATAGCCACTGTATGTGGACATCTGGGTGAAATCCAGGTAACAGCCCTCCCTATGTGTATTCACTGATATTAGATAGGTTTGGTTAGGGGTGGGGGGATGGGATAAGATCCCGGTTCATTCGAGGCACAAACTTCACAACTCTGTGACATCTCATATAGTTTGGGACAGTCTAATTTCTCCAAAGGCATGGGACATGAACTTTTCCAGGGAATCTTTCCTAGGTGAGAAGTGCAGGTGGTGAGTATCTTCCCAGTGGTCCCTTTAGGAAGAAGGAATCTATCTTCCTTTTGAAGCCAGCCTGTAGGGTTCTGTCCTTGTCTCTGGAGGTTGCTTGATGACCTCCTTGGGGGTGTACTAAGGACCAGAGCTACTGCCTGTGGGGCACTGTTTTCCTGGGCAGCTACCTTGGTTCTCCGATCAGCCAGGTTGTTTTCTTGGCTAACAAGTCTTCCTTTTGATGGCCCTTTGCAGGGCACAGCAGGCCCCTTCCTGGACAGTGTACTGCCTCCCCCAAGTCAGGATCTCGGGCCCATGCTTGATGGATGAATTTTTAGCAGGTGCATTCCTCTTTCATTCCAAATTGCTGCATGGGCATGAAAAACTCAGAAGCCAAACCTGGGGTCTGTGTCTACATTGGCTTTTAAGACCTTTGCTAGTAGGAGGCCTCTGATCATGGCTATGAATTTGACTTTTGAGGCAAAAGTATGTAGGGACAGAGCCCTAGACTACTGCATAGCCTGTCTTATCCTATGTAGAGCAAAACTGCCTCCATCAGTAAATAATTCCAAATATAGATCACTAAGGGGTTCACCCTTTAGGTCCATGCTACTGTTCAATAACTCCACATTCTCACAGGAAAGATCCCCAGTCTCTGAGTATCCTCCACCAGCACAAGGAGGCTGGGTTTAGAGTATGACATATCCTCCAAGTGCCACCAGGGCAGTCTAAAGGGCAGTCTGGTATTGCAATGGTTACCTCCCATTCTTCATGGGTGTCTGTTTGCCTCCAAGACAGCTTGAACCTGCGGAGGAATTGGCGTTTCCAAAGACTGACCCAGGGACAGCTCAGTAGCTTCTCTTACCAAGAGGGCAGTTGCAGTCACTGCCCTCAGGCACTGAGGCCATCCATGGCCACAGTGTCTAAGTGCATGGAAAAACAGGATGCTGACTGGGGAAGAATCTCCTTGGTTTTTTGGTTTTTTGTTTGTTTGGTTTTTTTTTGTAAAAACTCCTATTGCCATCTTCCATTGCTCTGAGTCAGAAAGGGTCATTTCCATGTTGGGTAAACCCAGGGCAGAAGCATGAACAAGCTCAGTCTTTAGGATGTGGAAAACCTGTTTGTATCTATGGTCCATTCTGATGGTTCACTCTCCTCATGTTTATAGCCTCATACAGAGACCTGGCTATCAGGCTAAAGCAACACATGCAGATTCAGCAGAAGCCAGCCATTCCCCAAAACTACCTTCTAGTTTGGGGAAACTGTACCAAAATATACCATTTTTATCAAGATCCATAGCCCAGGGACTCTCTTGGGAGGAAATTTTGGCCTTTTTGGGTGACACTGAATATCCTCACTGAGCTAGAAAATTTAGTTCCTGTATAGTGTTTTTATCAAAAGATCCCCAGAGTGACTGGAAATGAGAAGGTCTTCCACATACAGATGAATGACATGGCTTCAATAGCCCATGTTCCATACTATTGGGTCTATGACTCCCCAGGCCCTGGTTTTAGAGGAATTATCTCTTCTGTGGATAAAGGACACCTGGACTTTATTGTTCTTCAACTGGGATGCCTGAATGGACTTCCCAGATCCTGGGGTCTACTGTAAGACTGTACTCTCAGAGACAGGGAGGGACTATTAGTTACCATGTGTCCAGGGAGGGCCAACCACAGTGGCTATTTCTCCCATGGAGATAGTGGTATCTAGTTTTGTCACAAGATTTCTTTCTAATAAGCCACTGGGGCATTCAGGCATTAAAAAGGAAACTAAGAGTAAACCTTCTGATCCTAACTGCCCATCTATGCCTGTGACCATGCAGGAAGAAAAGGACAGAGGTCCCGGTACCTGAGTTTAACTGAATACTGTGACCATGCAGGAAGAAAAGGACAGAGGTCCCGGTACCTGAGTTTAACTGAATAAGCTGCTCCAGTATATAAGAGGAAGTTGATATTCTTACCTACCATGTCAGTGGTTGACCAGGGTTCCTCTACTCCTAACAGCAAGTTGTCCGATTGGAGCCATCAGTTCTTTGCTCTTCTAGCCATCACAGGAACCAGCTGAAGCAAGGGGTTGGGGTTGGAGTAGAGCTGAATGGAGTGTCAAGTGTAGAAGTTTCCTATAACTCAGGCACAATGTGCACGTGAACCTAGTCTTTTAACTTGAATCAGCCAGACCAAAAAGCGAAGACTTCTGAGCAAGAGTAGGAGCTGATGCCCACTGATGCAGACTGGAAAAGGAAAGTAGTAGCACAAGATTTTCATATAAATATGGGGGTCTGTATTTCCCAAGGGATGAAAGTTATACATCACCAGAAAGGAAATTTCTCATATCCTCACTGATACGAGAAGTGGAAGTATAGAGGTAGCACAGAGCAGACAGCAGCTACAGAGAAGCATGAAAAAAATCTGAGATATTTGGACACCCTGCCCTACAAAAGATCTGTCTCTTATCCAAAAGATTTTAAGAAAAGAACCAGTACCTCTCCAAACCAAAACCCAATGAACAAGACAAATCTGCAACTATCTAATACAACCAATGGGCCCTGCAATTCTCAATTAATAAAAGGCCCAACCAAATCTTTTCCTGGTGTCCAAGAAGACAAAACAACAGAGAGGTCAAGAGGTTGAGAAACAAGGGGAATTTTAAGAAAAGAGCCGATACCCCTTTACAGTGACATGGGCCCTATGAGTTCTGATTAGTAAGAATTCTGACTGAGTCCCTGGCATCCCAGTGTGGAGGGGTCAGGGAAGGAAAGGAATGGTTAGAAGATGAACTGTGGGGCTCGGGATTTAGCTCAGTGGCACTGTGTCTGCCTTGCAAGCACAAGGTCCTGAGTTCGATCCCTTGTACTAGGAGTAAAAATAAGATGTACTGTAGAGTTGACTTTCCTGCTGGGGACTCACCCATCCACGCTGTCCATTGTTGGGCCATTACAGTGTCCAGGGGAATCCTGCAGCAGTTTGGAACCGTTTCACACTGAGCACCAAAATATGTCACTAGCTAGCATGGCTTTAGTGGAAATAGAAATTTAAAAAGCTAAAGAACAAATTTACAGGAAAAGGCTTAAATTGGAACCTTAAAGGTAAGGTAGGAATGGGTGCCAGCTTAGGTAGCTGGAGTCTGTGAACTCAGCTACAGGGGTTCAGACTGCCCCACTCACAAAGACAGCTTTCAGGGATTAGCTGGGAGATGAGGTCGGGTTGATTATCATCTCTGGCCTGGTGTCATTGTTCTGGACTCTGGCTCAGGGGTGACCTCACCCCAGGAAAGGACTGTCTCTGTTCGTGGGGGTCTCATGCAGGATCCGCCTTTCTTGCAATCCACATGCTTATGGGTTGGGACAATGGATGGAGACTTCTGTGAGTAGCTGAATGTCGCCTCTTATCTTGGTGTCCTCAGTCTTGACAGGGATGAGGTCACATAAATTCAGGGCTCATCAACCCTGTCCTGAAGCTCCTAGGCAGACACTCCCTAAATGACCCTATGCAGAGCTGACATTTGACCCAAAGTTCATAGCAACAAAGGATATAAGATAGTCAGGCTCTGCTCTGCTTTTCTTCACCTACGGGGCATCTGCAGGCCCCACTGAAGAGTTGGGGTTCATAGCAAAATGGCTTTTAAGTCCTGATTGTCCCAGGTGAAAACAGAAATCATGCTTTTCCTGAGCAACCGGCAAGGGCCCAGGGTTCCACCTCTTCCCCACAGTGGCATGACTGCCACTGAGTGCCAGGGACATAGCAGATGCCTCCTTTCAAGGCAGCCCCCTGCCCACGGCCCTGACCCACTCTGCATTAACCTCCTAAGGGTCCCAAGCTCAAACTCACTTTTCACATCAGAAAACAGAGTGACTCTGGCTGATCAGTTCTCCTTTCTCTATCACTACAGCTTTGGCATGTAGGAGGATGGCTGCAGTTTGCCTATGTCCTCTTTTTTTTTTTTTTTTCCCCCAGCAGAGACAGCCCTGGCAGTAAAACATAGTTTCCCTTCAGTATCTTACTGCCACCCCAATCAGCAAATCGGGGAGCTGTTTCCTTTTCTCCCCCAGGTGTTTCTGGGGTGTTTTTCAGGAACACATCAACTTCCCACTAAGTGTCCCCTGTCCACTCCAAGCTGAACAGAACTTTGGCAGAAGCCCACATCTTTTAAAAACTGACCAGCAGGCATATTCTCCTGTTTCACAGCTGCATATTCGGGGCATTCTGGACCAGTCAGGGAGCTAGACTGAAGGCCTCCGGCCTGGCCCCAAGGGACAAAGCATATCACCATAATGGGTTATATGCACAGTACCAGATGCATGATCATGACACCAAGCGGGAAGAGATCAGGGTTATTTGAGGGAGTTTGATTTGATCATAAAGGAAGGAGGAGTACATGAGCAACAGCATCCATGTGCTTTACAAATGAGCATTCCACCTCTACCAAACCCTAAGAGGTACTGCCAATGCTCCCATTTTATAGAGTCATGTAGAGGAGGGACAATCAGTAACACTACAAAAGACAGACCCAGGATACACAGCACTTGAGTAAACTTGCTCAAGGTTCAGGGGATAGAAGTCAACGCAATCGGCTAGCCATAGATCTGGGTGTCCCATTGAGATACAAAGAAGGGAGACTTGTCAGGACTGCTCCTGTTGGGTGGAGGTCTTCCCATCCCTGATGTGGAGGCTCTGGAGGGTTTCCACTGATGCAGCTGATCCTGCCCCATAGGCAGGAACCACCAGACAGTAGTGGAGAAGTTTTTAATCTTCATCTACGTTGTGTCCAGGGTCAGGATACTCCAGTTTAAAATGTTGAGAATGCTTGTAACCCAGGAAGAGACAACCAACTTAATAGGAAAATGAGGGAAGAAAGGAACAGACACCTTGCAACAAAAAAGAAAAGAAAATACAAATGACTGTAAACATATGAAAATGTTCTCATCTGATGATTGAAATGACCACGGATAATTCTTTCCCACCCAACAAGAGCAAAGAAGACTGTAGAGTAAGTACTGGCCTGGGCAGGGACTGCACACTCCCACAAGCTGCTGGAGGGGTGGCATTTACTACAGCCCCTTTGGAAGGCAACTTGGAAACTCCTTTAAAAATGTAAAATGTGTGCAGAGTTCAGATTCACCCAGGAACCCAGACTGATGCATCATCCACAAGTCAAGGAAGCCACCAGACCAAGACACTGGTGTGTTCACAACAAAACCCCATTGTGCGGCAGTTCTGGAGACCACACTATTGTGATACTGAGTGCCACGAATGGAACTCTCAGCAGAAAGGTTGAGAACGGCAGGATGATACAGATGTGACATTTATGTTTTAAAAAATACTTGTTAAAACATATTCTTGGTTAATATTTTGTTTTGTTTTGTTTGTATTAATGGCGTTAGAGATTAAATCCAGGGCCTCACACATGCTAGGCAGGTGTTACATCCTTAGTCCTTTATTCTTTATCTATTTTTTTTGAGACAGGGTTCTTTTAAGTAGCCCAAGCTGGCCTCAAACTTGTGATCCTCCTTCTTCAGCCTCCCAAAGTAGCTGGGACTACAGTCATACACCACCACAACCAGCTTCATTTGTTAAATTTTATATTAGCTCAAATGTATGTATGGAAAAGAGTTTAGCATGAATTGGAAAACACACATGAAAACATAACACTGGCAAAGGGAACCAACCATTCATAGTGTTCTGATTTCTATGGGAAGAATGTGTTTCTGTGATACTTCTGTGATTAAGTTTTAATTTTTTTATTTTTGGTACCGGGAATCAAACTCAGGATCTTGTGCTCCTGAGGCAGGTCACAGACCCACTGAGCTAAATCCCTGACTTAATTTTTTAAATAAATAGATGGATTTAAAAACGAGTGACACATGGAGTTGCCTACCACATGCTATAGCCAATACTATATCAACTGCATGGCAAGAAAATCACAGGCCCCACTTCAAAGGGCTCTCAGGTGCCAGGCACAGAGGTGCACTCTTAAAATCCCAACTACTTTGGAGGCTGAAGCAGGAGAATTACAAGTTGGAGGCCAGTTAAGGTAACTCAGAGAGACTCTGTCTTGGAACAAATAAAAAATAAAAGGGCTAGGGATGTAGCTCAGCAGTAAGAGTGCTTTTCTAGCATGTGAAAGGCCAAGGGTGCAATCCTCAGTGCCCTGCTTCCCAGAAAAAAAAAAAAAAGCCCTCAGGCTGGAGTGGGGAATAGAATCACTGCAGTGATGCATAGCATAAATTCCAGAAAAGTGGGAAATGACAGGACTCAGCGTTTGGGGATGCAATTCACAACTCATCAGGAATGAAGGAGCATGAAGCCCAAAGAGCTCTGGCTCCCAGGTTCACAGGTGTGAGTTGCAGGGGCTGATAAGGAAGAGGAGGACAAAAAGGCCACCAGGCTGGGGGATGAGACTGGTTCTGGTCCTAGACAGCAAGGGGCTTGCAGGGGAGTTTTGGGAGCCAGATGGGAGCTTGCCTGCCTAGAACCTCACAGAGAAAGGAAGTTTGGCATCCATGCAGGGGTGGGTTGGCCAGGCAGCAAAGCAGTGGCCAAGCTGGGAGGTGCCATAGGCCTAGTGTTTCAGGGAGACTAGAGCCCAGGCTGGAAAGGCAGGGATGGTCTCAGTGGAGGAGAGAGAGGGACCCTCACTGGACTGGGTGCAGTGTGAGTGGAAACCAAAGGGATCTTGAAGCCCTGCTAATCCCTGCTTGCAACCAGTGGTCCAGGAGAAGACTCAGGAGACAGAGTAAGGCAGGAGGACAGGGAGTGCCCCCTGCTGGAGTACAGGAGCCATACCCCTCCCTGCCCCGACTCATGCACAGGACTGTGTGCACAAGGCTGGACTGAGCTAAGGACACACTGGCCAAGGGCAGGCACATAGTCCTCTGGCTCCCGGCCACCAGGCTTACAGGTTTCCGGGAAAGGCTGACACAGCTACTCTGTTCCTTAGATCTGAGAATATGTGGCTAGGGAAGCCTAAATTAATTAAGTGATGCTGAGGCCCCAAGGCCCTCCTAGGGCAGCGCACAGGGACAGACAGGGAGGCCCAGGCACAGTGCACCCCCACTACCACTGCTGGAATCCAAAGAGGCTCATGAGCTTCTTTGGAACCGAGCCTGCACTTAAGTGCTTCCCGGGAGACAAAGAAATAATCAATCAGGAGCAGGCGCCTGGCCCACACGCTGCCACCACCACACCACCCAGCTTCTCCTCAGACACACAGTCTCTGGGACCGACATCGCCAGGAAGCAACAAATGGCAAAGCCCCAGAACTGATGTGACCTCCCCAGAAAAGAGACCTGGGCAGGCCGGTGACCCCTCCACAGCAGCCCCCACCACCCCACAACCTGCCCAAGAACCCTTTATATAATACAGCAGACCTCACCCAGACACTAGTGCTCACGGGCTGTCCTTCTGCCCTTTCCCCCAAATCCCATCCACCAGGACTACCCAGTACCCATGCCACTCTCCCACAGTGCTAGTCTAACATGGCACACACTTTGCTTTATCAAACTGAGGCCTGTGCTCTGTTCCCTGGATTAAACAAAAACCAAAGCCATCTCCCCAAATCTTCAAATTGTCTGTAAACATGAAAAAACAAACCACAAAACAGAAATGCCGGGTGTGGTGGCACACACCTGTAATCCCAGTACTTGGGAGGTGGAGGCAGGAGGATTGCTGTGAGTTCAAGACCAGCCAGGGCTACACAGTGAGTTCCAGGACAGTCTCAACTACATAGTGAAACCCTGCATCAAAAAACAACAACAACAAAAAAAAAACAGAATGAAGTTCCTACTAAGCAATGAGCATTGGTAGATATTATCATGTGAATCTTCTCATTATCAGAGGCTTCCTGCAGCAGGATGGCATGGTGATTGAGAGTTGGGAGCTGAAGCTGTATCACTTGCATTGGAATAAGTCTTCAACACTTGCCAGCTCTGTAACTGTGGCTAAATTACCTCACCTCTGAATCCCTGACTATAGATGGGTGATTTGAAGGTTGGTGAGAGGACAGAGTGAGTTAATATTTGCAAAATGCTTAGAACAGTGTCTGGCACATCTAAGCCCTTCTATGTGTCCAATAACTAAATTCTTTCCTTTCCATTCAACTTGCCTTGGGCACCAGGTATGTGCCGGGTAACAACAGTTGGAGTACCCAGTTCAGAAAGGAGAGGTAAAAGCTTCCATTTTGTCCTGTCCTACAGGGTTGGATGAGAAGTTCCCTTTGGCCTGTAAGTTATGCTCAGATAGAAAAGGTTCATGAGAGGAATCCACCAGAGTTCAAGAGAAAAGGACGCCACAGATACAGAAAGACAGAATGGGTTACACCCTTGGAGTCATGGTGGCAAGTATGAGCCTGGCCAGCACCACGGACAGCTCCAGTCTGCCTAGGAAGCAACTCTGTTCGGCGTCCTGACTGGGCTGAGAAGGTCATTTCGCTGAGTCTTTTGCTGAAGGAGGTCCTCATTTACCTGTGACCCTTGCACTTTAATCCCTGAGGCTAAAGATAGAAGGAGGTTGCCTTGTGATCTGGAGGTTGAGGAACGAAGCTTAATGTCCCCAGCCTACTGAGGAACCCAGTCCAGTACCTTCCTTCTCTTCTGGATCCTCATCTGCTTCTCTCCACTACCCTGGCCCTGCACATCACTTTGCTGAAGGAGTAGAGCAGGCATAATGAGGCGCAGGGAACAGGGAAGTAGGTCTCATGGCTTGTATTTAAATCCAGGCTCTGCTGCAGAGCTCTCAGGCCACTGGGCCAGCTTCCCCATCCCTGGCTTCCTCCTCCAGCAAGCTGGAGGTATACCAGGACCCATGGAGGGATGGAGAAAAGCAGCCCCCACTGCACCCATGGCACAGAGAAATGACTTAATAAATAAGTCCTCTTTCTGCCTTATAGCAACAGAGTTAAGTGTGAGTTCAGAGCCCAGATAACTTGGCTCCATTCTCAGAACAGCGCTGCATTAATTGGGCCAGAGAGCTGGAGAAGCAGTCTGCATCTGGACAACACTGGAAACATTTATTTTCTTGAAGACCCCACTGTTCTCCAGCCACTAGAAAGAAACTGTCTACCTCATGTCCTTTACTGCTCCTCCTCTGAATCAGGCAGGCAAAGTGTGCATAAATACCACTGCTCCAGGAGTATATGCCCCTTGAAAAACCTTGTAATGAGAGAGCTGAGGAGCCCAGAGGTCTTAAACTCAAATGACTTCAGAGTTAGGCAGGCGACATAAATATGTGGGGCCAGTTTAGGAGGGGGCTGTTATGAGCCAAGGCCTCATGCAAACTCAATAAAGGCCATCAAATAAGTTCATGTAATTCTCCCATCCAAAGAACCCCTCTACAGAGTCATTTATGTTTGAGAGCTGTAGTGAGGTCAGCACCTAACCACTTGCTAGATAAAGGCTGGGGCTGGGGCCCCAAGGGGGGCCATGAACAAGGTCGTCCAGAGCCAGGCCTGTCCCCTGGTTGGAGCTCTTGGGACAGGGTGGTTTGGCCACTGTAGAACACATGTAGCAGTGCCTTTCTGGGGTGTCTGGAGGGTGGAGAGACAGCAATAGAGGACAAGGCTGCTGCTTCTGACCCTAATGCCCTGGCCTCCATCACCTTCTCCCACAGCTGCAGCAGAAACATAAGCCAACTCCCCAGTGCCTTCTGCACCCTCCACCAGCCCAGGCACAGCCTGGAATCACAGCACCTCGCCAGTGGGACCAACCAGGCAACCAAGCCCCCCCCCACCCTGTCTTTCATCTGCTCTGCACCAGACCCTCAGCTGGAACAAGAGGATAAGACAGCACATTTTACAACCATGATTTTACTATGTGCCCTGCATGCATGCTAAGCAGCAGGTGCTGTTATTACTCCATTTTCCAGGTGTACTGACTGAAGCAGGGACATGGAGGAGAAACCACCTCACTAGGTGCCCTTGTTTAGTGAGTGGCAGAGCAGGGAGCAATTCTGCTGTCCAGCCTCTACAGCCCCTGGCCTCAGAGGCCTGCTTCAGGGCCAGACACTATTGGAAGAAGCAGTTGCACCTAACACTGGTTGGGGTTGAGGCCAGGCCAGGAAGGGAGACAACTTGTAACCTCAACACCACCAGCTCCACAACCTCAGCTGGTTTCCAGCCGCCCTCGGCCAGCCAGCCGGGACCTAGAACCCTCACAACGGCTCTGGAGCCTTTAGGGGGGCCAAAATTCTTCTGGGGATGCGGCAGGCCCAGCACAAGGCCTGGTGCTGAGAAGAGGGCTGGGGGCGCAGCGCTGTGGGAAGATGAGCGTCCCTCCCCCGGGCCTCTGATGGCAGCGGAGAGAGGGCCCCTGGCTGGAGAGCGGTGTGGCGCCCAGGCTGGGCTTCCTAAGGCTGGGAAGAGCCCCTAGACGCACCGTTCGGGTAGCCCCGAAGCCAGGCGGCTCCGGGGTTGGGGGATGGGAGGGTGGCAAGTGGGCGGAGGCTCCTAGGGCCGAGGGCTGGCCGAGCCCGAGCGCAATGGGCCTGGGAGGAGTTTGCTAGGGGAGGGAGAGGAGGCGGGGCAGGGGAGACCCCACTGCGAAGCGGAGAAAGAGTACCGGGTGGGGTGCTCAGGAGGCGCGGGAGGCTGAGTGCTGCAGGGCTGATGTTCGGGACCCTGGGTAGGGGCGTGGCGACCTGCGCCTCAGTTCCTCCGGGCTCACGGTCTGGATGAGCTGAGGTGACATTCTGCCCTAGGGCTGGCCGATGGGAGTCGGGCTCAGCAGTCTCCGAGCCCCCCCCTCCCTTCCAGGGTGGAAAGAGCCGGGGGCAGGGCCAAGAGGAGGTTAGGGGTCCATGCTCAGCGCCCCTTGGGTCGCGACTCCAAACTCCCGCTGAGAGCACAGATGGAAGCGGCGCGGCTCACCTCGGGGGCGCCCTGCCAGCTGTGCGCTGAGATCCAAGCAGAGGCGGAGATCTCCAGCCGGGCTGCTCCCTCCTCAGGGACCCGCCGCCGCGCCCCCCTTCCTAGTCGAAGAAGAGGGGGCGCTGACCCCGTGGGTCCTAGGACTGGGGGCACAGAGCTCTGACTCCGCCCACGCCGCGCCCATCCTCAGCTGCTGGCCCAGAACTCCTCCTCACCCAGACCCCTTCCTGGGGCTTCCAGGCCCGGTG
>NW_022900913.1:70556903-70559896 GCF_012274545.1 Fukomys damarensis
GGAGCCCCGGCGAAAGCGGCGCCTGGTGCTGGTCATCGTGTGCGTGGCGCTGCTGCTAGACAACATGCTGTACATGGTCATAGTGCCCATTGTGCCAGACTACATCGCCCAAATGCGCGGGAGCAGCGACAGCGCCACCCCGAGCACCGAAAGCTGGACGCCCACCGCGCTGCCGCCCACCTTGGCCAATGCCTCCATGGCCAACACCTCAGCGCTCCCGACGGCTGCGGGCCCAGCCTGGCCAGCCCTACGGCCCCGCTACCCCACGGAGAGTGAGGACATGAAGATCGGGGTGCTATTCGCGTCCAAGGCCATCCTGCAGCTCCTGGTGAATCCCCTGAGCGGCCCATTCATCGACCGCATCAGCTACGACGTACCGCTGCTCATCGGGCTGGGTGTAATGTTCTCCTCCACGGTCCTGTTCGCCTTCGCCGAGGACTATGCCATGCTCTTCGCCGCACGCAGCCTGCAGGGCCTGGGCTCGGCCTTCGCCTACGCGTCCGGCATAGCCATGATCGCCGACAAGTACCCCGAGGAGCCGGAGCGCAGCCGTGCGCTGGGCCTGGCCCTGGCTTTCATCAGCTTCGGGAGTCTGGTGGCGCCGCCCTTCGGGGGCATCCTCTACGAGTTCGCTGGCAAGCGCGTGCCCTTCCTGGTGCTCGCAGCAGTGTCGCTCCTTGACGCGCTCCTGCTGCTGGTGGTTGCCAAGCCATTTTCTGCCGAGGCTCGAGCGCGGGCCAACCTGCCGGTGGGCACGCCCATCCACCGCCTCATGATGGACCCCTACATCGCCGTGGTAGCCGGAGCTCTCACCACCTGCAACATCCCTCTCGCCTTCCTGGAGCCCACCATTGCCACGTGGATGAAGCACACGCTGGCGGCGTCCGAGTGGGAGATGGGCCTGGTCTGGCTGCCGGCCTTTGTGCCACATGTGCTGGGCGTCTACCTCATCGTGCGCCTGGAGGCGCGCTACCCGCACCTGCAGTGGCTCTACAGCGCTCTTGGGCTAGCGGTGATCGGCGCCAGCTCTTGCCTCGTCCCTGCCTGCCGCTCATTCTCGCCGCTGGTGGTCACGCTTTGCGGCCTCTGCTTTGGCATCGCGCTGGTCGACACCTCGCTGCTGCCCACGCTTGCCTTCTTGGTGGACGTGCGCCACGTCTCGGTCTACGGCAGCGTCTACGCTATTGCTGACATCTCCTACTCGGTGGCCTACGCGCTCGGGCCCATAGTGGCCGGCCACATAGTGCACTCGCTAGGCTTTGAGAAGCTCAGTCTGGGGATGGGGCTGGCCAACCTGCTCTACGCGCCAGTTCTGCTGCTCCTGCGCAACGTGTGCCTCCTGAAGCGCTCCAGCTCCGAGCGCGAAGTGCTGCTGGACGAGCCACCGCAGGGCCTGTACGACGCCGTGCGCCTGCATGAGCGCACCGCGCAGAGTGAAGACCGGGAGCCCAGCAGCCCGCCTGGCCCTTTCGACGGGTGCGAGGACGACTACAACTACTACTACACCCGCAGCTAGCAACCTCGCTCTTTCTCCAGGCCGCCCGCCCTCCTCCTTCGGGTCCAGATGGCTTCACTTCTAGCGCTCCCCCCCCCTCCTCTCTCTCTCTCTCTCTCTCTCTCTCTCTCTCTCTCTCTCTCTCGGCCGCCAAGGCACTCAGCCTTGGAGACCCTGAAGCCATTGCACCCTGGGCAGAGGGGAAGCATTGTGTGGGCCAACCAAGAAGCTGCCCAGGGTAGAGCCGCGCGTTCGTGTTCCCCTGCGTTTCTCCCAGTGCCAAACTCGTCGTGTAACACCGCGGTGCCTCGGGCCCGAATTAATAAACTGTGTCTGTCCGAGGAGGCCGAGTCTCTTTACTCCTGGGGGTGGGGGTGGGGTGGAGGTGTAGTCGGAGATCAGAATGAGGATAGGGTAAGTGGTCTTCCAGCCCAGGGCAGGCCTGTCCAGAGGACACCGGAGAGCGGGTGGTCCTTTGCTGCCTGGAAAGGGGTGCAAAGAAAGCAAACCCTACAGGGGCTCTCATCGCAGACCCCCTACCGCACATGTTCCCCTCCGCCGGGGACAGCCCCTCCTCTCCAAGCCCAGCGCAGCGCCCATGGGTGCCGCCTGGGGGAGCCTGCAGCCTTGTCCTTTGAGGACACGCCCAGAACTGGCCTGAGCGCTGGGGAGCCCCGGCTGCGCTTCCCTTCCAGCGGGCGTCGCGCCCGTCCAGGCTTAGAGAAAGGAGCAGAAGAGGAGCTGTGCGCCACGGAAGAAAAATGAGTCTCATCTTTCAGGGCGCGAGCTCAGGAAGCCGTGTGTCTGTTCTAGCCCCAGGTTCTGTCCTTGGAGCAGTGACCGAGCCAGGAGGGCTAGAGAGGTGACAGAGAAACCCGGTGTTACCCCAGCCCCACCCAGCCCTCCGGGGAAACAGCTATCTGGAAGGTTTCGCATCCCGGAATCCCAGGCTCAGGTGGGGGACACCTTCACCCTGCAACTCCGCCGCCCCCAGCCCCCGCAGTCTTCGGATTCAGGAGATGCGCGGGGTTAGGGGACGCCTCTGGGTTTCGCAGGTCTGGCGCTTGAATATCTGGCTGTTTGGGAGAGCGGGGTCTGTCTGTGCGCCGTCTATGTGCAAGTCTGGGAGTGTCTATGGTGGTATCTTTGTCTCAGTCGGCCTCCTACCACTACCCACGTTGGCCATCAGGGAGTTCCCTGCTCCAATCGAACGCCAGAGGATATAAGGCAGAATAAAAGGAGGGAGATGCTACGATCATCCACAAGCCAATTCCTTACGTATTATTTTGTAAGGAGGGTTTGAGCCAGGTCATGTTGCGGGGGATGGTTTCCTGGACCCCGACAATGACACTCAGCAAGGTTCTGGGTAGACGGTTACCTGGGGTTTATGGAGTTGGGGTTCCCGGGGACTGGGGAAGCCGGGCTGGGGGCAAGGGACGTGGACAGGACAGTGCTCTGCGTCCCGGTCCCGGGCCTGGAGTCTCCCGTGGATGCTCGA
>NW_022900913.1:70560134-70604846 GCF_012274545.1 Fukomys damarensis
CCCGGCGACGTCGGAGGCTGTACCACAGACCCACGCGGCTCCCCCACTCAGCGCTGCTGACGCGCCGCCCCCATCCCTGGCTCACACCCCCGCCGCAGTCCGCTTGGTGCGGGACAGAGGCGGCCAAGACAGAGGAGCTCAGGAGAGCAGGTGAGAGACCTGGGCAGGCAGGGAGGGGCGCTTCTAGGCACTGACTTTCTGGGGTGTAGGAGAGGATAGCGGCCGGGAGTCCCCCAAGTCCCTAGCACCCACGGCCGTCACCGTCGGGGTCATCTCGACTCAGCAGCCTGGGCCATTGACAGCCTCTGGCCGTCAGGACTGTGGAGCTCATGTTCAGCTCTCCACCGCCTAGGAGCTCTAGGGTCTGCGTTTCCTGTGCCGGGTGGGAGGATCCGTGAGTCTCATCCCGAGCCCCCAAAGCACCCATGACCACCAGGCTCTATCCAAACTGGGAGGGTGGGAGAGTGGCAGGCAGTTGGAGTCAGCTGTGTTGCAGGGCCAGATTGGGGCTGGACTTCCAGGGAAGAGCAGAGACCCCCCTCAGGGAAGCCTTCCTAAGCCAGGCCAGTGGGAGGACAGAGGAGAGAATCGGACAGACATCCCCCTGAGGTTGGGCCCAAGAGCCAAGGAGGAAGAGGGGCTGGCACAGGAAGACATCTGGATGGGGTCCCTGACACCTACCTAGCATTCTCCTGCGGGCCCCACAGCCATCCTGAGCCAGAGGAGGAGCAGGCAGCACTATCTATAGGCCTTGGCCAGCTTGACCTTGTCCTGAGGATCCTCACTGCACTGGACCACTTCCCCCCAGCAGTCAGAGGCAGCCGCCACCATCTATCTCTAGGCTTAGCTGAGCCTGATGACCACCCAGTCAGTGGCCCCTGTGCCTGCCTACAAGGGCATCGTGTACTCTCCAGTGGGGCCAGGCAGTGCCAGGATCTTTTGCACTTGGGCCTAGTTCAGCCATCTGCCTGGCTGCTCTGTCCCCCAGGTCCGCTGAGCCAAATGTCAGCACCGAGTTGTGCCTCTGGCTGTGGGTGGTGGTGGACGAATGGGCTAAACACCGGCTTTGGACTTTTGGGAGAAAGAGGCTGTGGGTGGAAGCCCTGGGTATGTGGCTCTACAGGCCTAGATTTAAGGGGACCTCAAGGGAGAAGGTGGTACCCTGCCACTTTAAAAGCTGACCTTTGCCCCTCTTTGCCTGGCTCACTCTTCCCACACCTTCCAAACTAATCTGCCTGCTTCTGAGGAGTCCTGGCCACCCTCCTTTCACATTCCAATGGTGCCTACACTTGTGGCCTGCTCTGCCGACCCTGCCCAGTCACAGTTGTCCAGCAGGTCCCAGGATCCTCCCCACCAGCCCAGATTTCTCCTAGAGATCCAGGTCATCCTCACCTTCATTCCTGTGATGCTTTCTTTCCCCCCTGAAACAATGATCCCTGGATGTCACACCAGGCCGCAGCCTGGGACCCAGGGGTGGAGTGCTGAGCATGTAGGTTTCACTGTACCCTTGAGAAGCTCACAGCCTGGTCTGGTGGGGGAGATTTTAATCCACCAAGCACACATCAGCTGGACCCAGTAAGAACAAAGCTGGTAGCCCTGGTATGTGGGAGTGAGCCAACTGGGTGCCCTCCAGCTCTGTATGGGGCAGTCAGTGGCCTCTCAGGTTGTAGCCTCTGGACCACAGGTCACAGTTGCAGGCTCCCTCCAGGACCCATGCTTTCCCACTGTGGTCTGGGTAAGGCTTGGATTTGAGATTGGGCCCAGACCTGAACCAAGACTCCTAAACACTCTGGTCAGCCTGCAGCCTCCTCCTGATCAGGGCCAGGTAGTGGGAGGGAAGTTCATGGCAAACCCAGGTGACTCCCATGTGTTGATGCCTCACCTTTTCTGTCCCCAGGTGGGCACCTCTACTCCACAGGACGAGGGGTTACCAAGATGCCTATTTTGGAAGAAGTCTCCCATGAAGTAGCTGCAAAAACTCCCAGCAGTGAGGAGGAGTCTGTGAGTGACTTTTGGGGCTCTCTTTCCTCCCCTAGTGGCCAGTGGGCCTGGTCCCTCAGCTGTTATCTAGCTTATCTAGATTGTGTCTAGATTGAGCCTGCTGGAGCTGGGGACACTGTTGGCCACATTTGTTAATCCCAAGGCTGGGGAGAGCTGCCTCCCTGACCCCAGGTTCCAGTGGCTTTGAGCATGGTGCAGTAGCTCAGGGTGCAGCTGATTCCCTGTGCCACCCCGGCTGCTGTCACACTCAGACCTAGGGCATCACGCACCATCTTCTCCATTGGTCACAGGCAGTGCCTTCTCCCAGGTGGGAATCCTCCTGCCCATCCTGCCTAGCCTCAGAGATAGAGGTTGACACACATGCGGGCTCCTCATGCTGTCTCCCTCCGAAGCCTGCCCACCATCTCACCTCACAGACACCTACAAACCCACGAGGAGGGGACAGGAGCCAACAGGGAACAGTCTAGCTCACTGGGGTGCTGAGCAGGCTGCATGCTGCCCAGACCTGTCCTCTCCTGGTCCAACACCCCCACCTGCCAGAGCTGTGGAGACAGGATCGGACAGGTAGGGACTGTCACCCATGTCAGCATGTACTCACTCACCTTCTCATCTGCACTCAGGACACGGAGTGCCAGGGTGGGAGGTTCTGCTGCCTTTGGGAGACTCAGCCACGCCACAGAGGAGAGGCCTTGCAGCCCCTCTGTTTGCCAATATTGTATAATTTTGTTTTGTTTTGTGCTGAGATGGGCCTGGCTATGTAATCCAGGCTGGCCTCAACTCACTGCCAAGTGCTGGGATTACACGCGTGCATCACCACATCTGACCAACATCGTACAATTTAAGCAGTGATGTAAAAAGTCCTACTCTCTGATTGTTGGAGGCCAAATGAGGGAGAAGAAAAGGAGGAGTGGGGAGCAAGGGGGAAATGTAGGGGGAAAGACTCAGGAGGGGGAAGAAAACGGAGGTTGGATGCAGATTGATTTCAGCTCTTGGCTCTGCTGCCAGCTTGTCCCCTGGTGGGACTACTTCTGCCACTGTGTACCTCAGTTTCCTCGCCTGGCTCTGTGATCCCTAGATGAATGTACTGTCCGGAGGGCAGTGCAGTGCCCACCAGAAGGAAGCTGTGGGGCTCTCCCAAACCCAGCCGCATCTGGGCCCCTGAAAATCTGCCGGTTTAGGATTTCTTCTGGAGGCTGAAGCTGGAGTATCACAACATTTCACGTGCCTACTTGGGTCATGTTGTTTCTCTCGCTGGATTCCCTCTGAGACCCTCTCTGCTAGGAGTAGTTATGTCCCATGGTGAGGACTTGGAGAGCTTTTTAGAGGAAAGCAGCTACCCTCCCTGTTCATGGGGGAACAAAAACCCTGCCTGGGCTTCATAAGGAGGAGCTTGGGATGCCAGCGTCTCCCTTGGTGGAACCCAGCAAAGCTCTGATTGGCCGCCAGGGCAGCACTGACCTATGCCTCCCACATAGTCACCCTGGACTGCCCAGACCTCTTCCTCAGTGAGAGTGGATCGCTACCAACAGGGTCAGTAACAAGACTCTCGTCCATCCATCCATAAGGGTAGAAGCACCTTCCAGTAGGGTGTCACTGGGGTCCTATGGGAGCTAAGGGCTACCAACCTCTGACAAGGGGAGAAGCTGAAATACTGGCAAGGGAGAGGACTTGCCCAAGGTCAGCAGCACAGTCAGGCAGGAGCCAGGTGTGTCCGATGCCAACAGCCAGTTTTTCCTCTGCACACTGTGCCCTCCTGAGCCCCTAGCAGAGTGGGGGCAGTGACAGCAAACAGTAGAATCTTCATAATTCAGCTGGACTGAGCCCTAGAAATAGGCGCTGCGGGCCAGGGTTGGGACAGAGTGAGTCACACACTCACTGGGGACAGGCGATGGCCCTGCGTAAGGATAGTGAATGCCTGTGTTCTCTCCACCAGGGACTGCCCAAGCTGCCGGTGCCCCCCCTGCAGCAGACACTGGCCACCTACCTGCGGTGCATGCGGCACCTGGTGCCTGAGGAACAGTTCTGGAGAAGCCAGGCCATCGTGCAGAGGTTTGGGGCCCCTGGTGGTCTCGGCGAGACCCTGCAGCAGAAACTCTTGGAGCGGCAGGAGAAGACGGCCAACTGGGTGAGCACCAACAAGGGACTCCAAGGACAGGGGCAGGAGGCAGATGAGGGCACAGGCAGAGGGGTTCAGGTGGAACAGGTAGGTGACACAGGTAGAGCAGACCGAGGATGGGGACAGATGGAGACAGAAGGGTAGCATGGGCTGGGTGGACAAGGTGAGATTAAGGGGCAGCAAGGTGAGAGACAGGGCTGGGAAAGAGGCCAGACAGGTGGGGCCAGAGATGGGGACAGGCGGCAGACAGGACTGAGAGGGAGCTGGAATAGAAGAGGGCACGGGTAGAGGTAGGACAACAATGCGGGGAGGTGTTGTGGGGTGAAGGTGATGCACAGGCCTGGTGAACACAACCACAGTGCAGCACCGTTTGTGGCATGAGTGCACAAACCCAACCCCTCGGGGCCCAGGCTGGGACTGGTGGACCCCACTGGCAAGGCGCCCTCTGTTGGGAGTACAGCTGTCGGATAACAGGTCCCCTTCCTGTGCTTCTGCCAGGTGTCTGAGTACTGGCTGAATGACATGTATCTCAACAACCGCCTGGCCCTGCCAGTCAACTCCAGCCCAGCTGTGATCTTTGCTCGGCAGCCATTCCAGGACACCAGTGACCAGCTCAGGTGCGGGCCCTGGGTGGCTGGGTGGGTGGCTGGGACACACTGCTCCAGGGCCAAGCCTCTTGGGGAAGGTGTCCCCAGTGCCATCTGCAGCACTGTCAGGGCTGGCTGAGCCCAAGACAGTGATAGCAGGCAACTGGATGGGTGGAGTTGGCAGGCTCTGCTCTCAGACCTGGATGGGGCAGCCGTGGGGACATGAGAAGGAGGGCAGGCCATGGTGGCTGGAGGGAAGTGGCAGGGTCATCGGCCAGGAGTTCCCACACCTGCTCTTCACCAACCTTGCAGCCGCAGGCAGCCCTTTATCCGCAGTGAGATCGGCTGTGGATGGGTGCGTACAAGAAGGGCTCTCCAGCTGGCCTCCTCCCCCCCCGCCTTGCCATGAAGCCAGGCCTCACACAAACGGGGAGTGACATGTGCCCGGCAAAGCTCCCTGGGCCTCTTCCCCGGCACCACTTTCCCTTTCATTAGCGACTAAAGGGCAAATGATGGACTTTCCCAAGAGACAGGGTTCTCCAGAACTCCAGGGCCCCTGCCCCATCCAGCCCCTGTGCTGGCCTTTCCCAGGGAAAGCTCCGGCCCTTGTTATCCTTGCCTTTCCTGCAGCTTCTCCTGGTTCCTCTCTCTCCTTCTCTTCTTCTTCCTCCTGCAAATGATTCTGGTTTCCCCTCCTCCCTCCAGAGCTGCTCCACTCTGGTTCTCACCAAAGGAGCATTTAACCTACTGGGGGTGGGGCAGCAGGAGCCCCCTCCCATTATTTTTGGGGGGTGGTATATGGTGGGTGATGGCTGAATCTGGAGCAGAAGGGCGGAGAGAGCAAAATAAGAGGAAGGTAGGGAGGAGGAAGAAGGCAGGAAGGGAGGGAGGGAGGCTGGGAGGAAGGGAAGCAGAAGAGGCAGCTCAGGCCTGTTTGTCTCTGCAGGTTTGCAGCCAGCCTCATCTCAGGTGTGCTGAGCTACAAGGCCCTGCTGGACAGGTAGGCTAGCCCAGCCCAGAGGGTGGTGTCCTGAGTGTCAGAGCAAGGGAGCTTGGGAGGGCAGGGACCCCACTTTTTTCACTCCACATTCCTGGCTTGAGTCAGAGCTGGTGTCCCCTGCCTGCCTCCTATTCAGCATCAGGATGTCTGGTAGCCCATGGGCCTGACCTGGAAGGACTTTTCTTCCTCTGCCTTTGAAAATGCCCCTATCTCCCTATCTCTGTGCCCACAGAGGAGTGGGTCTGGCCAGGTGGACAAGTGGAGAAGGAGGAGGAGGAGGAGGAGGCAGTGTAAAGTGATGCTGGATTGTTCGAGTGGATTCAACTCTTGTCTTTACAATGCCTCCGGTTGAAGGGTTGGACCTGCAGCTGCTCTGAAAGGAGGGCAGGGCCCCAGATCCAAAGGGCACAGAGGCTGTGGGTCAGCAGACCTGGATCTGAATTCAGACCCTACAGCAGTGGGCATGTGGACCTTGGGTGAGGCCACTGAAGCTTTCAAGGGCTTTCACTGCACCCAGAGGGAAACTCCCACCCTACCCCTGCCACTGGGGTCTAGGACTGGCCTTGCCTGTCCCTCTTGCCTCCTCTCTACTCAACTTCTATCTCACCCATCTTCTTTCTGCCTTCAAGTGTGCTTCTCAAACTATCTCTGGAGGAGGACCACTTTTTAAAGAATTGCTGGAAAAATGTAATAAAGGCACCAATACAAGAGCACATGTTTATTATGGGATTCAGTAGACATAACATTCTTGCTACATTGCTGCATATGTTTCTGCCACTCATCCAGTCACGAGTCAGCCATGACAGTTGGGTTCAAAAGGCAGTGCATGGGACACTCCACCCCACCTACTCCCTTATAGTCTCTACCCTCCAGGCTCAACTCAGTCAAACAGACTCATTATGCCAACTCACACCATGTCCTCCCACTCCTGCTAGTTGCCCAGTACCACTGGCTGAAATTCTCCTCTTTATCAGTCTACTACTTGTGGTCTACTCCCCACCCATGTACCCCAAGACCCATCAGAGCAGGAAAGTCATATTTTGTCTGCCACTATATCCTCAAGCTCCAGCATGGTTTCTGCCCCATAGGAGGTGCTCAGCAAATATGTGTTGGCTTCTGAAAGGGAGAAATGATGGGTGGGTGAAAAGGGAGTAGTGGATGGATGGATGAATGGATGGATAGATAGACAGATGAGCAGATGAATGAGTGGGTGGTAACTGAGTGGATGGATGCATACTGAGTGGGTGATTGGGTGGATGGATGTGGATGAATGCATGAGTGTGTAGAAAAATGGGTGGATCAGTGGATGGATGGATGGATGGATGGATAGATGGGAAGATGGATGGTAGCTGGATGTATAGGAGACGGATGAATATATGGTGGCTAAATGGATGGATAGTGAGTTGATAGATGTGTGGTGGGCTGGTGGGTGAATGGATGGATGCACAGTAGATAGTTGTATGGTGGGTGTATGGACAGTACATGGATGGATGGATGCATGCACGCGTGCATGGTGGATACTTGGATGGAGAGGAGGGAAATGACAGACACAGTCATGCAGAGACCACAGTAGAAAGAGAATGTTCTGTCTTGAACTCAGAGGAGGCTTCTGGAGGAGAAAATGAGCAGGATCTTGAGGGAGAGAAGCAGAATAGTAGAATTCAGACAAGAGGTAAAAGAGTATCAAGCAAAGAGCAGCATTAGCAAAGGCACCAATAGCATTTTCACATGCAGTGCATGAGCTAGGTGAGGGTAGAGTAGTGGAGGTTTGGGAAAACCCTGAGGGTCTTCATGGGCCACAGAAGTAGGGTGTCCTGCTATTTCCAAACATAGAGGATTGAGTGCAGCAGCTGACATTATAAAGCAGGGCTGGGTTTGGTGCCCTGTTTTGCTTAACCAAGTTACAACAGAGTGCTGATCATGTACTTCATGTTAGAGCACTTCCTTGATATGCACAGTCCCTGAGTTTTATCTCCAACACCTGCCAGAGTTATGATAGAACTAATTCTGATGTCCTCTGTCCCTCTGCACCTTTCATGGCTACCTGCTTTCTTCCCCACCCCCAGCCACTCCATCCCCACAGACTGTGGCACAGGCCAGCTGTCAGGCCAGCCCCTCTGTACGAAGCAGTACTATGGGCTCTTCTCCTCCTACCGGCTCCCTGGCCATAGCCAGGATACACTGGTGGCCCAGAAGAGCAGTGTCATGCCTGAGCCCGAGCACGTCATTGTGGCCTGCTGCAACCAGGTAAGTGTCCCTTTATGGCTGCTGTACCCTCTTGGATTTGGGAGGATGTGTGGTCCGCAGTGCTAGGTGTGTTTGTTCACTCTTTCTCTGAAGGTGCCCAGCCACTTGCCGGAGTCACATAGTGAGCTGGGGCACAGTGGCCCCATCACTCTCTGTTTTCTTTTTTTTTTTTTTCTTTTTTCTTTTTGGTACTGGGGATCGAACTCGGGTCCTTGTGCTTGCAAGGCATGCCACCGAACCGTTGAGCTAAATCCCCAGCCCCAATTCCCTGTTTTCTTGATTAGGAATGGGGCAGTCACCATTAGTGGATCCTTGTCCCCACCGTGCCCTCTTTTCAGCACCCAGAGCCAGGTCAAGGTGGTCAGGAAGCCCAGCAGGGCCTCCGCTTCCACCTGCTCATTGAACTATTTCTGCACAGTCACCAGGGCTGACCCTTCCTGGAGATCACACACAGACACACAAACAGACAGTACTAAGGGGTAATGGACAAGACCCCCACACATGCTGGCTGGGGCCAGCACTCACCCTCAATTGTACCATTGAACTCTCACAGCGATATGCAGAAAAGCTGTCAGGTCTCCCTTCGATAGACAGGAAGTAGGGGGCCCCAGGCCTGGCCAGTGCCCCATAATCTTCAGATGGGTTCCATGGAGCTGGGAAGAGGTCCATGTGGGCTGCTGACCCTTTTCAGTTTCTGCTACACTGTGCTCTGTTTGTTGAAGCTTCACAAAATATTGCACTCATTGGAATTAATTTGAATGGAAGGCCCTTTTTTGCTTAAATTTTGTTTACATTGGTGCTTTTCACTAAACCCAAGTTTGATGACCATTTTGGAATCCCCTCACCTCTGCCCATGCTGTTCCAGTATTTTCTTCTTGGGCTCGAGTTTCACACATCCAGTAAATTGGCACTCAGTGGAAGTCTTCCCTCTGAGGGCAGCTGTGATCCCTGTCCCCAAGGCAGCCCCCTGACACCCAGCAGCAGCCACTCAAGGAAACCTTTCTCCTCACCAACAATTCAAACCCAGCACCTCTATCCTTAGTCCCAACCCCCCAATTCTAGCAACCACCTTGGGGCTCCTCTTCCCACTGGCCTGGGGACCCTGTGCAGAGTGGGTCAAGGATTCCTGTCCACCAGCTGGTGAGGACCCTCTGCCTTCATGCAGCCCAGGCTCTGGCCTTCGGAGATGCAGAATGTCAGCACTGTGCAGTTTACATGCAGAGCACTGTGACACACACAGGTGTGCATGTGGATGCAAAGAATGTTTCAAAAGCTGGTTTTCAGTCTTGTCCTGCACCTTGTCTGCTGGCTTGTTTTTCTCTCCACTCACCCATGTGTCCAAGGCTCAACCCTGTGGCTCCATGTGGAGTTGTCTTCCTAGTCCATGCTGCACTGAGTGAGGACGTGACTTTCCATGAACACATGACATTTTGTGTGGCCTTCCCCACCTGGAGGGAGGCTCCACTACTGTGTGGCGGACAGGTGCACATTCCTTCACATGCCTCCCAGGGTACACGGGATGTCTCTATGCCTTAGGCTAAACTCTGCTTGTGTAATACAACAGCTGAGCTGCAGATAGGCACATTTTTTGTTTGAGAGACACCATCCTCCAACAGCAGTTGTGCCAATTTACACCGCAGTGCCCCAAACACAATGGATTCACATGCACTAGGAGCCACACAGACTGTTTTTTTGTTTGTTTTGTTTTGTTTTGTTTTTCCCTGGGGAGGATGGGCTAAATTAATCTGGCCTCCTTTGAGGGCACAGTGTGAGTCCAGCACAGTCAACAGCATTGAGCTGGGATGCTGCGGCCCAGACATCCCCTGTCCTGGCCTCCCTAGGAAGGCTCACTGAAGGCCTGTGACCCCAGCTAGCTGTCCCACATGACTGCGGACCTGTGTCCCCACAGTTCTTTGTCTTGGATTTGGTCATCAACTTCCGCCGCCTCAGTGAGGGAGATCTGTTCACCCAGTTGAGGAAGATCATCAAGATGGCTTCCAATGAGAATGAGCGCTTGCCTCCCATCGGCCTTCTGACATCAGACGGGAGGAGTGAATGGGCAGAGGCAAGGACAGCCCTCGTGAAAGGTCAGCACCCACCTTGTTCCTCACATCTTTCCTGCTTAGGTGGGCAGCTGAACCAGAGGCCCTGTTGTACACTTGTGGTATTCGGTGATACTAGCCTTCCGGTGGGGCTAATGAGCCCTGAGATCATTCGGATGTCAGGATGCTGGGGAGGGGTTTTGAGCAGGAGGAAGGAACTGTGGTGACTGTGATTTACTGGTGTGATGCCTGTGTTCTTCTAGGGACTGAGACACTAGGAGTGCAGTTGGATTGGGCTTCAGGGTGGAGCCAGCTCTGGGAGGTGCACGGCTCCTTCATCTGATTTCTTGTCCTCTTCAAGTCATCCCCATCTTCCAGGTGCCCCCTGCTCCATGAAAACATCCACACATTCCCATAAAAAAAGCTGGTAACAGCCTTGAAATATTCTGACAGTCCTCTAGAAATTGCTTTTCAGACCAAAGCCAGCCCGAGTTGGAGCTTGGGGGACCCGAGTGCCCAGGACTGCCACATTTACCTGTATAAGGCAGTAGGGACAGACTACAGGTGCCCAGTCAGTGCTCCAGGACTGCAGGGAGGGAAGGAAGACCTGTTCCAGGAGGCATATCAGCCAGGGGGTAAGGATGGCATCCGGGCAGATGGACAAATGTGGGCAAAGGTGCCACACAGCAGGGATGTACTTGTCACTGCCTGGGGACCACAAGGAGAGTGGCTGCTGGCAGAGACGGCTGGAAGACACACCCTGGCCCCTCCCTCTCTGATACCTGTTACAGGTATCAGAGCCTTCTCTCTAGAAGGCCCTTTTCTACCATCCTGAAGAGCTCAAGAACCTGCCTCCTGGCACCACCCTCATCTGGGTCTGGTGTCACTGGCATTCTGAGGGCTGCTTTGCTCACATTTGTCCAATGAATTCAAATTGGAATTCAAAGTTTAGGGCCACGTCTGTGTTATTAGATTTTTCTGGTGCTGAGGATGGAACCCAGGGCCTCACTCTGATGGGCAAGCACTCAGTACTGAGCTGCAGGCCAGTCCTGCTCTTTTTCCAAATCCACTGAGCAACAGTGGCTGCCCAGTTGAGTTCAGTAAGTAAACGAATGGAGGGTGAATCAGGTGTCAGCCATGGATATACTTCCTCCTTACCAATGAACTAGTCTCTCATCCAATTATCGGGCACCTGCTGAATGCTTTTCTAAACAGAGAACTGCAGGGGCCGCCAGGCAGTGTGAGTGGACTCTTCTGGACCTGACCACTGTGTCTGGGATTAATCACCTACCATTCGAGAGTGAGTTAATTCCCGCAGGGGACTGCAGTGAAATCACATCCCTGCCTCACCCCTCCAGGGACAAGGCAGGCTTCAAAATAATCGCCTCTGTTTCCAGCCTGCTTTCCACTTTATTAGGAGCCCATGCCCTCAACACTATGACACTGACAGGGATTGCCTGGAGGTCTGAGTGCTTGGGCTGCACTCATTGGAATTAATTTGTTAATGGCTCTTGAGCTGGTGTCTGAATGGAAGAGCTGTTTCTGAGGGAGAGGAGTGAACACATTCGACCTCCTGGGCAAGCGGGCTGATCCACTTAGCACCCCTGACTGATCCACTGCTCCCTGGAGAGTCCCTGCACTATGCCCACGGGGGGGACAAAGGGCAACCCTTGCTGTACATTTCCATTTCAGAGTGGAAGACCACGGTAGTGTGAATAGGGTTGGCAGGGAGAGTGAGGTATAAGTACAGGTGGATCTGGGTGTAGTGCAAAGCCTTGAGAAGGGAAAAGAAGGGGAGTATGGAAGAAAGAGAGAGAGAAATTGCTGGAGTTTGGCCACTGAGTGGTGGGTGGGGCGCTGTTTGTGGAGCCAGGGGGACAGTGTGCAGTGGGTGCGATGTCTGGTGTGTGACTTGTGGAGTGATCCCATGGAGATGTCAAGTTAGATGTATGTGCTGTGGCCCAAGGAGAGGCCAGTGCAGAGATAAATTTGAGAGCCATCAGCACCTAAATGACATTTCCAGTCATGGACCTGAGTGAGATCATCTAGAAATAGGAGAGCAGGTCCTGGAGGTCAGGGAGAGAAAGATGCAAAGGCGACTGAGAAACAGCAGTTCATGGAGCAAAGGAAAATGAGGAGCCACAGCTTCTAGAGGGGCAGCAGAGAGGATGGCTGGTGTGACAGATTGATGGGACAGGCTAGGGTGCGAGCGGCTGGATGGAGCAGCAGGAAGGAGGAGTGGCTCTGTGTGGACAGGCTGCCCAACAGCAGAACAAAGTTACCCACGAGGCACTCAGTGTGCAGAGCCAGCAAGGGTGGGTGGCTATTGAGATATTTGGGTATTAATGGAATGAGAAAATGCGTAACTTCTGGAAGAGAGTGAGGGTCCAGAAAGTGTTTCCGGTAGGAGAGGCAATTGCAGGAGTGTAGACAGTGCAAGGAAGGGATTCAGCCAGAGGGAGGTTAAACAGGAGTCAGGAGTGAATGCAATGGCTAAGTAAAGAGCAAAAAACCCATTCTTGTACTGGAAAACAGGAACCAGGGCTCCAGGGTGATGGGAAGGAATATGCAGAGGCTCTTGCCCTCAGCAGTTCCTGGCTGCAGAGCAGCAGAGACAAGTACGGTGGAGTGGGCAGTAATGTGGGAGCTGGTGTAGTGCAGCAGCTGGGACAGTGCCCTGGGGGTCAGAGTTGTGAGGCTCCAGATGCAAAGGGAAGGGATAAGGGAGGAAGAATTGCTCAGGAGCGGGAATAGGGCAGAGCGGCTCCCCCACCAACTTGGGCTGCATGAGTGTGAAACAAAACCATGTCCTAAGAGGGCTGCAGGGACTGGGCCGCAGGAGAACATACTCAGATGAGCTCATGCAGAGGAGCTGACCATGCGGGGAGTTGGTGGGTACAAGGGTCCAAGGCAGGTGGTGCAGAGCTGGGGAGGAAGGAGGGAGGTGATGAGGAGTAGGAGGGCCAGGGATACAGTGAGCACTGCCAGCGATGTCCCCGCTAGGCCGTGGATTCAGGGAAGCTGCTCCTGGCTCCCGGCCGGCCGGGGCTGGCACTAGTCACAGGGCCTGGGTTCCCTCTGTCCTGAAGCAGTACCTGCATCACCATCAGGGAATGGGTGTGCTGAGGTCACTGCCACCTTCCTCCCTTCCTCCATCCCTCCTCCCTAGGACCTGAGCACTGGTCCAGTGGGCGCTGTCCTGAAGGAGGCCTTGGCAAGGCAACCTCCTTTCACCCTGGGGAGGCCTGGTCCTGTCTGCACTGACCCTTCATGTATCCACAGTCTCCCGAAAGACACTATCCAGCCCCACCACCAACCCCGATTCAGACACCTCTACCTCGGAGTTCTCGGGCTGCCTACCTGGCTTTCTGCCCTGACACTGAAAGGTGAAGCCTATGGAGGTCCAGGGGCAGCATAGCCTGCTCGCGGGAGCAGGGCTGCGTGCTGCTCCACCCATGCCCTTCAGCCTGCGCCCCACGGCTCACCGGCTCACCGGGAGCTTTTGGGACCACGGTGCCAGGGGGTATGGCAGCATTTCAGATGGAGTCCTGGTGGTGGTCACAGCCTGGGTGGGTGGAGGGCAATGTGACTCAGCCCTGGCTGCAGACAGGGTTGGCTGATGACATCAGCCTCATCTGGAGCATTCTTTTAAAGACAGGACAGACGCCTGTGCCCCAGTGATTTTCCGGGGTCTAGGAGAGGGGTTGGGGAGTCTATTTATAAGATGCCCTGAAAGTTTCCTGTGCCAACTCACTCGTGGTTCAGAGGACCCCGCTGCTCCTCGTACATGGCCCTTTGGGTCTTCAGTCTTCGTGGTGCCTGTGAGATGGAGATCTCATCCCCTTGAGCAGAGATGGCAGCTGTGTCCCCACCTTTCGCAGTGCCCCACCTTTGAGGTGTTCCGGAGCAAGGGCACCCGACTTCCTGCCTGGGCGAGGCAGCTGGGGGTGGGGGTGGGGGTGGCGCACATCTCTCAGGACCTCCCTTCCCATCTAGCCGTGAATCCGTGGCCTTCCTGAACCCAGAAGGAGCTAACACCGTTATCCTGGTCTGGAAATTTAATTAGCAGTTCGGCCCTGAGTCTGGAAGACGGCAGCGCTTGTCAATTTGTAGGAAAAGGATGGCTAGCTTGGAGGCCCCCCGAGCTGCTGGCTTTCCTGGGGGCTGTGAAGAGACTCTGCGAACAGACCACGCGGGCAGATGCTCTTTGTTTACACAGCACCATAAATATTTATCCCCAGCAGCCAATTAGAGCTCTGCTGCTGCTTCCAAGGAGGGAAGGGACAACAGCTGCAGACACCATGGTCACCGTCACGGCTTACAGGAACCTCTCAGGATGGGGGCATTCGGCTGTTTAAATACTGAGCTAGGCATCCAAAACTAGGCAAGTCTGCTGATTTTAAAACCAATTACACATTAGCAGTAACAGCCTCTCTGATTTAATTGACCCAGAAATACCTCCCATGTTCCTGGCTGAATAAGATTTCCTTTCTCTGGGTAGGGCCTGGGGCCACTTCTCCCCCAGAAACGTGGGCCCCTTCATGGACCAGGGTATCCAGACAGAGAGGCCTGGCCATGCCCTGCCCTTCTGTGTCCCTGTAGCTTGGCTTCCTGGTGAGTAGGATGAGGGCACTGCAGCTGAGCAGATGGCCTGGGGCCTGGCGTGCCGAGGGTGTTCACCCATGATAGCTCTTATTAGATCTGGAGAAGCTCTCTGGGGACACTTTGCCCAAGGCACAGCCTCCTGGAAAATGCTGGTGAACTTGAAAATCGGTAGCTGCTAGATGGGCACTGCCAAGGCTGATGGTCTCTATTCCTTTCCTAACTTCATGAGAGGCCTTCTCCCCAGCTTCGTACATGAATGCCCCTAAACTCTTGAGATTATCTGCCTTTTGGAAGTACGGTTGGAACAGAAGAAAGGGTGCTTTGTGGTTCTTGGGTTCTTTTTTTTAATCAAGTTAAATATATTTGGGGATCACTGCAGCTGCAAATGCATTCGTAAGAAATAATACAGAGAGAGCTCACATGTTCCTGTTTCTCTTCAATGGGAACATCTTGCAAAACTGTAGTACAATATTCCGACCAGGACATCGACATTGACCCTGACATAGACGAGGTCGAGATACAGGGTCAGAGATAAGGATCCACCATGTGGCCTTTTCCCACTTTTCTCCCACCTTAACCTTTTTGGGGGGTGGTGGGGTACCGGGGATCGAACTTGGGAACTTGAACTTGTGAGGCAGGTGGCAGCATCACTGAGCTAAATCCCTAGCCCCACTTTAACCTTCCTTTAGCTCCTGGCAGCCACGGATTTGTTCTCCATTTTTGTTACTGTTTTTCCAGGAATATTGCATAAACGAAGTCAGAGGGCAGTATGATTGTTGGGCTTAGCTTTTTTTATTCAGCATAACTCTCTAGAGGTCCATTCAAGTTGTTGCGTGTGTCAGTAGCCCATTCTTTTTTGATGCTGTGTGGCGTGATGTACTGCAGTTTCTTTAACCATTTACCCTTTGAGGGACATCTGAGTAGTTTCAAGTTTGGGGCTATTACAAATAGAGATATATTGGACATCTATGTACAGGTTTTGAAGGGAACATACATTTTTATTTTTGTTCAGGAGTGAAGTATTATAGTTGTGAGCTTTTTTGTTGTTGTTGTTGTTGATTTGTTGTTTATTTTTTTTAATACTGGACATCAAACTTAGTACCTTGCACTTGCAAGGCAGGCACCGTACCACTGAGCTATAAATCCCCATCCCATGCTTAGCTCTTAAAGAAACTGCTAACATACTTCCCAGAGTGACTGTACCATGGTACATTCTCATCAGCATGTGTGTGTGATGTAATTTTTCTGCCTTCTTGCCAGCACTTGGTGTTGTCACTATTTTTTATATTTGTACTTCTGATAGGCATGCAGTAATGTTCCATTGTGGTTTTAATTTGTTTCCCTAGCGACTGATACATTGAATATCTTTTCATGTGCTCATTTCCCCTCTATTTATGTTCTTTGGTGAAATGTTATTTTATCTCTTTGCCCATTCTATTGGATTGTTTGGTTTATTGTTTTTTTTCCCAGTAAAATCTGAGTTGCTTATGTATTCTAGACACTCCTTTATTGGGTTTGCGGCTTGCAAATATTTTTTCCCTGCCTGTAGCTTGTCTTTCATATTTTTAACAGTGTGTTCCACCGTGTCAAAAATTTGAATTTTGTTGAGGTCCAATTTACCAATTTTTCTTTTTTATGGATAGTGCTTTTGGTGTCAAGTGTCAGAATTCTTTGCTTAGGATAGATGTCAAATCTTTTCTCCTGTTGTTTTTCCCTAATAGTTTTATAATTTTACTTTGTACATTTAAGTCAGCAATCTGTCTTGAGTTAGTTTCTGTATAACTGTGAGATTTATTTCATGGTTTCTTTTTCTTTCCTTTCTCTTGCTGCCAGATGACCAATGTCTCTAGCACCACAATCTTTGTCCCTTTGCCACGGTCAGAGGGATATTTGCATGGGTCAGTTTTGGGGTTCTCTGTTTTGTTCCACTGCTTGCTTACCTTTCTGCTAATATCACAGTCCTGGTTACATGGGCATAGACTGTGCCTTCAAGTTGACAGTTGTGATTCCTCCAACTATACTCTTTCAAGGCAGGTACCGGAACCACTGAGCTAAATACCCGGCCTTTACCCCTTTTCAAAATAACTCTAGCCATTAATCTGAATTTTTGTATAGATTTTATAATAATCTTGTCTGCAGTTATGGCATATCCTGCTGGAATTTTTGATGAAAAGTGCTAAGTATCAATTTGGGGAGGAGAGAGAATGGATGTGGTCAAAGTATGTTATATGCATTTAAGAAAGTGATGCAAGAAAGCCCAATATTTTGCAAAGTTAATAAAAATTTATGTACATATATATGTGTGTGTGAGTGTGTGTGTGTTTATGTATTGAAAGAAAAACACTTGGGGAAAAATGATATCTTTACCCTGCTGGGTCTTCAAAAGCATGAATATGATATAACTCTCCATTTCCTTAGATCTTTGATTTCTTTTTTTGAGACAGGGTCTCACTATGTAGTTGAGGCTGACCTGAACTCACTATGTAGCCCAGGCTGGTCTTGAACTCAGGGCAATCCTCCTGCCTCAGCCTCCTGAGTCTGGAATTACAGGCGTGCCCCACCATACCCGGCAGATCTTTGATTTCTTTCATTGGTGTTTTGTACTTCTAGCAAACAAGTTCTCTATATTTTTGTTAGATTTATTGTCAAGTCTTTAATTTCTGTTGAATGATTGTAGTTGTTGTATTTTTTAACTTTGCTGCTATGTGTTTGTCTCTGGAACACAGAAATATAATTGATTTTTGTATGTTGATCTTGTAACTTGTGGCCTTGCTGAATTCACTTAGTTCTTGAAGGGCTTTTTATTTGCTTGTTTTTGTAGATTCCTTCAGATTTTCTACATAAACAGTCATGCCATCTGAAAATGGAGGCAATTTTTCTTGATCTCTTTGCCTTTTATTGCCTTCTCTTGACTTATTACGCTGGTCAGCATTGCCAGTACTTTCTGGAATAGCAGTGGTGAGAGTATATATTTTTATCTTGTTTCTGATACTAGGGGAAAAAGCATTTGGTCTCTCAACTTCAAATATGATGTTAGCTACCGGTTCTTTTAGATGTTCTTTATCGAATTGATAAAGTTTCTTTCTATTTCTAGTTTCTCAAGAGATTTTTGTCATGAATGGATGTTAAATTTTTCCAAATGCCTTTTCTATATTAACTAATATAATCATGTAACTTTCTCTATCTCTCTCTCTCTCTCTCTCTCTCTCTCTCTCTCTCTCTCTCTCTCTCTCTCTCTCTCTGTTGCTCTTGCTTTTTTTGGTACCAGTATCAAACTCAGGACCCTGCACTTGCAAGGCAGGCACTCTGCCACTGAGCTAAATCCCCATCCCAGTAACTTTTTATCTTTAGTCTGTTAATACGGTGGATTGTACTAATCGATTTTCAAATGTGAAACCAGCCTTGCGTTCCTGAAATGAATCCCATTTAGTCATGCTGTATAATTATTTTTATATGCTTGTTAGTTCTATTTGCTGATTTTTTTCCCCAGTACTGGAAATTTATCCTAAGGCCTTCATGAAGACTTCCCAGTCCTTTTTATATTTTTTAAAATTTTGAGACAGGGTCTCACTAAGGTGCCCAGGCTGGGCTAGAAATTGTGATCCTCCTGCCTCTGCCTTCCAGACTGTTGGGATCACAGCCATGTGCTGCCACCCCTAGCCTATTTGCTAATGTGCTGTTCATTATTTTGCATCTATACGGATGAAGGATATCGGTCCAAGTTTTCTGTTTGTTTTGTACTCTGTTTTGTTTTGACATGAAGTCAATGTGAGGACGATAAAATAAATTGAGAAGTGTTCCCTCCTCTTATATATTTTCTGGAAGAGATTGTACAGATGTGGTGTTGGTTCTTCCTGAGGGGTTTGGTATAATTCTTCAGTGAAATCATTTGGGACTGAAGATTTCTTTTGTAGAGGTTTTAATTTTTAAATCTTATTTATTTATTTATTGAGATAGGGTCTCACTTTATAGTGTGGACTGGCCTTGAACTCACTATGTAGTGTAGGCTGGCCTCTAACTTACAACAATCCTCCTGCCTCAGCCTCCCGAGTGCGAGTGCTAGGATTACAGGCGTGCACCACCACACCTGGCTATTTGGGGGAGTTTTAAAACATAAATTCAGTTTTCTTGATAGTTATCAGGTTACTCAGATGACCTGATACATCATATTCAGAAGCTTGCGTTTTTCAAGGATCGGTCCATTTCATCTCAAATGTCAGGTCCGTGCACATTTTTTTTTCTCTAGGGTGTGGTGAGTTCTCCTGTTTCATTCCTGCTCCTGGTGACTCATTCTCTCTGCTCTGTATTCCTCTTTCCTCTGTCCTTTTCCTTCCATACTTCTCCCCTCTCTCCCTCCCTCTCTTCTTGTCAGTCTTTCTAAGCATTTACTATATTAATTTCCCTTCCGTCGATATTTTAGCTTTATCTCACAAGTTTTATATGCCATTTAAAATTTTTCATTCATTTCATTGTATTTTTATAATTTCTCTCCAGGATCCCTCTTTGACCCTTGGGTTATTTACAAAGTGCTATTTGATTCTCAAATATTTGAAAATTTCCCTTTTTTCAGTTACTGATTTCTACTTTGCTCTGATTGTAGTCAGCAAATTCATGTTGTATTATTTCAGTTCTTTTCAAAGTGTTGAGGGATATTTTATGGCCCTGGATATAGCCTATCTTGCATGTGATTCATGAGTGCTACAAAAGAACATGCATTCTGATGTCACTGGGTGAAGTTCTCTCTGTCAATTAGACCCTGTTGGATGTTGGTGGTGCTGAATTCTGTTGTGTTCTGGCTGATTTTCTGGCTACACTTGTCTCTCAACTGTTGGCACAGGGGTGGTAAAGTCTCCAAGATAATGGTAGTTTTGTTTTTTCTTTTAGTGAGGGAGTTTTGACTTCACATATTTTATGGCATTGGTACAGGGGAAGAGCTGTAACTCCGAAACCTGCTAGATATCTAAAATGCAAGTTCGTGTTCTCTAAAATCAAAGAATGAACTCTAAGAAAAACAGAGGTTAAGATCTGGAAAAATTTATTGAGAGAAAGATAGTTTCTGTCTAAGAAAGACAGAAGCGGGGTGGGAAAAATGGATTGCCAGACCACCCTATTTCCCAGGGGGCTTTCATGGAGCAAAGCCACGAGGTGAGATGGGTTCAAGGTGGGAAAAAATGGTGGTCAACTAGTAAGATTACACGTACAGTCCCTGAGGTAATATTGATCCAATGGGAAATCACAAGGTGGGACAAAGCTACTATCAACCGATAGGATTATGCCAAGTATAGTCACTTAGGTAATATTTATTAAATGGAGACCAATGGGGAAGCAAGTCACATAGCAAGCGTACAAGGAACAAACAAAGAATCTTCCCTTGAAGGGGTGAGTAAGATCTTGGTCCCCTACCCAGGTGACTGATACCTATTTAGAATATCGATCACTATGGTTTGTCCTTAGGGGAAGCACTTGGGTGTGGTAGTTTCTCTTCTTTTACAGTGCTGGCTTTCCAGGAATATATGTGAGCTCCTCCAGGGCCTGCCCTGTCTAATTGCCTAAAAGATATCTAATTAACTTACCTATCTCCAATACTATGTTTTGCACATATTAATTCAGGATTGCTATCTTCTTGGTGGATTTACTTTTCATGTAATGTCCCTTTATGACTTTGGTACATTGTTTTTGTTGTTGTTTTGCAGTTTAATTGATCTTACACTTATATATTAATTCCTAGTTTCTTTTGATTAATGTTTACATGATATGTCTTTTTCCTTTCTTTTACTTACAGTGAACCTATAGCATGATATTTAATGTGAGCTTCTTGCAGACAGCACACATATTCTGCCAATGTCATTTTTTTGTTTGTTTGTTTGTTTCAGGGATCAAATTCAGGACCTTGGGCTTGTGAGGAGCAGCACCACTGAGCTAGATCCCAGGCCCTGTCATTTTTTAATCAGTGTATTTATTTACATTATTTACATTTAATATAATTATTGATATGTTAGGGTTTAACTGTCATTTTATTTTTTGCTCATTCTGCAAAATGTTCTTGTTTCATTTTCTTGCTTCCCATGGGTTACATGAATATTTTTCATAACTCTATCCATCCATAGTGTTTTTAGTATAATTTTTTGGTAGCAGTTCCTACAAGTGTTACTTTACATGTACAAAACTTATCATAGCCTATTGGCATTAAAATTTTATCAGCTTTTCAGTGAAGTATAAAAAGTTTTCTACCTTTTATATCCTTTTTTGTCTTCCTTGCTTATAATTCTTAAATAATTCCTTCAGATATATGTAGAGCTATGTGAGGCATAATTATAAGTTTTGCTTTGACACAGAAACACAATTTAGAAAACTCAAAAGAAGATGGAAAATAACTTTATTCACTCAGATTTTTCTCTTCCCCCGTTCCTTCTGCCTTCTTGATGTGTAGGGTTCCTTATCATTTATTTCCTTTCTTTTAAAGAAACTCAGTTTGATCATTGTTTTAGAACAAGTCTCCTAGAGATAATTCTCTTAGGCTTGGGTGAAAGAAACCCAGCACCTGCCAAGGATCACTCCACACACTGACAGAGCTCCTATGAGAGATCGTTATTAAGGAGCCGAGGTGGCATGGTGGCCCACTCTGCGGAAAGAGAACGAGAGAGAGAGAGAGAGAGAGAGAGAGAGAGAGAGAGAGGGAGAGAGAGAGGGAGAGAGGGAAGGGCCTTGGTTATATATCGGGTGACTGGTGTAGGCGGGTGGGGATTACGTCAGCTGCACGGGCAGCCACTCAGGGGCCACTCTTGGACATTTATTTGCTATGCAGAAAAGCCTTGTTCGTGCATGTGCCGGTCTCATGAGCAGTGATGCGTGAGGTAGGAAGTGGAAACTAAGGTGAAGAAGGAAGATATTTATCGGAATGGCGGCAGCCATGCCAAAGCACTTATCTTACATTGTGTGTGTGTGTGTGTGTTGTGGAGCTGGAGATGAAACCTGCTGTGCGAGTGCCCTGCCTGACCAGCACCAGTTCCTTTCCATGTGAGAGGATTCCAGTTTGCACTTCATTTCTGAAGGATCCCGAACTCTGTGTGACAGTCCTTTCCTTCTAGAGCGTGGACAGTTCCATGCCACTTCCTTCTGTCCTCCTCCGCTTCTCACAAAAAGTCTGCTGTTATTCTATTGCTTTTCTCCTATGGGTAACGTGTCATTTCTTTCAAGATTTTACTCTGAACTGGGCATGGTGGCACACACCTGTAATCCCAGCACGTGGGAGGCTAAAGCAGGAGGATCACTTTGAGTTTGAGACCAGCGTGGGCTACATAGTGAGTTCCAGGTCAGACTCAACTACATAGTGAGACCCTGTCTGAAAAAAGAAAACAAAACAAAAAAGATTTTACTTTGTCATTGATTTCCAGAAGTTTGATTGTGGTATGGGGGGGGTGTTTTCTTTTGATTTATCTTGTTTGTGGTTAAGTTCCTTTCTTGAACCTTTTCATTTTTGTCTCTTGCCAAGTCTGTTGAGTTGTTAGACATTGATTCTCTGAGTACTTTACTGTTCTGCTGTCGTCTCCTTTGGGGAATCTGATAATGTGAAAGTTCAGCCTTTCATGTCTGTCCCCATAGACTATTTTAAAAATTTTCCACTCTGTTTTCTTATTGTTGAGATCCACTGGTTCTGTTGTGCTGTCTTTAAGTTCTTCAATTCTCTTCTCTGCCACCTAAGTCCTGCTCTTGAAGCCATCTGCTGAGCTTTTTACTTTTTTCATTTCTAAACTTTCTGTTTGGTTCTTATTTATGTTTTTTTTGTTCTGAGAGTTTTTATTTCTTTGCTGAGATTTCTGGGTGCTTTCATTTGTTTCAAAAGTGCTCAGATTGGGCTGGGGTTTTAGCTCAGTGGTGCTGCCTCCTTCCTTGCAAGTGCAAGGTCCTGAGTTCAGTCCCCAGTACTGCAAAAAAAAAAAAAAAAAAAAAAAAGTGCTCAAATCTTATTGGTGCATTTTCATGATTATTTATTTATTTATTTATTTATTTTTGGTTTTTTGAGACAGGGTCTCACTATGTAGTTGAGACTGACCTGGAACTCACTATGTAGCTCAGGCTTGTCTCGAACTCACAGCGATCCTCCTGCCTCAGCCTCCTGAGTGCTTGGATTACAGGCATGCACCACTATGCTGGGGCATGATTACTCATTTAAAATATTATTCATATAATTTTAGCGTTTCTATCACCTCAATTAACATTGATGGATTCTTTTTTAATGCATGTGGAGATTTTCTAGCTCTTGGTATGATATGTGATTCCCAACTGAACACTGGGTTAGTGTGTTATGAACTGTGACTCACCGGACACTGCTGCCGCAGGCTGGACGGCCACATGTTACAGGTGGGGACTGCCTTCTAACAGCAGGTGAAGGCAGCATCCAGGCTCCACAATTGGGCTGCTGATGATCTGGGCCAGCAATGCCTTGTCACTGTAGGTGGGGTTCACGCTGCCTCCATGGTCTCACTGATGCTGTGCAGTGGAGATTGGGGGAGACTGATAGTCTCCCTGTGGAGGTGACTGTCCAGCTTCCATGTGAAATGCTGCTTGCCCTGGCAGCCCTAGGAGTTGCAATGCCACCCTGCAGACCAGTGATGGAAGAAGTCTCCGCCTCCACTGGGGCTTTGCTGGCAGGAGGTTTGGGGATGAGAAACTCAGTTTTTCCCAGTACTTGGCTGAAGCAGGATGTCTGTTACCTAAGAGCCTTATGTCTTGAGAGACTGTCTTTTTCTGGGTCTTTGGGCAGTGAGTGAGAGGGCTTGTTTTTGAGTTTTCTGTTGTGTTTTAGTGTTGTTTTCAGTACTCATTTGAGATTTCCTGTTGCTGGCTTTTTTCTGCTCCAAGTCTGAGGGTGAAAGATGCTAAGACAGGATCGTAGAGGGTTAGAAGCTCTTCACCCCAGAGAAGAAGCCCAGTGCCTCCGCCTCCCCAGCTGTGAGGCGGCAGGCAGCACAGTGGAAACCTGAGCTACACCCATGTGCCTGGTAGTAATGCAGAGGAGACAGGTGTTGCAGAGAATGATGCATGAGTCTGTGTTCCCATGGAGGTGGGCATGGCAAGGGGTGTGTGTTTGTGAACAGGTGTGCATTTTAGGAGCAGCACCTGAGACCTCTGCAGCCCTGCAAAGGCTGAGGAACAAGATGCACACAGTTATCTTTGCTCACCTGAGTCAATCAGCCTGCCAGTGGCCTGGGGCTCCCAGAGCCTCCATCCTCTGAAATTCCTGCAGGGTGTGGATGTCAGAGCAAGCTCCTCTATTACTCAACTCCCACATCTCATTCCCAAGCCCACTCCCAAGCCAGCTCCTTGAGGAAGATGGATTTGCCACATTAAGCGAGCCCCGATGTGCTCTGGGAGGTTGCTGTGAGACAAATGGCTCCTGCTGTGCACCCACAGCCCACCGCCCCACACCCACTCCACTTGGGCCAGAGTCACATGGATGAGATGGGGTGTAGCTCATTTTCTCCTCACACGATGAACTTGTCAGCATTTGACCGATCAGCACAGACTGCAGGGAGTTCATTTGCAGGGCCACCTGGCTTCCCAGGGCTGCTGTCCTGTCCTTATCCCATTTCTCTCTGGGTAATGAGCCAAGACCTTGTTCCTGTCGGGTGCTACTGAACAACCAGGCCTGTGCAGCCTGCACACCATGGAGAGGCCTGGGCCCTCCTTGGGAGCCTCTCTTGCCTGGATGCTCTGTTCTGCCCAGGCCCCTTTGGTGACTCCCTGCTATTTTCAGGTGAGCTGTACTCTCCAGGACAAGCATTCACAGCTCTGGATGATCTGCTCAACCAGGCACTGGGATCCAACCCAGCTCCCCCTGTTACTAGGTGATCATTCTCAGCCCCATTTATAAGTAAGGCCTTGGAAATGGCCTAAGTCAAGACATTTAGTCTCTGACAATGCTTACTCCATGCCTATCAGTGTGCATACTTAGCCTGGTGCTCACACCAGTAGGTGGTAGGCAGGGTAGTAAAGACCCATGCTGCCCTGTGCCTTCAGACCCCAGGGCATGGCTCAGGCCAAGATGCTGTGTGTGGGGGGGTGGGAGAAGCCAAGACATATGCAGGAGCCAACAGGTCCAAAGGGGTGTGGGAGTCTCCAAAACTCACCCAGACAGGAAGGGGATGGATGAATGGATGTCCCAAGGGTGTGCTGGCTCCTCAGTGTGGAAGGCCTGGGTGCGATACATCTCCTTCCCCAAGGATCTGCCAAAAATATAAGGCAAGGGTAGGGACATTTGTGGACACCTGTCACAAACCTGGAGAAATCACCTGAGCAGAGCAGGGACTGGCCAGGTGGCCATGTGCCTGGCATGGACTGAGGAAGTTGGCAGGAAGGTTTAGAGACTAAGCAGCCACACCAGAAGAGAGAGCTTTCCTCATGCCTGGGGAAAGCAAAATGGATACCAGAGTTCCTGCCATCAAACCTGCCTTCCAGGTGGCAGAATGGAGGATGGTGGGGAGGACAAAGGATAGATACTGGTTCTTTAAGGAGGCTTTCTGGAAGCTGTCTTAGAGTGTCTGTAGATTTTGTTGGCAGAATTTGACAGCTAGCTGCTCCTGGCTATAAAGAGAGAGGCAGAGGATGTAGCTTTCAGTGGTAGCCCATGTGCCAAGCTAAAGGCCAGGGCTGCTGTGAGTGAGGACCTCAGGGTCGAGCAGTCAATGTCACTGCCATAGAGTGTGCCGTGGCTCCATTTGTACCCCCACCCCGCAAACCAACCTCTGGGGCAAGGGTGGCAGTGTGTACCCTTCCTTCTAGTGCTCATGGGAAACCCTAATTATATTTCGGCCCCAAATCAGATCTTTGGAAATCGCAGCTCAGGATATATGTGTGCCATGCACATGTGGGGCTGGGGCCCCCTTCATGCTGGGACTGGACTGGACCGGCAGGGACCCTGGGCCAGGTTAGAGGTCAGGATGGTTCCCTGACCTCACTGCCCCAGGATAGCCACTTGGCTACAGCATGGGCTCAGGGAGGGCACGCAGGTGCCAAGGCCGCCATGCTTGCCTGTCCTGGCCTGCAGACTCCACCAATCGTGACTCGCTGGACATGATCGAGCGCTGCATCTGCCTGGTGTGCCTGGACGCGCCCAGTGGGGGGGACCTCAGCGACACCCACAGAGCGCTCCAGCTTCTCCACGGAGGGGGCTACAGCCAGAATGGGGCCAACCGCTGGTACGACAAGTCCCTGCAGGTAAGTGTGCTCCCTATGCCCTGCACAGGTCCTCTATGGTCCTGGGGCCTGGGGCTGGTGGCCAGAAGAGCAGAAGGGCCAGAGGCAGGCTGCTGGTCACCTCTGATGGCCAGAGCTCTTCTATGTGGGTAGCTGGGCCAACTGAAACTCCTTCTTCATCATCCTGCGGCCTGTGAGGGAAGCCCTGGTCACACCTGGGGCTCGAGCTGACTGGAGTCACATCTGGGCACCCAGGGCAGAGCGTGCCATGGTCCCAGCATGAGACTACTGAGCACCTTCAGCAAGAACTGTGTCTGATCCCTGGGACACCAGCACTGCCGAATGTCTGCGAGCTGGGCTGTTCCAACACGCTTTTTCTTCATCCCTGAGCAGCAGGGCACCTGGCATCTCTACAGAAAAGTCCTAAAATGAAATTAAGTAAAATATTTCATGTTTTTCCTTCTCATGACATCACCTACCCATGCAGACAGGGATGAGTTGAGTCAGACTGTCCTTCCATTTCCCCATCCTCTACCCTAACAGGCCAACCCCAAATATGACCTTGCTATTTTTAAAGCCACCGCACTCACACAAGGGCTGTGCATCCTTCTAGATTGATGTTGCTCCCTGCAGTGTGCATTTCTCTGCACCTCCTTGTCTCTTTCCCTCTTACTCTTATCCTTTTGGCTGGTTGGTGCATTGATTCCCCCACCCCCACCCCCGCCACCTAGGGGAGTCTGTGCTGCCTCCAGGCCTCTTGGGTGGGCAGGACAGAGGACCAGGGGAGTCAGGAGGTTTGCTGGGCTGGATTCTGGAGGTGAGGAGGGATGCTGCATTGAGGGACGGCTGCTTGATAGCTACACTGTGGAGTGACAGTAAAGGTTGCAGCCTCTGGTCCATGATGGGGATTGGGAGTGTCACGGAGAGAGGCTGCTCAAGTGTGGGTGGGTGTTGTGGTCCTGGGAAGGGGTCCCTGTGGCTTATGGATGCGGGATGCGTGCCCCTGGGTGTGAAGAGTGGCAAGGTGGCCCTGTTCTGTCTGGCCTTTGTACTCAGTGGCAAGTGTTGTCCTGTCACTTCTTTCCCCTAGGACCCCTATGCACTGTGCCATGCTGGTCAGATGCCCATCACTGTGGAAACACACCTGGAATAACTGACTTATGGAGACACAGTTCCAGAGGGTTCAGCCCATGGCCACTTAGTGCTATTGCTTTGGGCCTGTGACAACACGGGATGTCATGGCTGAGATGTCTGGTCACCTCATAGTGGCCAGGAGGCAGAGAGACAGGAAAGCATCCAGTCCCAAAGTCCCCTTCAAGGTCACAGCCCAGTGACCTGACTTCCTCCCAGTAGGCCCCACTGTCAACAGGGTCCACACCCTGTAGTACCGTGGACTAGGGCCCAAGTCAAGGGACTTCTCTGGACATTTCAGATCCAAACTATAATAGCTCCTTTTCCAAGTCAGCTAAATAAAGCCTTTGTGAAGTTGAACAAAGTGAAATCCTAAGAATCCTGTCTAGTGTCTCAGTATTCCATATGCACATTCTCCCTAGTCTCCATCTCCAGCCGGCAAACTGGACCTCACTTGGCCAGACTTAAATGAGAGCCTCTTGAAGCCCATGGAGCCAGAGGGGCTGGACAAAGCTCCCGCAGCTGCCGGGTCAGTAGGAGTAGGATCTGGGGTTCTGATGGCAGCTAACAGAACATCCTCTGTCCACAACCTTCCCTGCACAGGACATCCTCCATCTACTTCTTGTCCTTGGGAATCTGCTCGACTACCAAATCCAATTGCCACATTTTATCATCTTGTAGTGCAGGACCAAGCAGCTGCTGTGGGGTGGGCAGAGGTACCTTTCTGGGAATAAAATCAATGGTGGCCAAACACACAGACAGAGAGGCCGCCATGGGGTGAGGCCTGTGCTGTGTGCGGGGAGGGGACAGGCCAGGTCAGCACACAGGGCCTCTGTGGGGAGGCTGCCCACCCAGCCCAGTGCTATCTAGAGACTCCCACTGCTGTCACTGTAGTGCTCCCTTTGGGAAGTGCTGTCCCTGGTGTCCATGAAGGAGCGGTGCCCCCAGCTGGGTGCAAGAGCTGACCTGGCAACTGCCCCCTCTGCCGCAGTTCGTGGTGGGCCGAGATGGCACGTGTGGCGTGGTGTGCGAACACTCCCCATTCGACGGCATCGTCCTGGTGCAGTGCACGGAGCACCTGCTCAAGCACATGTGAGTCTGGGGATGAGTGGAGGGGATCAGGAAAAACCAGGAACCCCAGGGGACTGTGTCAGGCTGGAAAGTGGTTTAGCAAGGGCTGCATTTGGAGAGCAGCATGAACATGGTATCATGAGACTTACAGGCCCAGGTTGAAAATGTGCAGGTCCCAGGAGACATTGAGGGCTGTTGGGGAGAGGGTGGGATGAGGCCTCAGGGTGTCTGCTGTGGTCCTGGGAAGCCCCATCACTTCCTGCTACCTGTCCAGAGCCAGTGCTGCACCTATGTGACTGGTGCAAAGAGGTCCCTAATCCTGGGCTGCTCTGTCCCCACTCACAGGTTTGTTCTCTCTCTTCAGCATCTGTTCCTGGCTTCTAGTTCTCAGTTTCTTCCATAAACCCCTTGGGGTCACTGGAAACTAAACCACCCTCACACACAGAACAACACAGCTAGCTGCTATGTTTCTCTCCAAGCCTTATATGAGCATCACTGCTGTAACTGGTCTAATAGGAGCCCAAGGAGAAGAGATACTGTGGAGGCAGGAGGATCACAAGTTGGTGTTCAGTCTGGGCAGTTTAGCCACTTGATAAAATGCTGTCTAAAATGGTTTTAAAATTTTTTTAAATGGCTGGGGATGTAGCTGAGTGTAAAGGCGTTGGGTTCAACCCTCAGGTAAAAAAAAAAAAAAAAGAAAAAGAAAAGAACGAAAGGGGACCAGGAATTTAGCTCAGTGGCACCTTGCCTGCCTTGCAAGCTCAAGGTCCTGAGTTCGATCCCTAGTACCCAAAGAGAGAGAGGGGGGGGGAGGAATGAAGGAAAGTAAGGAAGACAGGAAGAAAGAAAGAAGGAAAGAAAAGAAGGAAGGAAAGAAGAAAAGAGGAGAGCACGCTCTTTGGAGTTGGGCAGGCTGAATAGAATCCCAGCTGTGACACTCGGTGATTTTGGTGGCTTCTCTGACTTTCTGTTTATTCACCTGCACAGTGGTTTGGGGTGCAGCTCAGCCCCCTGAAACTCCAAGGCTGTACACACCAACAGCTAGGATGTATGTAGAGTTAGAAAAAACAATCCCCCTCCAGGTGTATGGCCTCAGTCTCCCCTCTGTGCTGTAGGATGAAGAGCAGCAAGAAGCTGGTCCGCTCAGACTCTGTCAGTGAGCTGCCTGCACCCAGGAGGCTGAGGTGGAAATGCTCCCCAGAAATCCAGGGCCACCTGGCCTCCTCAGCAGAAAACCTCCAACGGTAAGGAGGTGCCCCAAGTGTGCCCAGTGAACAGTCGTCTGGGACAACCCAAGGACCTGCAGTTCTACCTCCCCAGGCTGCACCCCACCTGCACCCATGGAAGAGATGTAGTCAGACTAAAGGGAGCCGGAACTCTGGGAAGGCGACCTTGCTGAGGTGTCTGTCGTTTCCATAAATGCAAATGTGCAGCCACTTCCCCCACAGGCTTTGCTTCACTGAGCAACTCTGAGACAGGATCCTCCCTGCTTCATAAACATCTGGTTTGAATAGGTCGTTTGAATGCTTCAGTGTGTGAAGTTCACAGAGTGCTTAGCAAGGGGCCTGTGTCCCTGAAAGATGGGTTAGGCCCTAACCTAATGGACCAGGCTGGGGGAGCTCCAGAGTATGTGGGACCTGGGAAAAGAGACATAAATGTGCACAGGGTCTGTCCTCAGCCCCCAGACCTACGATGTGTGAGGCCGGAAGTGCCAAAGCAGAGGCAGGTGGACAGACCTGAGCCCATAGAGAAATGGAGGTGAACTCTGCTGGACAGTGGCCAGGGTCTTGCAGAGGCAGGTTGGCCCTGTGGGGGAGTGGAGAACCCTGATGTTATGGATCTTGCAGAGCCCCGGGGCAAGGACAGAAAGTTGGTTGCTGTCGAGAACCCAGATGGCCCCTGCTTCTGAGAATGAGAGCCTGGGGGGAAGCAGGAGCAGCTCTGGGAATGGGGTGTGATAGGGTAGGGTTCTCCTACTCAGCTTTGACGGTGGTGGCAGTCTGTCCAGGAGTTTGTACGCAGGCAAGTCTTCAGGGCAAGCTACTAAGGGATGCCCCATCTGGTGTGGCCTCAGAGTCCCTAGTGAGAGGAAACTTGCAGGAGGGCAGGTGGTACAGGCCTGGCTGGACCTTGCCCTGGGTATCAGAGGATCCCAGACTCCCCACAAAAGAGAAGAGGAGACAGTGAGGATGGTGGGGCTTGTCTCCATACAGAGGTGGGGACTTGTCCTGTCATTCTAATGGTGACAAAGGCCCAGGCATATCATGGGAGGCTGTGCACTTTCTGGATAACACGGGTTTGGGTCACTGGTGAAGTCCTGGTGGGTATTCTGAGTCTTGGGGAGCAGGCATCCCTTCCCCAGAGTCTACTGAGCTACAGGACACACATACCATCTCCTTGGTCACATGAATGGTGGGGCCTCTTCCAGGCTTACCCGTGGCAGGGAGTATATTTGTGGGCAGCTTGGCCCTGCCCATTCAAATGTACTCACCCAGCTTTGCCCACTGCCTGCTCCCTGCAGGACACCTCTCCTCCTCAAGGCACTGCCACTTCTGCCGAGCTGGGCGCTTTCTGCTCAGGGAAGCCTGGCCTCATGTGCTCCTGCCACATGCATTGTCAGCATGTCTGTGACTGCCCAGGTGTTCTTGGGGACAGGAACTGTGCCCTCGTCCTGCAGAGTGGCAGGCCAGGCTGGAACCACGCAGTGGGTTTGGGGCACTTGTGACTCAAGTGCCTTTCTCTGCCCTCCAGAATAGTGAAGAACCTGGACTTCACCGTGTATAGGTTTGCTGGCTATGGGAAGACGTTCATCAAGAAGCAGAAGTGCAGCCCCGATGCCTTCATCCAGGTGGCCCTGCAGCTGGCCTTCTACCGGTAAGACCTATGACAGTGACTCCAGAGTCTGGCGCAACCTGGGCCAGAGAGTGACAAAGCTAGCCTCAGGAAGGAGTGAAGTACACACATGCAGGGACAGCCAAAGTGACCAAGACCTGGCCCCCCAATTCTGCCATCACACAGCTTTGAGATGGGCCAATCAGGCTGCATTGCTCACCACCCTGAACCTCGGGTGCTTATTCGCCCGGCCCTCCCACCCTCCACCTCCACTTCCTTCCTGAAGAGCCGCCTGGGGCTCCATTCCACCCAGTTCTCCATTCTACCTCAGTGTCTGCCAGCAGTCCATGCAAGAGGCAGGGCCAGGACTTGCTGTGTGCCTCTCGGCTGCCCCTGCCTCTGTCTGAGCTCTGTTCCTTTTTCTTTCCCATCCCCGACACCAAGGACTGGGTTGACTGCTGGGAAGGGCATGTGAAAGCTAGGCATGCAGGCCTAGGGGTGCTCTCTCACTTCTTAGGCATTAGGAAAGAGGTATTCTCTGACTGGTGGCACCATCTCCACAGTTGGATGGCCAGGAGGCCAGAATCATCCATAGGGAGATAGGACACACATTGTACCCAGCTCCAAGGACTGCCTTATTTCAGCCTCCTTGGAGAAGAAGAGGTGCAGCCTCAGTGCCCATGGACCTGGCTGACCCTGAATGCATGACCTGGCCACAGTGCCACCTAGACTACCCCCTCCTCATGCCTGCCTGGGTCTGGAGGTCACAGCTGAATTACTTTAAATAAAACCAAACTCCCTCCAGGGTGTGAATGATTAATTGCACAATTACTCCATTCTACACTGTTCATCAAACTCTCAGTGAATCTCAGAAAATTCCAGCTTTCCCAGGGGATTGGGGATGTCGTAGAAAGCACCCAGGCACCTCCTTATTTCCCATCAGTGCAGCAACCCTACCTTCTACACGTGTGTGTGACTCTTGCTATTAAAGGCTCCTGGCATTCATCTCGGGGATTCTCTCAATCCTATCAACATTAAAATGAAATACACAGCCAAGCTGAGTCAGGACTATAATAATGAAGCCTGCCAAGGCTATTTTTCTTTCTGTGTTTATGATTCCCTGAGAAGAAATTACCGCTTGCCATTCATCTTTATCTTCTGCAGGCGCCACCAGAGACTGGTTCCCACCTATGAGAGCGCATCCATTCGGCGGTTCCGGGAGGGGCGTGTGGACAACATCCGATCAGCCACTCCGGAGGCACTGGCCTTTGTGAGAGCCATGACTGACCATGAGGCTGCCATGCCTGTAAGTCCCGTGCCAACCTGGGAGCCACCTGTAGGCCAGCAACACCTGTGTCTCTGGCTCTGTTGGCCATGGAGGTGAGATCTGAAGCCCTGGGCATTGTCTCTCTTCTCTGTCATAGGCTTCTGAGAAGGGACAGCTCCTGAGGGATGCCATCCGGGCTCAGACTGAGTACACAGTCATGGTGAGTGACATCACGTGCCTGGTGACTACAGCAGCCGTGCGTGCAAAAGCCTGTGAGGAGCTGGGGCCTGCTTGAGGCCCTGTGTCACAGCTCAGCCACCGACGTCCTGGTGACATGGCAGGCCACCCCCTCTCACAGCCTCCTCTCTCTTGCTTTTACAATGTAGGTAACACACCATTCCTTCTTGTACACCAGATCTTACAAGAGCAGAATGAGTGGTGTTTGAAATCCTTTGGAATAATAGCACACGAAATGTACAGCACTTTACAGTTTATACAAGAGAAGCTAACTATGAGGGTGCAGGGCTCCAGCCCGGTAAATGAGGGCAGCCTGTACCCTGGCACAATCACAGTAAATGAGGTGACATTTGTTCTACCTCAGACTGATTTTGCCTCTTGTTTCCTTGTTCCTGTTTATGCTACCTATGAATAGAAAGTCTTTGCTGAAAATTAATACTGACATCAAAATTGGAAGGGGAATGTCTCCCTATTTAGGAAAATAATTTCTTTTCTTGTACTACAAAGAGGATCTTCTCCATACAGAAAATAGAGAACAAGTATCTACTGGGCTGGTGATCTATGCATTAATTGCAAATCACTCTAATGTAGTCTGAAAAGGGTCAGATAACCTATAGAAAAGATTGGCCAGATTCCACTCTCTGCACTTGAAAGCAAGTACAGTGTACTTCTGGATTTTGAACCAGTGTAGATTTTCCTCTAACTCAGTCGCTAGCTCTGTAATTTATCTCAGTAGTTTCATGTTTGTTCTCTTTGGGGAAAACTAAGCGTAGCTTTCCATTACTGTAACATGTTACCTAAGATAGAGACAGATAGAAGATTTATTCTGGCTTACATTTCAGTCATGGTCAGTTGGCCACATTGCTTTTGAGCTGTGGTGAAACAGCACATCATGTCAGGTGCCCATGGTGGTGCAAAACCTTCAACTTATGGTGGGGAAGAAACAGGGAGAGGAAGAGTTGGACTGAGGTCCTACTGCCCCTTTTAGGGGACATCCCCAATGACCAGGAGATTATCCACTAGCACTTTGCCAATTGGCACGAAGCTGGGGGCTAAGACTTCATTTAATACACCAACCTCCAAGAGACATTTCAGACTCGAGCTATAGCAAGTACCCAGCCCTGAAATCCATGGATATGTTGCTGTTGCTGTTATTGTTTTCCTACTTTGTGCCATGTGAGGTACCAGGTGCTAGAAAACAAACCCTGGAACTCACAAACCCTATCCTCAGGGAATCTGGCTTGTGATTGGAGAAGTCCTTCATAGTTAAGTTCAAATCCCTGTGGAAAGAGTACTCAGGAAATAACAGTGAATATGGAGAAGCAAACTTTTCCCTCTGCTTTTGAAAGCAAGGAAGACTTTGTAGAGGAAGTGGTGCTGCAACTCAATCTTGAATGACCAAGAGAAAGAATTGGGCCCAGGAAGAACAGCAGGTGCACAGGCAAAGTCTTGAAAGCACAAAACATATTGAGGAGAAGCAAGCAGATCAGTGTGAGCAGCTTGCTGAGGTCAGAGTGCAGGAGGGCTAGACTTCCTTACCAACCTTGCTCCAGTGTGGGGCAGAAGGGCTGGTTGGATGGGAGCAGTTTGCCATGAAGCAGAGATGCCAGTTAGGAAGCCAGGCAGTATTGAAGGGCAGAGCGTGGAGAGTAAGACTCAGATGTGGTAGGGTGATTGAAGGGCTCACTGTCACTCTGAAACTTTCCAAAGCAACAGTCAAGGAATTTTTAATACTATGAATTCATGAGAATAAAAAGAATGGAAGGAAGGTGGCAGCAATTGTTTGAGCTGGAAAACAGAATAAATGACAACAGAATCAGTCAACAGTAAGAGAGGCTGGTGAACCCTGGAAATGCACAGACACTGGGGACACTCTCCAAAAATGGGGGTGCATGGGGATGGAAAGAAAGGGAGTTGCTCGATCTCTCATCTGTTTGGGCTGCTGTAATAGAATACTTAAGACTGGGTAATATATAACAGGCTTATTTCTCACAGTTCTGGAGACAGACACATAGAAAGCTAAATGAGGGGGAAAACACAATTTAATGATTTAAAGAGTGTCAGTTCTAGGGAAAACAAAGAATGCAATAAGAAAGGAAATCTAGCCATAGTGTACTACATAATACAGCTGTGAATACTCACATAATAATATCATGCACACCTCATATATACAGTGCCCAAACATTGAGAAGGATGTATATGCTTTTCTGTCTCAAGAAGATTGAACATAAAACAGGGAAATGCAGTCCTGGCATTCTTTGGGTCTGGAACAATGGAAGTGAAAATTGAAAGCAATAGCTAGAGGGTGGCAAGGAGTTGCCTCTGTAGATGGGTATCAGTGCCAACAAGGCGCCATGAGTCTTTGGCATACTTGGATTTTTAAATTACCTAACTAATTTAAATGTATGAAATTTTAAAGAAAACTATCTTCCATGGCCTTGCCATCCAGTTCTGCTGAGTGATCTGTTCTAACTTGACAAGAATAACAGACCAAAAAGATAAGGGTGGGGAAGGGAGAGGTAAAGATGGTCGATAGGTGAATCTGGTGCCCGGTGGCCTGGGAGGTAAGAGAAAGAGGAAAGAATTGGAAAAGCCACCTGATAGCTGGTGAGTGCACTTGACGGTCAAAATGAGTGATGGAATTCCCCACGATGGGCAAGGTGGTCCAGGTCACCTCTCACAAACTCTGTCCATTGTATGTGCCTGCAGCCCAGCCCTTATCCTGGTGCATGACTGCATGTTATTTGCTAGTGACATGGCTAGTGACTGCCCCCATGTGACCATAGGCTTAGTCTCTGGCTGCTCTCTCCATTGCTGCTGCAGTACTGGCAACTTTGGGCATGCAGGAGGCACTCAAAGGTCCCTGCATGAGTTACTGTCCTCACCACTCATGGCTGTACTCCAAACTACCTGTGAGCTGGTTGAGTCAGGGTAGGTGATTGTGTCTGTGGACCCACAAAACTCAGAGATTGAGTACAAGTGTCCAGGGAAATGACAAGAGCGGTCCGTCCACCCTGAGAGGGATCACAGCCCTTCCTCTCTGTCCTAGCCAGGCACATCTGAAGTGAGTTGTGGGACTAGGGTGGAAATCTGAGATGAGCGCCGGCCTAGCATGCACGAGGCCCCAGATTCCACCCTAGCACTGCCAAATAAATAAATAAGTAAGAAGAAGAAAGTGAGCCGTGGCTGTGCACCTTGTCTTTCAGACTATAATTAGGTGCCTTCCGAGAGATGGGCTTCAGCTTCATCCTTATGCATCATTCTCAGATGCACAGAACAGCTGTCAGATCCAAAAACGTGCCGTGTAAAACCAAGCAAAGTTCAGGGTGGGGCCTCAGCAGCTGCCTGGCAGCCATCTCAATAACTGGAACCCTAAGAATTCCAATTATCCTGATGCTAACCCAAAGTTTATTGCTATAGGCTAGGGATACGGATGCTCCCCAAATCTGCATCAGACCCCAAAACTGCCCCCATATAATCATGGAATCAAAAGACAACAGCAAGAACACAGTCATGGGAGAGATGGAGAACAAAGGCCTGGCCCCTTCCAGCTCACCATCACCCATAGTCCCTCCAGCCCTGTCATGTGGGGGCTCCCACTGTTCAGCCTGCATTTGATAGGAGCTTAGCTATCTTTGCAATTAAAACAAACAAACAAACAAACAAACAAAACTCTTATCTTTCAACAAGCTCTTTCCCCTTGAAGGTCAGTGGAGCCTCTTCGAGGATGCCTGCTTCCTGGGTGAAGATGGCTTCTTAGATTGTGGATCTAGTCTAAGTGAATTGATCCCAAGCCCACAATGACCATGATTCAGGGACAGATCCTGCACTCCCTAGCCTTCCTTCCTGGGCCTCCTGCTGGAGGCTGAAGCATTGGTGGAGGGGAAAGGAGAGGCCACAGAGGAGTCCGAGCCTCACCTGCTCTCTTTCCCCAACCCCCCAGGCCATAACAGGGATGGCCATTGACAACCACCTGCTGGGGCTTCGGGAGCTGGCCCGGGACCTGTGCACAGAGCCACCTGAGATATTCACAGACGAGACATACCTGACCAGCAACCGGTTTGTCCTCTCCACCAGCCAGGTAGGGCTTCTTCATTTGCAGCTGTCACCAAAAGGCCTTGTCACATGACCAGTGGGCTCTCTAAAGAGCTCAGGGATTAGAAGGCCCTGGCTGGCATCTCCCAGCCCAAACCCTGCTTCTGCCTTGTCTGTTTTAAAGAAATGCATTTTATTTTTAACTGACACAGCGTGATTATACATATTTCCAGGGTACAGAATGACATTGCAGTCTGTGTGCACTATGCGTAATGGTCAGATTAGGGTAATTGGTGTATCTATCACATTTATCATTTCTGTGTGTTAGGACAATGAAAACTCTCCACCGGCTGTTTTGAAACATTTGATTAATTGTTGTCAAGCATAGCCTCCTACTGCATTACAAAGCCACAGAAGTAAGCCCTCCTCCCTGAGTGCAGCCCACACCCTTGACCATTTTCTCCATCCATCCACCCTCCCCTGCCTGGCTCTGCCTCTTTCTTGAGCTGAGCCGCTTTTGGCAAAATGACCTGAAGCTCAGAGCCCTTGTTTTGCACTTCTCAATGGGAGTGATCACAGACTCCACCTTAGCGAAGGAGGCAGAATGGGCACAGCCATCCCAGTGCTCTAACCATGAGCACTGCGTTCTGCCCCTCACTTGAGGGTGCTGTTTCATCGCGGGGACCCTGGTGTTGCAAGCCCTCAGGCCTGCATGGGGCTGGAGACAGGTGACAGGCATCATCCTGTAGCAGGAGACTGGCTGCATGCCCATCTGTGCAGTGCTGCAGACAGCATCTGTTGGAAGAGACCGTCCCCAAGAAAGACAGGATGCAAGGCACTGCTATGGAGGGGAGGAAGTGCCCCCGCACTCACCCAGCTACTGAGGCACCACCTCGTTTGTGAAACATTGGACATGGAAATGAAAGGCCTGATGAAGCTGTGTTGGAGAATGAGAACCCACTTGGTGACTTCATTTTGTCATCACAGTAGTGAGCTCACAGCCATGAACACACAAAATCAGAACACAGCAACATAAATTCTTCAGGAAACCATCTATGGGCGAAAAGTGCTCTGGAATGGCTTTCTGACTAGCGGCTATCGCACAGCAAATATATCTGACAATTCAGTGACTCTATTAGCAAGACTAATGGTTTGTTCTGCCCCATTCAAATGGCCAGTATTACTTCAGAAGGCCAAGAACACAGCATCAGAAATCTGTGGGTTTAAACAAGCCCTGTCTGGTACCAGCCTAAGAACCTTTCCTATTTTTCCCCCTAGGAGCAGCTAATAAAATTAATTTGGGTGTAGACTTTTTGGTGGTTATTTTCCAGCTGGAAAGTAGTGCTTGTGGCTTGAATGCCTTCCAAGACACTTGCTTGGTTTGTGACCCAGCTTGTAAAACCCCAGTGCTCTGAATTCAAAGTGTCTTAGGTGCAGATCTGAAACTCCAGTTGACGGCAACCTTTGAAACGCCTGGTGCTGGGTAATTGTGTGTGGCCTTGATGTGGGGAAAAAATCCGACCAGCCATGCAATTCTGACAGTAATTAAGGATCTGGGAGAAATCAACAGAGAAGATGGGCCAGATTCCCTCCAGTTCATAAACTATTCCTGGTGGGAAGCCATCTACTGCTTGGGTGCCACCAGGGTGCCTTTTAGTAAATTACCCTGATTGCCACCATGCTTCAAACAGCCCCCAGGTGAAGGAGAAAGTCAGCCCCTGCCCCTCTCACTTGGGAGTTTCCAACCCACAGAGCAGCAGATTGCACACCCGAGAGTGGGCCTCAGGTCCCTCTCCCTCTACAGTCATGCAGCAAGATGCATTTGTTTTTATGATGCTGGCTGTGTCCACCCATGCTGAAGCAATCAGGTGATTTGGTTAATTTGGTTGAAGCCCCAGGGTGGAAATTAACCAAAGAAGCCAATCCCAGCAGAGGCCCGGGGTGTTGGGAGGCCTCCCATTCTTGCAGGTTCATAGGTTGCAGTGTGCTGTTGCTGCTGACCTGTTCTCTCCCCCAGGTGCCCACCACCATGGAGATGTTCTGCTGCTATGGTCCTGTGGTCCCCAATGGCTATGGCACCTGCTACAACCCTCAGCCTGAGACCATCCTCTTCTGCATCTCCAGCTTTCACAGCTGCAAGGACACCTCATCAGAGGGATTTGCAGAAGCTGTGGGGGCGAGCCTCATTGACCTGAGAGCTCTGTGCAGTCCGACGCAGTCCTCTGACTCCAAGTCCCTGTCAACAGAGGAGAAAGCCATGGCCCCCAGCAAGGGCTACCACCCTTGACTTCCCTCTGAGTCCAGCCCTCTGCAGCTGCTAGACCCTGCCTCATGCTTGTTCTCAGCCCTCTCCCCATCCCCACTTTCTTCAGTGTCCCAGTCCCCAGGCCCAGACCACAGGCTACATGCAAGTAACATCCAAGCTGGAATGCTGGGGGAAAAGGGTGCCTCAAGAGGTAGGGAGTGGCCTATGCCCTGGGAATGAGGCCATCCTGGATCCCAGGTGGTGAGTTCCCCAGCAAACACCTCCCTCTGTGGTTCCTCAGAATTTAATGGTCATGTTACCTCCCCTGTGGGATCTAGCAGGTCTGGAGATGTTTCTGCCCAGCAAAACAATGAGTCACTCTATTATACACCATGTGCCCAAATGAATCATGAAGGCAGAAGCTAACTCGGGGTCATTACCCCCTTTTCTTTCTGAGAGGATTTGGGGGGCGAGGCTTTATTTTCAGATTCAGAGCATCTGATGGTGGTATTCAGAGTCTGCACTGAGCCATACAGTCCTACAGACATCTGCTCCCCCCATACACAGCCCAAGTTCTTTGTGACATGGCAACCTGAGCCCCAGGCATATTTCTCCCTCAGAAGGGCAATTTCTGTTGAGTTCAGGAAATCTTGCCCACCTTCTAGCAAAGAAAAGCATGTGTGCATCAGTCCTGGAGTCAATGGGCCTCTCTGCTTTTCAGGTGGTATCAGGGACAGGCGGAACAGTCAACCAACAGCCTGGAGCAGGCAGTATCCTGCCCCTGCATCTTTTCTATGTCCTCTACCCTCCTCCCAGGACACCAACCCTGAAATGTGACCTGCACCTATGGGCAGAAACTAGGCAGGGACTGTGGGGTTTTCTCTTGGTGTTTATGTTTTTTGTTTGTTTGTTTTCAAGAGGGAGGTTTTAAAGAAAATCACTCCAACAGTGATTTCAGAAAGCGCTGTCAGCGGCCACTACTAGTGGCTGGTGTGGTATCCAGAAAAGGCCTCAGGGATGCTGACCAAAACCCATACACACAGGGCTCTCTGCTGGCCTCAGAGACAGAGACTCCCACCTTGCCAGGGCAGGACAGAACAGAAGTCAACTTGGATCATCCTGCCAGACACACCCCCACAAACACACGGTGGGGGGTAGAAGAGAGGTACCATGTTGGGGCACATTCTTTTTCATTAAATATTTTTTTTTGCTTTACCGCCCACTTCTTAGTATTGTGGATTGAACCTAGGGCCTTCACACTGAGGTATATTTCCATCTCCCTACCTTTTTTTTTTTTTTAGAAAGGGTCTTGCTAAGGTTAGGTTGCCAAGGCTAGGTTCAAACCTGTGATCTTTCTGTCTCAGCTTCACAGAGTACTGGGATTACAGGTGTGCACCACCATGCCCAGCTAGGTTTTATTTTAATTTATAGATAATATTTATGGAATACAATGTGATATTTCAGTGTATTACACAGTGACATAATCAGGGTAATTAGCAGAACCAGCACCTCACACTTTTATCATGTCTTTGTGGTGAGAACATTTAAATCCCCTCTCTAGCTGTGTTGAAATACACAGTACATTGTCACCATCTGTGGTCACCTGCTGCATGACAGACCCCAGAGCCCACTTCTCCTGTCTAACTGATGCTGGACCTGCTGTTCAACCTCTGTCATCCTCCTCCCTCACCTTCCCTAGGCTTGATTCACTGCTATTTTGCCCTTAACTTCTCGGGGACCAGCTTTTTATGAGAATGTCTAAATGGGCAGGGTATGTGAAATAGGAAAGCAGCCTGAAAAATGGGAGTGCAGAAAGGGAAGGGGAGCCAAAGCTTGTTCCTCACTGCACTGCTTTGCTCCATCTGCTGACCCTGAGGCATTCTGTATTTGGAGGTGTTGTTGTTGTTGTTACCGGGCACTGAACTCGGGACCTTGCACTTTTGAGGCAGGTGGCGGAACCACTGAGCTGAATCCCCAGCCCCCCTATGGCATTCTGAACCACCCCACCGTAGCCCATAGATCTGCAAGTGTCTCTTCTCCAGACCTTGCTCTGTAGGCACTACCATGTACTGAGCTTCTGAGGCCACAGGAAGCCTGAAGCTGAGACCTGGGCCCAGGTTAGGAGAAGGATGCCACAGAGTGAGGTGGGCCATCTGGGCACTATCTTCTCATGTGCAGACTTAACTCATTGGTCTGGGGTCCCTGCTCCTCCCTTCTGACATCCACCCTCCAGCCCAAAGGCACCTGATGAAAGTTGACCCAGAGCCTGTGCTGCCTGAGTCCTCCCCAGTTCCTCTCCATGCCTTTCCAGCTGACAGAGAGCTCCAGTGGTGGGGGGAATCAGCCTCACCCAGTTAGCAGGTGACTCAAAAGTCCAGAAACACTGTTCCTTGTGCTGTCACATGAGGACATCCCATGAGGGATGGAACTGTGTGTGCAAAGGACTTTGCCTGGCAGGGGGACAGAGCTGCCTGACCTGGGATGCCACCCCCAGCAGACACTGTTCCAGTGTTTTGTTTAAAACTCGTCCCTGATGCACAGGGCCAAGTGTACACCTGCTATCCTCAAGCACAGGGAAATGGAAGTCACTATCGTCCAGACATCAAACTGCACTATGAGATCACCCACTGCAGAGGCAGAGGGAGCACCTTCTCACTCCAAGGAAGGGCTGGAAGCCAGTTTTCCTGCTCTGATGATTGTGGGTGAACGACAATCTTTATGAAAGGCGATACTGAGCCATGGCCAAGCATCTCTGTGGGGATCCCGGGAAAGGAGGCTTTGTCCCCAAAAATATGGGAGATGAGAGAGTCCTCTGGAAAGCAATGCCTAATAAATGTGACCACCTTACACTACCGTTAAGTTGCCAAAATATACAAAGTTAAGGTTTCAGTTCTATTTTTATAAAATAGTTCTAGATTTATGGCAATATGTACATGTGTATTTATAGCCTTTACATTTTAATTTATAGATTTGTGCTTTAAAGAAATACATGTATGATAAAAGAACTGTATATCAAAAGCCCTCTATTCAAATTATTTAAAGACAAACTCTGGTGCTTGCTTCAGCAGCACATATACTAAAGACTCACTCTGTACTCAATAAAACATAATGCCAAGAAAGATGACGTCGGTCACTGTTGCTATCTTCTACTAGAAGATAACTTTTTAAGTTTGGGATACTGGGTCAACAGCACTTTGGACTTTGTCTGGGCTTGACCAGCAACAGTGACAGTGTAAATGGCTCCTGGATACATGATGGCATGTGCTGGTAATGCCAGCTACTCAGGAAGCTGAGGCAGGAAGGACACTTGAGCCCAGTCCCAGACCAGCCTGAGTAACACAGTGCGAATCCATCTCTAAAAATAAAAGAGTCAGAGCCAGGAGAGCAAAGGAGGAGCTAAGTTTCTCCATGGTGGGGCTCTGAGGTGGGAGTGAGAGCAGCAGGCCTCATGTGTTGCTTGTGATCAGGTTGGCTGTAGTGTGGGTGGCAAGGTGGACATATCCCGCTTAGCCCTGAAGCATGCAGTAGAGGGGAGCACCAGGCACAATAAATTCCTTGTAGATCTGCCTCACTGTGACCTCCGGGATATTACCCGGCCTCCGTCAACCTCGCTGTCAGCACAAACCCAACCAATCCCTCCAAATGGAAACCATGAGCTTTGGAATTGGAGCCCCAGAGGGTGTGTGGGCTGGGGTGTAAGAAAGATGTGAATGGGAGAGATAATGGTCAGAATATTCCAGGAGGGCAGAGGGAAAGGTGGAACAGGATCACAGTAACGTGGGTTCACTCTTAGTTATCACATGTATCATAGGTGGCCCCCAAATAACCAGAGGTGGAGAGAGAACACTGAGTCTCCTTCATAAATCCAACTTATCTCCTCCCTTTGTTTTTCTCTAAGTTTTCCTTAAATAAAATAAATAAGCAGCTTAAGTCTGAAGGCGAACTCCATGCCATCCATGGAGGAGCTATCCCCATGCCTGGGGGGGCTCTCCTTCTTCTCCCCTTGTTCTTCTCCTGACTTGTGCTGCCCCACCTCCCTCAGAGATTCCTCCTGCTCCTGTTCCTTATTCCTCAATGGTCCAGTGTTCTTTTGTCCATGGTCTTGATTTCTAATTCTAAGGCTCAGTGAGTAACAAGTCAGACTGAGTTATGCCCAAAGAGTCCTTCCCTCTACAAAATGAATTTTAAAAACAAAGCAAAACACCCGGTTGGGTTGTGCAGCCCCAAGGCTGAGTGCTTGCCCACCATGCCTGAAGCCCTGGGTTCTGTCCCCAGTACCCAAAAACAAGCAAACAAAACAAAAAGCTACTCGCAGGAATTCTTTTAAATATATAATGGAGTTAAAAAGAAAAAGAAAGGAAAACTCTCTCATTCCATTAAAAGAAGAGGCTTCCCAAAGGCCCACAGGAAGTAGGAGCTAAAGTTTGGTCTTGGACCAGGTGCTGAGCCATGGGTGGGGAGGTTCTCCTCGGCTGCGGGCTGAGGGGACAGGACAGCCCACATATGAGCCAAATGCCCCACACAAACCAGGCCCTCCCAGAGGTGTCCCAGGACTTGTGCCATATGCAGATGAGAAGTTTGCATTCACATGACTTCCAAGTAAAGCCTGTAATGTTAGAAGCCTAATTGGGCTGGGTCAGCAAGGACTAAAGGACCTCAGCAGAATCCAATACTGCCCGCCCCGGGGACCATTCCACTCCACTGAAGACAGTTCCTGTCAGAAAACATAAATCTCCCAAGATGAGCAGGGGAGAATTAACACCCTAAAGGCTGGCATAATTTGTGAATCACAGGAACTATGAGATAGCTATGTTCATTTTTATGAAAGAAATTGTTAAAGTGGTCCGAGACAGATAGCATATGGACTGTGAGAGATTGGGAAGAGCACCAAAGAAAAAGGGGCTTAAAATATGCTAAAATTGAAGAAACATGTAATTCTGAAACTCATGGGTCAAAGAAGAGATCATAACAGAAATTTTAAATCATGTAGAGAAGGATGGTATAGACAGCTGTGTCAAAATTATCTCAGGTCCCTCATTTATTCAAAACCTCTGAGATAAGTCATAAGTGATTTTGAGAAATTTATAACTTTAAATATGTGAGAAAAAAGGAAATATTGATGAACTAAATGTAAGGTTAAAAGTAAAAAAAAAAAGAATCAAAGAGTAAATTCAAAGAAAGTAGAAAGAAAAGATTAAAGATAAAAATAGCTATCAGCAAAAGAAAAATAAACATGACAAAAGAGAAACAAAACAAAATAAAAACTGGTTATTTGAAAAGAGTAGCAAAATAGTCAAGCCTAATAAAATCCATAAAGAAAGGAAACATCAGAAATGAAAAATATTAGGAACAAAAAGCTAACATAATTTCACCTACAGTGTGGTATGGCCATAGACAAAACTAACATAATTTCAGAAAAGCCAATACCCAAAGAATAATAAGAAAGTATGTTTATTACTTTATATCAATAAACATAAAAGTACATAAAAACATTCCTAAAGAAATAAAACTTACAAAAACAAATGCAAGAAGAAATAAAATCTCTGGACAGTCTTAGAAATCTTAAATAAACCAAAGTAGCAGCAATATTAGCAGTAGGAACAGCTTCCCACTTAGGGGTTAAAAAAACAAAAAAAAAGATGAAGCCAGGCCTGGTGCAGGCCTGTAATCCCAACACTTGGGAGGCTGAGGCAGGAGAATCACAGTGAGTTCAAGGACAGCCAGAACTGCATATCAAGATCCTCAAAAAAATAAATAAAGATTGGAGACATGAAATTTCATGGACAAGTTCTACCAAACTTTTGAAGAAGGGATCATTATATCATTACAGTTGTATCCATAATAAATAAGCAGTTACTCTTTCTCCTTTATATTCCCTTATTTATTCTTGAAAGCTAAAATAACGTTAATACTGAAGCTAGACAAGTACACAGTATCAAGAATAAACACAAACTCATTTCACCCATGTTATGTATATGCAAAATATAAGCAAACAAATGTTAAAAGATCAGGCCCCAGATTTAGCTCAGTGGTTCTGCAAACTGCCTTGCAAGTGCAAGGACCTGAGTTCAATCCCTGGTACCAAAAAAAAAAAAAAAAA
>NW_022900913.1:70604943-70628216 GCF_012274545.1 Fukomys damarensis
TTAAAACCCTGGAAAAAAAAAAAAAAAAAAAAAAAGAAAGAAAAGAAAAGAATAAAGATCAACACATCAAGAACCACCAAGTTAGGTAGCTTAATATTGGAAAACAGCTAAGTGTCATTTACTCATTAGTAACTTACTAAAAACATAATAGGATCATTCTAATCATTAATATGAATTCAATAAAATTCACAAGTCATCTACAACCTAATGTTAAAAACTCATAGTAAAATGAAATTAGGAAAAAGATCACTTAGCTTGAAAAGAACCTCTACCACAATTCTATAACATACATCATCCTTTCTCGGGGAGTGAAGGTGCTGAGGATTAAGCCTTGGCCTCCCTCATGCTGAGCAAGTTCTCTACTACTGAACTACACTCTGAGCCCAACTTTATCATAAAGGGGAAAATGTTGGAACTGCTTCCTTTCCTTTAAAATATGGACATAGGAGAAAAAGAGATTGAAGAGGGTATCAGAAAATGGAAAGATATCCCTTGTTCCTGGATAGGAAGGATCGATATAGTCAAAATCAATATAATCATAATATCTTTCATTTCTGACTGTATCTCCAAAACTGATATGCAGATTTAGTGTAATCCCAATCAAAATACCTATAGCATTCTTCACAGAATTAGAGGAAACAATCCTGAAGTTCACGTGAAATCAGAAGAGCAAAAGGCAAAATGAGCAAAACAGAAGGCATAAAGTTATGTACAAATTTACAGTGTCAAAAACAGTGTGTATCAGTACCAAACCAGAAATGTGGACCAATGAGACAGAATAGAGGATGCAGAAACAACCCCAACACATCCAACCACCTGATCTTTGACAAAGGGGCCGAAGGCATGCATCTGAGAAAGCCTCTTTAACAAATGGCACAGGGAAAACTGTCCACCTGCAGAAGATTTAAGCTATATCCATATCTTTCACCATGTACTAAACTGAAATCAAAGATTGAAACACTAAAACAGAATCAATGGAATACCAAATAGATAAAACTCTTGAAGTCATAGGTGTAGGCAAAACCTTTCTGAACATAACTCCAACTGCACGAGAAATAACACCAAGAGGCAACAAACAGTATATCAAATTAAAAGGCTTCTGCACAGCAAAGGAAACATCCAGTAGAATGAAGAGACAACCTACAGAAGGGGAAAGTTTTTACCAGCCACACCTCAGACAGAGGAACGATATCTAGAATATATAAGGAGCTAAAAAAAATCAGACTCCTCCAAAATAAAAGACCCAACCAAAAAGTGGGCAGCTGAAATGAATAGCCGTTTCTCAGAAGTAGAAATAAAAATGGTCAATAAATACATGAAAAAAATGTTCAACTTCCATGGCTGTTTGAGAAATGCAAATTAAAACTACACTGAGATTCCATTTTACTTAGAAAAAATGGCTAGTATCAAGAAACCAAATAATAACAAATGCTGGTGAGGCTACAGTGAAAAAAGAAACCTTTCTACATCATTGCAGGGGGAATGTAAACTAGTACAACTGCTTTGGAGATCAGTGTGGAGATTTCTCAAAGAATTAAAAATAAAAATTCCTTTCAACCTAGCTACTTGCCCTCTAAGTATCTTCCCAAAAGAGTTAAAGACATTATATTATATACATGCATACCAATGTTTATATCAGCACAATTCATAATAGAACTCTTGGAAGGAGCCTATATATTTGCCCATCAACAGACAAGTGGATAAAGAAAATATGGTATCTATACATAATGGAACATTACTCAGTGATAAAGAAGGATAAAGACATTTGTAGGAAAATGGGAAAGAGAAAGAAAACTACAGAATAGGCATAAAGAATACAGTGAGCAGACTGGATAAGATGTGGGTTTTTTTTTTAATAAAATGGAGTTACTACTCAGCCATAAAGAATGAGAAACTGGAAACATTTATAGCTAAATTGAGGCCATACTCTGAAATGAAATAAATAGGACACACTTGTGTAAATACCAAAGTTTCTTTGATGTGAAAAACTAAAACTGTAAATAAGTTTCAAATAGTATAATTGATAATGTGAAATAGGAAGAAAAGGGCTAAAAGTGTAGGGGAAGTGGGAAGGGTAGGGGAAAGGAAAGTAGGGAAAAGAAAAAAAATATGTGAAAATGAAAAAATAGAAATAAAGTATTTGTAAATAGGGAAGGGAGGAGGGGGTGAAGGGATGGCAGGGAAATGGAGAAAAAATAAGAACCAAGATAAATTACGTAAAGGTACAAGACCCCAATGATGAATGCAACTCTACTGTATACCTAAAATGTACCAATAAATTTAAGGAAAAAAATACAGTGAGCTAGGCATGGTGGCTGTAATCCCAGAATTCTGGAGGCTGAGGCAGGAGGATGACAGCCTGCATGACACAGCAAGACCCTTTCTCAAAAAAATAAAAATAAAAGTAAAAATAAAAGAATACAGTGAGAAGGTCTCACATACATTAGAGTCCTTGAAGTGTGAAAATGGAACAGAAGTAATATGTGAATAAGTAATGTCAAGCTTTTCCAAAACATGATGAGGGAGCTTAATTCAGTTTCCAGAATTTCAGCAAATCACAAAAAGGATAAATAAAGAGACTTGTACATTGGTACCTTATAGTGAAACTATAGAAAGCAAGAAACAAACATGAAAACAGAACAATAACAACAAACTTTATGAATATTTTAGCAAACTGAACAGGGCCTACCCTTCTGGGAGGCTGAGGCTGGAGGGATGTAAATTTGAACCTAGGGCTGGGCATGTAGCTCAGTGGTGCTGTGCCTGTCTGGCCAGTGTAAGGTCTTGAGTTTGATCCCCAGTATCAACAAACAAACAAACAAATAAATAAATTTGAGCTGAGCCAGAGCAAATTAATGGCTAAGACCCTCTCCCAAAATTTTAAAAATTTGTGTTTATTTTTATTTTTTTAAAGTTAATTTATTTCATTTTAACAAGTTTTGTTTTTTTGTTTTTGGGGTGTTTATTTTTTTTTTTCGTTTTTTTGAGACAGGGTCTCACTATATAGTTGAGACTGAACTGGAACTCACTATGTAGCCCAGGCTTGTCTCAAACTCACAGTGATCCTCCTGCCTCAGCCTCCCGAGTGCTGGCATTACAGGCATGTACCACCACACCCAGCTAAAATGAATTTTTTTTTTTTAATGGCTGGGATACAGTGCAGTGAACGCCCTGGGTTCAATCCCCAGTACTGGGAAAAAAAAATTAATGCAACAAAATTAAATTTCTGATAAGGGTACTACAGTAAATAGAGAATTTTGCCTCTTAAAAGGTGAACAAAAGGGGCCCAGGGATTTAGCTCAGTGGTTTTGTCATCTGCCTTGCAAGCAGAAGGACCCGAGTTTGATCCCCGGCACCAAAAAAAAGAAAAAGAAAAAGAAAAAAATTTAGGGAGAACCAGACTACAGGTCCCTCCAAGACAGGGTATGTGACCATAAGGAGTCAGGTGGAGAGCAATGACACAGTAGGTTCCACGGCCCTCCACCGCGTGCAGGGACCTGGTGTCGGTGAGTGCAGTTACAGAACAAGGTGCTCTGAGAAACTATTCATGAGTTCCAAACAGCCAGAATTCTTCTGGCATCGTTTCTCTATTTACCAGTCATGTATAACCTAATTCTCACCAGTGAAATATGTGTTACTGTAGTAACAGATTGTACGCATGGAGATAATTAAAATACACAACGATAGCATATGTTGGGAGAAGAATTAGGAAAGGGGATTTTAAATCCTTGCACTGCTCAAAAGAAGGACAAAATATTAACTACCACTGATGTTCAGAAATCAAAGATGTGTGTGACACTCGCAGGATGTAATTATTAGGTTTGCATAAATGCTGTAATAAACAACCCTAAACTCTCAGAGGTTGCAGAATAATCTCGCTCCTGCCGCAGATCCGTGGGGTCTATTCTGCGCAGCCCTCCGGAGCCCCTCCTCCCCTGCTGATTCTCTGCGTGGGGGCAGTGAGGACCGAGCAGCCGATGTGTCCGCCAGGGCTGTAAGAGCCAGGTGTTCTTCAGGTCCGCAGTCCCAAGGACGGAGGGCTCAAGCAGACAAACTAGTAAGAGAACAGAAACAGCTTTCAGACAGAGGGGGGCATGCAAATGAGCTCAGCTTGTACTGAACCAATCCAAAAAACATTAGGAAAGTAGAGGATACGGGAGGGTTTCCCTCCCACAGGACACCCGCCTGGCTTGGGAGGGCTTCTTGGCCTCTCAGACTGTGCTCTCTTTTCTAAATACAAATACAAGCTGTGACTTAATTCAGAAGGGATGGCGATTAAACGATAATGATTAAATGAGAAGACTTTGGAAAGTGCTTAGCACTCCCCCGCGCCACGCTTCCTTTAACTGGCCCGTAAATGTCTATTGTTAAGTATCACGAACACGTGCTGTGCCTGGTCGAAGTACCCTTAGTTTACCGTTTATCTAGCCCTGAGGTCTAGATAGCAAGTCTGATGCTGGACTGGGCAAAAAAGGGGTGCCAGCCCCGCCTAGGCCCCGTCCTGCTCTCCACATTGGCTCAGCCCTGCCGTGCCCTGGCCTAGCATTGGCTGCGCTCCAGCCCGTGGGCGGTTACCTAGCAGCGGCGGGCGTCTCTTGGTCTCCCAGGCTGCTTGCTGTCTGGCAGGTGGCGCCATGCCTGTGAAAGCAGAAGTCATCCTGCGTTATGGACCCTACAGCGCAGTGGGCCTGGCGGTCGAGCACCGCACCTTCCGCCTGGAGGGCCTGCAAGGTGGGCCGCCCCGCTGAGTGCAGGCCGCGCCCTCGGCCTGGACTTTCTCCCTCAAATCCCACTCTAAGGCCACTTCCAGGAAGTCTTCCCCGGGGAGGTTAGCACCTTTCCGTGGCTTGCACAGCTGGGAACTACAGAGCTGTGGGCCCCCGCTTGTCGGGCGGTTCAGATTACCCCCTTATAAAAAAATACCTGGGCTTGCTTCCTGAGCTGGGGGCCTTGAAGTGTGGGCCAAGAAGACAAAAGACTCCCTAAGCCGGATAGCTGGAAAGTGGCTGTAAGGGGCTCTATACCTTGATCATTCCTGCTCGAAGGAGGCTGTTGTAGAGCCTCATGCTCGCTGCTGAACATCCATGCACAATCTCCTTGCCAGCCACTGAAGGTCAATGTGCCAGCTTCTGACATTTAAATAGAGGGTGTCTGGGAACCCGCTCCCAGCAGCACTGGCTCAGTAGGTGGAGGCTGGGGATGGGTCGGACAACACTCATTAGGGGAAAATAGACTTGAACACAGCTTTAGAGAATGACCTGAAACTAAGTGACAAAGAGAGGCAGGAACACTTCCTGCAGCACTGACATCCACTGCCAGGGTTGGCACCCTCCTAATCCAGGCATCCCCAACGGCTCTGCTTCCAGAGACTGCTGCTCTGGAGACCAGGCCTTCACCTTATGAGCACTTGAGGGACATTTAAGATCCTAACAAAGGGATAATGGCTCAATCTAAAGGCCATGGTACCCCCTGAGAGATGGGCACCATAGGCCAGGGTAACAAGGGAGTCACTGAGATGCATCTGCCTGTGGCTGGACATGATGTTGATGAATGAAGGTGTTCCCTGTTAAATCACAAACACCAAGGAAGGAACACAACTGGGAGGAACAGGTTGACACAGTAAACTTCGTGTGCCTTCAGCTACCCAGGTGTAGGCACTGAGTCAGGCCTACAGTTCACAGAAAAAGTCTGAGCTGGAGTTGGAGATGAGCCAGGGACTGGGACAGAGCTTTCAGAGTGAAAGAGAGCCTGAGACTAGGCCTTGATGAGCTCTATGATAGAACCCAACTAAGGACTGTTAGGAAAAACAAAAGTAGGAGCCCAACAGGACAGGTTTATTTCAGAACAGGGACTTCCGAGAGGGACCTCCCTGGTACCTAGACGAGACTCTCATGCAGGCTATAAGATATTTTATAGAGTCATGAGCATAAAGGGGGTTATGAAAGGAGAAGGTCAAAATGGGGCTGTGAAGGGAGAAGGTGAATAAACCAGAGCTTTGGCTATCTGCTAGAGATAAGGGTTGAGAAACGGGTGGTTGTCTGTCAGGAGGAGGGCTGAAGAATGTGATGGGAGTTATGGGGTGTAGCCACCATTACTGGGCCTTATTAACCCATGATTATACATCTTAGCAGGTGTAAAAGTATATGGGATGGAAGAAGCTTAAAGTGGCCTCTGCTCAGTCTAGGATGGTGGCGGTATGGCTCCTTCAAGGATTTCCTGGGTAAAATGCTGTTGGAGTCCAGAGGATACAGAAATCATTCGGAAAAGGAGACATTCGAGTTTGAAGGATGGTGCCGTGACTTGTGTCTAGATGTTCCCCTAAAGCCTCATTTCTTGGGTGGAGCTTTTTCAGAGGTGGCTGGATCTAGAGTGTGTGATGCTGGATTTGATTCACTGTCCAATGCTAGAATCAAGGTCACCAGGATTAACGGTGTGAGTGCTATTCACCCTAAGTAGCCGGATAAGATAGATATAAGAGACAAAAAGAGCTGTGGTTGCCCCTGTTGCTTTGTTACCTTCTGCCTGCCATGAACTGGCTTTCCTCTGCGGTGCCTTATCCACCCTGCCTTGGAGCCAATTATGGACTGAAACCTATACAAACTGTGAGCTAGATAAACCTTTCGTGGTGGCGCAAGCCTGTAGTCCCAGCACTCAGGAGGCTGAGACAAGAGGATCACTATGAGTTCAAGACTAACCTGGGCTACATAGTGAGTTGCAGGTCAGACTCAACTACATAGTGAGACCCTGTCTCAAAAAAACCCAAACAAAATAAATAAATAAATAAATAAATAAATAAACCTTTCTTCCTTTAACTTTGGGTGTCTCAGCAATGAGAAAGTGACAAAGATAGATGGGAAGGTTTCCACTGGCAGATGAAGTTGCTTTCTTGGAGAGAACAGTTGACTGAGAAGTTTCTGTTGTTAATAGTTCATCATAGGCTGCCCTAGTAACATGCCACAGCTTTGGTGGCTTAAAGAGGGTGTAACTTTCTCACAGTCTGGGGGCTTATCCCTCATCAAGACCTGTTGGGGTTGGCTTCTGCTGAGGTTCTCCTCCTGGCTTTGTCAACCTTCACCTTCTCCTTGCCCCACTTGGTAGCTTGAAGGGAGGGGCCAACAGCAAACTGTCTCTTCTTAGGAAGGCACTACTTCTATCAGATTAGGATCTCACCCCCACTTTATGACCTCGCTGAGCTCTAGTTACTTCCTAAAAGCCTTATCTCCACATATAGCCACTGGGGACTTAGGGCTTCAACACACAGCAGAAAGAACACAATTTAATGCATAGCAGTGTGGTGTGGCAGGCTTAAAATGTTGCGTGGTCTTGGCAGTAGACCTGGCCAAATAGCAAACTTCCCTTCCAGCCCCTCTGCTCAGCCCCTCTGCTGAGCCCCGCCCAGTCCTTACTCCTCACTCCAGTCTAGTTTGTGCCCCCACTGGGCAATACCCAGCAGCTGCAGAGCTTCTCTCAAACTCTTCGAGTGGGCTGCTGGAAAGACCACACTGTGGGGCTCTCAGAGCTTTTTCACTTCTCCCTTCTGTCCCCAACCTCTGATCTTTGTAGAACATTTTTCCTTTCCTAGGAAGGCGAGCTCCTCCTCCACAACCCAGCCCCACATTTTCTGGGACTTCAGCTGTCTTTCTTCCCTGTTTTCTTTCTGTGGATATATAAATATATCAAATTTACCATTTAATCATTTCAAGTTTCAACTCTGTGACATTAGTTACATTCAGAATGTTATAAATTGTCTCTTACCCTTTTCCAAACTTTGTCAACACTCAAACAGAAACTCTATACCCAGCGTGCAACTTTCCAACCTCTTACCCCACACCTGGTCACAGCTTATCTAGTTCCTATCTCTTTGCATTTGCGCATTCTATATATTTAATATAAGTAAAACCACACAGCATGTGTTCTTAGGTTTCATTTATTTCAGTTACCATAGAATAATTTTCAAGGTTCCTCCATGTTGTCACTTGTATTGATACTTTATTCTTTTTTATGGCTGAATAATACTTCATGTTGTTTTTGTTTATCCATCATCTGTTGATGGAGACTGTTAGGTAAAAAGAGCTGAAAACTAGGACCAGACCAGGACCATAACCAGCCTTTATCATGGGAAGGATCTGCCAGGCTGTCTCCCAACAAAGCCGAGAAAAGCAACATGGCAGAACAGGGAGTTTCTTTTGTAGTAGGGGATGGAATTAGCATAAACTGGGGTGGAGTTGAGTGAGGTAGAATTAAGGGATTGGAGGATCCTGTGACATCACTAGGAGGGGCTTGTGACATGGTTAGTTGCTAGGAGGTAGCAAGTATCAGGTTACCTTTCTTGGTGGGAAGAGGGGCATGTTGGGAAGAAGAAGACTGTCCTTTGGTGGGAAAAGCCATATTTTCACATTGCGTTATGGAAAAGAGGCTGCTATTCCATGTGGCAGCCATTTTAAGGTGCAGAGCATTTGGTAAGGACGAGATTGCTATTTTATGTAGCAGCCATCTTATGGCAAGAGAAGTCTAACATTCCAGGCTTTTGTTTTATGGTTCTGGAGCTGCTTCAAGCTGACAAAGGGGTGAAGGTTGGGGTTAAACCTGGATTTGATGGAGGCAGCAGTAGGTGGGGTCTTCTTCCCTCTGCTTCTGTGGGCAGTAACCCGCCATGACAAGTTCTATGATTATCTGGTTGGTAAATGCTCTCATGCATTCCTGTAAGAAAATTTGAAGACAACAGAACAGAGAGGGTTGGAATAGTAGTATTATGCAGAGATTAATGAGAGGTCCCAGGAAAGGAAGAAGTCATGGAAGCCATTGGTCCAAGTATCCTGGCAGAGAATGTAGCAATGGGCTGTTTCCTCATTTTGGCTTTGAGTGGTTCTACTGCGGATCTTGGTGAACAGGTATCTGGTTGAGTCTCTGATTCAAAGGAATGGACTTGCTAAGTCACATGGTTACTCTATGTTCAACTTTGTGAAGAGCTCTCAAACTGTTTCCAGAACAGCAGCATTTTAAATCCTCACTAGCAATGCATTATTGTTCCCATGTCTACACACTCTTCTCAATATTTATTTTCTGTTTTTTTATGAACAGTCTTAAGAAGTGTGAAAGAGAGAGAGAGAGAGAGAGAGAGAGAGGCAGAAGGAAAAAATGAAAGATAATTTTCTTGTGCTAATATTGTATCCTTCAATTTTGCTCATTTTGTTTGTTAGAAGAATACCTTTGCAGACATAGGGACTTTTTGGATATAAGATCATTCAACATGCAAATAGTTTTATATCTTCCTTATCAGTTTGTATACATACCTCTTTCTTTTTCTTGGTCTAATTTCTCTTGCTAGGCCTTCTAGTACTATGTTGACTAGAGTAACAAAAATGGGCACCCTTTCTTTGTTCCTGATCTTGAGGAAAATCCCTGTTGAGTATGTTTGGTTTTTGTTCTGTTTTGTTTTGTTTTGTTTTTTGAGGCAGGGTCTCACTACATAGTTGAGACTGACCTGGAACTCACTATGTATCCCAGGCTGGTCTTGAACTCACAGCAATCCTCCTGCCTCAGCCTCCCGAGTGCTGTGATTACAGGCATGTGCCACCACACCCGGCCCTGTTGAGTATGATATTAGCTGGTGTGTGTGTGGGGGCGTGTATTAGGGCTTCAGTATATATTACTATTATGTTCAGAAAGTTGCTTCTTACTCCTAGTTTGTTGAGTGATTTTAAAAATTTCTTTGTTTCTGCCTTTGGCTTTTAAAAAAAAAACATGGAAGGGTATTGGATTTTATCTGATCCTTTTTCTGACTTGAGGTGATTGTATGTGTTTTTCTCTTTCATTCTATGATTGTGTTGTGTTGGATCTGTTGATTTTCACATGGGTCCCACTTGGTCTTTTATATAACTATTGAGATGAATTTGTTTTGCTAAATCTTGTTGAAGATGTTCAGTGAGTATTCATAAGGAACATTGGTCTGTCCTCTTCTTTGATATCTTTACTTTGGTGTCAAGGTAATGCTAGCCTCATAAGTTTGGAAGTTTTTTCTTCAGTTTTTGGAAGATTTTGAGTCTTCTCTATTTATTAATCAATTTAGATAATGGTTTGTCAATATTGTTGATTATTCAAAGAACCATCTGTAATTTGTTTTTCTATTTTATTTTCACCCACCCTAATCCTAATCATTTCCTTCTTTCTGTGCACTTTGGGCATGGCTTGATTTTATTTACCTACTTCCTTAAAATGAACATTTAGAGTTCATGATTTGAGTCTTTTTTTAGTGTAGATGTTCACAACTATAAACTTCCTTTTGAGCACTGCTATAACTGTCTTTCCAAAGTTTTGATATATTGTGTTTCGTTTTCATTCATCTTGAAGTACATTCTCATTTTCTTATGAGTTTTTCTTGGATAACTGGTTGTTCAGTGTATATGTATTTGTGAGCTTTCCCATTTTTTTTTTTGTTTGTTTGTTTTTGGTTTTTTTTCCTGTTACTAGTTTCTAGTTTCCTTTCATTGTGGTTGGGAAAAATATTTTCTAAGATTTCTTTTTGTTTTTAATTTATGAAGACTTGTTTTGTGGTCTAATATGGTCAATTCTGGACAAGGTTCTATGTGAACATGAGAAAAATATGTATTTTGATACAAGGTGGAATGGTCCATATGTGTCTGCTAGCTCTGGTGGGTTTACAATGTTGTTCAAGTCTTTTATTTCCTTACTAAGTGTATGCCCATATCCTATTCATTTTTGAATGGTATATCAGAGTCTCCAGCTATTATTATGACATCATTTCTCTCTTTGATCTATCAGTTTTTGCTTAATCTATTTTGGGGCTCCGTTATTTTGTGTGTGTATGCTTATTATTGCTATATCTTCTTGATGAGTTGAACCTTTTATGAATAGATAATGTCTGTCTCATAAACTACTTCACTTAAAATCTAGTTTGATAATACAGACACTCTAGCTTTCCTTTGATTATTATTTGTATGGAATATCTTTCTTTCCTTTCATTGTCAAGCACTTGTGAGTCTCTTTAAAAGTAAATAGATAGCATGTAAATGAATTACACTTCTCTTATCCATTATGCTAGTCTCTTGTCTTTTAATTAATGCATTTAATACACTTAAAGCAGTTACTTTTAGGGAAGGTCTTACTTTTGCCACTTACAGTGTTCAGAAACACTTTTGTTTGAGAACAAATTGGTTTAGAAACAGAAGCATTTGGCAAAACTCTGTATTGGGTGATGAACACAACTGCAGCCATCTCTCCCACACAAACATGAATGTAACCATCTTTTCCAGGACAGTGGAACAAATTACGTTCATGAACCGAGCCACTATTGTGGTTATTTATTTATTTATTTAAAAAATTTTTGGTACCAGGTATTGAACTCAGGTCCTTATGCTTGTGAGACAGGCAACAGAACAACTGAGCCCTGTAGTTATTTGTTTTAATATGTTTTCTATGATTTTTGTTCCTCAATTTCCCTATTACTCTTTTTTTGTGTATGTTTAGTAATTTATGGAGGTATACCATTTTGATTCCTTTCCTCTTTCCTTTTCTATAAGTTTTAAAAGTTATTGCTTAACTTGAGAATGATAACTAATATCCTAAACCCTTAACAATTTTGTGTAAATAATGTCAACTTTGGCATCAGAGCCATCAGAGGACCATGAAAAAAAATAATGTCAACTTGCTTTACTATACAAATACTTTGCTTTCATGCATCTTTGTCACTCTTCCTTTACATAATTGTCACAGATTAAATCTGTACACATTGCATACCTGTCAACATAGATTTATAATTATTGTAGCATTCAATGGCCTTTTAAATCCTATAGGAATAAAGATGAGTTATGAACCAAAGGTGAAGTAATACTTGTTGTTATATTTACCTACATTGTTTCCATTATCCATATTCTTTTTTTTCTTCATAGCCTCAGTTATTAACATCCAGTGTCCTTTTATTTCAGCTTGAAGGACTTCCTTTCACAGATCTTGTATGACAGATCTACTAGTAACAAATGTTATCAGCTTTTATTCACTTAGCAGTGTCTTTATTTCTCCATTGTCAAGGGTAGTTTTGCCAGATACAAACCCTTGGTTGACTATTGTGATGGTTGTTTTGCAACTTGGACCATGGTGTCCAACTGTTTGATCAAGCAGTTGTTGGAAATGGACATTCAAGTATTATAATATGTTTGCTCTAGAAGTGAGATTCCTTCTCCAGAGCTTGTTCTTCCTAATTTCTAAAGGGTTACATCCCATCAGTGTTTTCACTAAAGTTTATTTATTTATTTATTTATTTATTTCATTAAAGGAGTCTTAAAATGAAACAAAACCCTTTCCATTACTTGTGCATTTGACTTGTCCTAGGCACTACTTTAAGTCTTATCCAGGATGTTTACAGTTCTTCCTCAGCCTTCTGTCCTGCTCTTCCTGAGCCATCAGTCTGCCAGTGGTGACACTCAGGATCTTCAAGGTTTTTTCTGAGCTCATATCCCATGCTGGATATGTGCTTGGCTTTCTATATTGTCCACTATATGTACGTGAGTGTTTCTGCACGCCTAATTTCTCAAAGAAACTCTCCCCCTGGCTTTTCAGCTGAAGCTTCATGAGCTGTATTATATGACTCAACTGTAATCTTTTGCTTGGGCAGTGGAGGGCTTTTCATTGCCTTACACTGTTTCTGTGCACCGCCTACGGCTTTCCCACCTGGTGTGAGTTCCAAGGCTAACAGAGACCAGTGCCTGGGTCAGCCCTCCACGGAGCCCCAGCTGGGTTAGAACAGACTAACACAAGAATCTGCAATCAAGATCTGCTCTTCTGACTCTGAAATTAAGGATGAGGGTCCATCTGGGGGCGTGGACTACTGTCATCAAGAGTGCCACCAAGTCAGGGAGGGGCAAGGGAAGCAAACACATCACAATGCTTTCCTACTGTTTTTTTTTTGTTTGTTTGTTTCTTTCTTTTTATTGAGGTTATTGGTACAATCTAGGTATACAATACAATTACATTCATCATTGGGATTCTGTACCTTTGCATAATAGGTCTTGATTCTCATTTTTCCCCTTGTCCCTGCCCTCCCTTCACCCCCTCCTCCCTGCCCATTTACACTTTATTTCCATTTTTTCAGTTTCTCATATTTTTTCCTCTCCCTTATTACCTCTCCCCCACCCTTCCCACTTTCCTTACACCTTTAGCCCTTTACTTCCTATTTCACATTAATTGTCTCATTAGGATCCTGTGTACTATTATAGTTTTTCACACCAAAAAAACTATTCGGTATTTCAGTTAAAGAAATCTCTGTATGAACATTAAAAATAGGGAATCCTAAAATAAAACTAAAAAGGAAAGTAAAAGAGAAAAGGCAATGATGTAACATCAAAATAATCCTTAATTCTGGAGATGAAAATGGTCCGTGAACATATTTAAATTGCTTCTCGCTCTTATAGTCTTATCTTATTCTTTTTTCATTATTTAGAGAATACTTTATTAGTTTCTGTAATGAAACCCACGTAGATATGACCTTACATATTTAGTACGATGTGTTACCCCTGTACACAGGGAAAAAAAAATAAATTAACATTTCTAGACCAATATGGTTGTCGATTTCTGTACAATGCCAAGTCAACACAGTAAATTGGGATGACTTTTTCCAAAGTTGGCAGCACCGTTGAAGTTTCCCAAAATTCAATTTATGTGTGTGTGTGTGTGTGTGTTTGTATAAAGACTAATAATAGTATGTTATGCATCGATAGCAGCAACAGCTTTTCCAGGTTCTGCAAGCGCAACGACCCGAGTTCGATCCCTGGTACCAAAAAAAAAAATTTTGGGGCTGGGGATTTAGCTCAGTAGTTCTGGTGCCTGCCTTTCCTACTGTTTTAAAGTCGCCCTTTTCCAGTTCAGTGCTGTAGACCTTTAACTGTTTTTTAGAGCTTTGACAAAGCTGATTATGACAGTTTCTGGTTGCTTTTGTCATGTTTCTAGGCAGGAATGGTGGTTTGGGGCTGTCTACTCTGCCATTTTGCTGATGTCTATAGACAGGTTTAATTGTGTTTCTTACTGCTTCTGCAATCAGCATGATTATATAAATTCCATTAGATCATTTACATGCCAAAATTCATAGTAAGGTACAATGCATAAATTAGCATTTTTAAATAATCCACAGTTTATAAATACTGAGGGAAAAAGCTTATCTAGTTTGTCCACAAACTCCATGAGCTTTGCCTATCTCCCTCACCTGACCCCTGGTCTCCTGCTTATGTCCTGGTGCTTTGGGCAGAGATGTCCCAGGGTAGAGGTGACAAGGGACTCTGAAATACATCTGTCTAGGATCAAACTCATCTGCAGCATTCAGTAGCTTCATGACAAAGTAAAAGTCAAATGATTTGGCCTCAGCTTGCCTATTGGTAAGGGAAATGTGAGTCCCCCCATCACTGGTATGAGATTCTATGAGATGGTATGCGAAAAGCATGCAGTGGATTCCAGGTTCCTTTCATTGTGGTTGGGAAAAAAATACTTTCTAAGATATTTTTTAATTTATGAAGACTTGTTTTGTGGTCTAACATGGTCAATTCTGGACAAGGTTCTGCACATTGTAAGGGGTAGCTCTTATTATCCTTGGGAGGGGATAGGGAAGGGAGTAGCTGGGCATGTTTGGGGCACAGCAGCAGCTGGCCTGATGGGAGTGGTTAGCAGCAAGAATTCAGCCCTTGGCATCAGGGTACCAGCAACAGTTCTTGAGCTGAACAGTGGTGAGATCAGGGATGCCCTACAAGAGGCCAATTCTGAAGGGAAGGAGGGGTGAACTACTAGGGAATATGAAGCCAGTGGTTAAACATTATGTTCAGAAGAAAGACAAAGGCCAGAAATGTGAGTCTGGAGCAGTTATGACTGACTGGCATCAACACTGATGAATGCTGAATTACATCATCATCAGGATGTCCACAGCCAGAGTATTCAATTCCATTAGTCTGGGAGTTGCAAGCAGGACCCTGGCAGCTCACCTACCCAGAGCTCCTGCAGGTCCCCTCAGTTCACAGCTGCACCTGTCTCGAGCTGCTGGGGCCAGCTCTGGAGGAATTCTCACTCCTCTCTCCGACTCATTCCCTGGCCAGTCTGTCCATTCATAATGCCAGGTGTGGCCTTGATGTGACGGCCTTATGACCACCCTCCCTCCCTCACTGCTTTTACCCAGTGGCCATCCTCTCCTGCCTGGATCCCTCCTAGCCTCATGCCTGGGCTCCCTGTGACAAGCCACCCTTGTCCTCTTGCAGTCTGCTCTCAGCACCAAAGCCAGGTGACCCAGTGAAGCTAAGTGTGAGCATGGCCTTTAATTCTGGGAATATTCCTAGAGTTCCAGGAGTATAAGTCAAAGACTTCTGAGAGCTGACGGGCTACTCAGGGCCATCATGAATCTGTACTACCTTTTTTTTTTTTTTTGTACTGGAGATTGAACTTGGGCCCTTGCGCTTGCAAGGCAAGCAGTGGAATCACTGAGCCAAATCCCTGGCCCTATATTACACTTATAATCTCATAAAATCTTACAGATAAAAATTTTTTTTTCTAGCCAGGCATGGTGGTGAACACCTATAATCAGAAGTCTGAGGAAGGAGCATTGCCATGAATTCAAAGGCCACCCTGGTTTGAGTCAAAGGCCAGCCTGAACTACATTGTAAGACTTTGTCTCACAAGAATTTTTAAAAAAGATTTTTTGTTTTTGTTTTTGTTTTTTTTTTCCAGCAAAAGAATTTTCAAGAAGGAAGACAGAAGAAATGGGTAAAAGAGGGAAGGGAAAATTGAGCCAGTCCCTGAACATGTGGGCCTTCTGGACCTTGAAGGGCATGTTTGGCAGGAGGTACAGTTGTTTTGGAGCCTAGCCTGGGGGTGCAGGCTGCCCCTCCCCCAGCGTATCATGTTTTGTGGCTGAAGGAGACTTATGGACACCGAGGTGCCAGCAGGTGGCCAATGTGTAAAGTAAGCTCTGTGTCACACATGATGACTCAAACACCACCGTCAAGGTTGCCTGGGACCAGGAGAGCCTGTGCTTGGCAGTCCCAGGGACTGAGGATGCTTAGCAGCAATGAAGCAGGGAGCACATGCACTCCTCCCTGTCCCCCACCCCCGACACCCCACTGCAGACCAATGTTCACACCACAGCAAGCAGATCTATCCGCAGGTCCTCGGCCACAAAATCTCATCCAAACGCTGTGTGTTACTGTGAAAAATCATAGTCTTTCATCACTGCTTGGAGCCACGAGTCTTTGGAAACACACCTGCTCTATTACAAATTTCCCAAGCCTTGAGCAATCTGCAAATTTTGTCCTTTATTATTCATGAGTTATAATAGCCTAGCAAAAATGTCTCCACTCTGGCCTCAATGCTGATGAAACTGAGCTGACGTTTATCAATGAATCCTATGTAACTGCCAGGCCATGTTTGGGCCTTGTATGGTATTCTTGAGTTGGAGGGAGCTGGGGCCAACCCTTTAACACAGAATATGCATGTTTAGCTCAGGCTTGTCTGCATCATTAATGGTCTTTGGTGTCACATCTGTGCTGAGGGAGGGATAGGACCTGTCTGGCTCCATACCTCTACCTCCTGCCCAGCAGCATTTAAACCCCCACAGATGGTATACAGTTCTGCCAGCACCAAGGGGACAGAGGCTTTTCCGTGTCCTCTCACTCTGTCCAGATCCCCTTTGAAGAACGAGGTGCCACTTCAAAGAGGCAGGCACTCTGCAGGAGGCTTTACAGCTTTGGGCTGATTGATGCCAGGTTTAGCGCTGTCTTTGCCCATTTGTCTCGGGGAGTATATCTGTCTGACCTTTCTTTGAATAGCCAGCCCCACAGCAGATCCAGGAGACCGGGTGACCCACTGGAGAGGTGGTATTTGGCTGAGCTGCGGGAATTCCGGGGCTGCTGCTGTTTTAATCCCTTAAGCCTCACCGGCTACCGTAGCCAGGCTCAGCACATCCTGGACCGATGGGAAGGGAACACTGTGGCAGTGATCACTCTACTGCAAATCAGACTTGGGTCACCTGGACCCACAGATCCATGGTGACATCCAGCATCATCCTGAGTTTGTTTATGCAGGGAACTGAATTAACTCCAAGCACCTGGGGGAGGGCACCATGGTGCTGTGGTCAGGAAGAGAGTCACAGGCCCACAGGGACCAGGAGAGCCTGTGCTTGGCAGTCCCAGAAGGTAGACCAGAAAGAGCAGGCCTCTGAAGCGGATATCTCCTCCTGGCTCCACTCACTCACAGACGAGGGTGACCCCATTGCCCACCACCATGAACTCTGTAGGGTGAGTTATTTGGTGGGTCCTGTTTCTTAGCTATACTTTGCTTTGGACGAGAGACCCTGTCCCCCTAAAACAAGCTCCAAACCCAGAACAGTTAGAGTTGGCCTGTATGTTAATGGCAGAGAAGCTGTCCCTGGCCCCCAAGGGGCCGTGTAATATGGGGGATGGAGAAGATATTTGCTTCTGATATCTTCCTGACAGATGGAAATCTTCACCATGGAAGTGTCTTCAGACAACGAAAAGCTGAAGGCCACAGGGACCAAATTCTACCTTTCCACCTTTAGCTGCTCTGTCCTGGGACCCCTCGGGAACCTATGACCCCGAAGTCTCTGCTCCCAACTGCTGTGCCTCTGAGCAGCTGCCATCCCCACCCCCAAGCAACTGCTTAATGGAACCAAGTAATCAGCCCCAGTACAGCACCTTCTTTGAAGGTGTTTGAGAATGAAACACTTAGGCAGGACACAACATAAATATTCCAAAGAAAACAACGCAGACACCTTCAGAGAGAGGCCTTTGCTGACGCAGGTCAATTAGGGCCACCACCAGGTGCCCACGGAGAGCTGTGGTGTTAATGGAGACCCTCGCTGGGTCTTTCTGAAGTTCCTTTCCAGAAGTGAAATTAAAATCAAGCAATTAAAATGCTCACAGTCGGGGATGGAGGTTCTTGAACTGATTGAAAGACAAAGAAGTGGACATACCAACGTTTTGAAACAGCAATTGTCTCTGTAATTAGATGCAATTAACTGACATCACAGTCTGCTTTTCTCCACTGAAGACTGATTGAGCTCAGACTTTAAAAAACACGTCCCCTGCCTGATTTCATTTCCATCCCACTGAAGTCATCATCAGCCTTTGCAGATGCTGAGGACAGTGATTCAGCAGCCCAATCCATGGCCCGTGTGTAGAGTGAATGGCCCAAGAAAATTGGGAAGAGTTCCCTGGAAGAAACAGGCCTGCAGGCTCACAGCCCATCTCTGCTAAAGAAAGGAGCCACTGGATAGAATTGGTAACCAAATTGGAGGTTCCAAAGAGGAGAAGAAAACGTTAGACCATTTGCCTTTGTAAAGAACTTTTTCCCCATGATTGTAGACAGTCTAGAAAATGTTGAAGGAATAAAGAGAAAAAGTTTCATACAATCTCACCACAAAGACATAACTACAAAAATATTTTCTTCTTCCTTATATAATTTTAATTCATATTGGATACATATTTTAATATGTATTATACATACTTGTATCCTGATTTTTATTTATATTATTCATGCTATTTCAAAAGTTCATGAACATTTTTAGTTTTTTTATCTTTATTAAGTTTACTGGTACATTTTAGGTATCCAGTACAGTTATATATTCATCATTGGGATCTTCTAACTTTACATAAGTTATCTTGGTTCTTATTTTTCCTGATTCCCCAGCCCTCCCTTCACCTTGTTTTTGTTTTGTTTTGTTTTTTAGACAAGTTTTCACTATGCAGTTCAGGCTAGTCTTGAACTTACTACATATCCCAGGCTGGCCTCAAACTCACAGTGATCCTCCTGCCTCAGCCTCCCTCCCAAGTGGTGGGATTATAGGCATGTGCCCAGCTTTGTAAACATTTTTCCATGTCCAAAAAAAACATCATCACAGGAACACACCACTGGATACTTGACCATCCTTCTATTCTTTTAAGTTCATAAAATTGTGCTATTCTAATAATATGAAAGGACATCTTGTTGCAAAACTCTGCTGCTATTTCTGACTTTGTTTTTTTTTCCTTATGGAGCTTTCTTTTAAGTGCAATTTCCTGGATCAAACACTAGAATTGTTTTTTGTTTTTGTTTTTTGAAGTTTTAGGTTTTTCCTGATAATTGCTTTTCAGAAAGGCTACCAATTCTATTTTTACCAACAGGGCAAGAAGTTTCCTAGTTCCTGAGTCCCCACACATGGGCACGGTCTCCATAAAATTAAGCTTATGTACAGACTAGTCACCCTTCCTAAAGAAAGGTCACTGTCAAGCAGTTCTTATGAGCCTGGGTAATTCCCAACCCTGATCCAAGTTGTGTTGTGCAGGCATCTGGTTGTGCTTCCTTGTGAAGGGGAGGAGGTTATGTGGGGGCTAGCACCAGGGAATCCCACCAGATGGTGACACTATAGCCAGTAGAGTCTACAGAGCACCCAGGCTGCTGTGTCCAGCGCATCTATGCATCAGGTTAGTTGGGTCTGTCCCCATGTCACCACCTCCCTCTCCATTTTCCAGCTGTGTTGGCCAAAGATGGACACAAGGTCATCCTAGAGAAAATAGAAGAATGGAATGTGGTGGAGCTCGTGGTAAATGAAGACATTGTCTTCCAGTGCAATATTACAGACTTGGAGTTCGGTAAGGCTTCTCTTTTGTGAGCTTTCTGGTCAACCTTTTGTCTCTTCCAAGAATCACCACCACCACTCCTAGTTCAGATGGCTAATGTGTCATGCCTGCATCAAGCTGGGTTTCTTTCTGAGTTCCCCCTTCATGACAGAAGCCCCATTCTGTGGCCCACAGAGGTAATCTGAGACCACACACTATAGAACCCTTGTCACTCTGACCTCTTTCCAGACTCTGGAAATAGATGAGGAAAGAAAATGAAGTTAAGCCCCGACTTCAAATAGATGATGGAATTTGATGATTATCATTTTTCTTAAATAATGTGTGTTTTATTATTATCTGCTTTCAATGTGACTTTTGTTCCACTAACTTGTTTGGTCTGGACTTGCTGAGACCTTTGGAGTCACGTGTACACCTTGTGTGTGGCATTATCTGCAGTGTTCTAAGGTTTCCTGTGCCCTGGGGGGCTTCTGGCCCAGCTTGCACCTGCCCTCCACTCCATGCTCAAAAAGAAAAGTTGTGCAACCCCCTTGAGGTTGGCTAACATTGTACAGGCCTGGGGCCTTGAGAAATGAACCACTGATGGAAGCCCTAGGTGGATCTAATAAAACATCAAATTGTACAGAAATAGTTCTGTCTATTTCCCTAGGAGGTGATGGTAAACTGGATCCACTGTGCGAAGAGGCTAGGAAATCTGTGTTAAACGCCTACTGATCTCTGGTGGAACAGATGCAGATGACCATCACAGCCCCTGGTGCAGGGATCCAGGGCTGTCCCTGCCAGGAAGAAGCAACACCGGCCTGCTACAAAGTCCAGATTCCCATCTGGCTGCACAGGGGCCCCCAAAATAATAAAACCACATTGTGTGTTGTGTCTTTCAACCTCAACCCACAGGGAGAGTCTCCAATATCAGGTACACATTGAGCTGAAGGAAATAATAAAATGCAATCTAATAACAGAGCACCGTGCCTTACTAATAACACCTAGTTGCCAGAAGCATTCAAAATCCCAGTCTACAGTAAGCAAAGAGCTAGGAACGGGTGAAATTAAAGAGCAGTCGGGGTGGGGGTGGAAACTAAGGACTTTGAAAGCCTGAACCAAAAGTCAATGTCAGTATAGTACTTAGAATACACTTGGCTATTCCTACAGTTAATTTCTTGTTGCCACTAGAATAAATACTTAAAATTACTAATACAAAATTCGCTGAAATAAAACTTCCAGTGACTCTCATTTAAGTGCCTTCTTTTGCATAGACCTGTCCAACAGAAGGCTCTGAGGAGAGCAGAAAGTTCTGAACAGAAGCAAGAAGTGGCCCGGTCCCTTTGGAGGAGGACACAGCCCAGTGAAAAGAAGAGTTTAGCTGTGGTCAGGTAAAATCAGTCATGTCGAAATAATGTTCTTTTTACTACTGGGTCCTATGTACTGAACTGTAGTCTGCATTCTGAACTACAGCACAAAGAGGGGAGAGATGTAGGTAGGGATCGGTAAAGATGAGGTCATCCTCAGGAGGCCTCACTCCTTTGAGAAGACAGATGGATTCCACCACCCCATAGGGGCACAGAGCCCTGCTGAAAGGGCAGGGCTTGCATAGCCATCTGGGAGCCATGCTCCTTGGGGGGCCATCCTGCCTGCTGCCCAGGCCACCTCAAACCTCCTGCACCCAAAACTCCAAGGTCCAACTTCAACCCCAAGAAGCCACTTCACATGCCCTTTCTCACCCACAGATGAGAAAGAAAATAGAAGGATTTTAGCCCCAGATATTATGAGTCACTTATAACTTTGGAGACATTTAATTGGCTCTTTATGAAGAAACTGAGACTCCAAAAAGTTCTCCCTTCTGTGTCTGCTGTTGGTTTTCACATGTCTGACTTAGAATTTAGTCCCTTCATCAAAGACAGCTTCACTAACCTCCTAGCATTCTGGCTTTGTTTCAGTGTAAAATGCTCCTATAAGAGAAACACAGTTTCATTAAAGAACAAAGGAAAAATACAGGTGATGATAAAGGACACATTTAGTGGACTTTTATATATTTCACTTTGGGTTTCTTCTGTTTATGTCTGAGTGTTCATAAAGAGGTGGACATGCAAAAACGACCTCACTCGCTTGGGATCGCAGTATCTGTGTGCAATCTTTTAACTTTTTAAACTTAGCATTTTGTGTTGAGCTGTTTCCTGTGTGACTGAACATTTGCTGGCTGTCTAAGCTTCATGTCTTGAATCAGGAAACTTCTTCCTCCTGTGCATGATTTCCCCTTTCCCTAGCAACACATTTTCCGCTGAGAACTAAGACTTCCAGCCTGTGGTGTTGCTGGGAGTGGCAGTGTCAGCCCTCAGGATGTGGATCCCAGGGCATTCTCTGCAGCCCCCGTGCTTTCGTCCTGTGTCCCCCACCCAGAATGTCTTTGTGTCCTCAGAGACGCCTCCCCTTCCCCTCTGTAACTAGAACCTAATGGTGGGTAAGGTGAGATGGCAAAGAATTGTAAGAAAAGGCTTCTGGGAGATGCCTATGTCCAGTCTCTGAGCTTCGGTTTAGACCGAGGCAAATGGTGTCTGAGCCTGAGTTGCTGGAACAAGTCCCAACGTTGCCTCTCGGCAGTGGGGTTGGAAAGGTGGTTAGCGTACAGAAGAGGGAGTTGCCCATGGGGCTCTGTCTCATCTGCATTGCAAATGTTCTCCAGGAGGGCTTGAGTTTGACTTTGTGCAGGAGTGTGTGTAAGGTATTGTCTTAGTCCATTTTGTGTGGCTATAACAAAACTCCTGACACTGAGGAATGTATGAAGATAAGAGATTTATTGGCTCACCATCCTGGTAGCTGGGGCATCCAAACTGGATAGTACCAGCCTGTGGAGAAGGTTGATTGGTTGTACCACAACCCTGTGGATGGCTTGCTATCCGGTGTCTGTTAGGTTTACCCTCTAAAACCTTAACAAACAATCCTGTGACGAGGCTGTATACATGGGTACTGTGTTAAAACTCAATTCCCCAGGTGAGCTACAAGGACATTTCAGTATGAGGACTGGAGCAGAGGGAGGACCTTGAAGGAACACTGGTGCCCTCAGTGGCAGAAGCCGCTTCCTGGGCCCCGCTCCTGGAAGTGTGGTGGGAAGCTGCCCCTCCTGCTCCTGGCTGTGTGGGCAGAACAGGGTTACAGGGAAGGAACAACTCAGGTGACAGCATGCACAGAAGATGTGGATGCCAAGTTTCCAGGAGAAGCACACCAGGTGGTCAAGCCCAGGTGAAATGGGGAAATGCCAGGCCAGGTGTCTGACACAGGGAACAGAGAGAGGCTCTTCCTGAGCTGTCTGGACATCTAAAGGGACCATGAAAGAGCACATTCGGCCGGGGCATAGTGGGTGCCCTAGTTCTGCTCCCTGAGGGTGCAGCAGCAGAGGGTGCTCAGCAAGTGTCAGAGAACATGGGCAGACTGCACAGCAGGCCTTGGACCGACCACTCAGCTCCAGAGCCACAGTTGCTGTGAGGAGGAGGCAGGGCTAGTGCTATCAGTCTTCTGGATTTTTCCAGGAAGGATGGAAATCTGGACTTCTATTTTCACTCTTTTGGGGTGCTAGAGGTCGAGGCCAGGACTTCATGTGTGTTGGGCCTGCATTTTACCACTTAACTATACTCCCCACCAGCAAACTTTTGACCTTAAAGA
>NW_022900913.1:70628332-70635775 GCF_012274545.1 Fukomys damarensis
AATTTTTTTTTTTTTTTTTTTTTTTTTTTTTTTTGTACCTGGAAGTGAACTCAGGACCTTACACTTGCAAGGCAAGTGCAGTGCCACTGAGCTAGGTCCCTGACCCAGGGTCCATTTTTTTTTAAAGCACAGTAACAACTGAAAGCAAAGACACATCTGTGGCCAAAGTGGAGGGTGATCCCTGTTCCTGACTGGGGCCACTCCAGTGTACACCTTTGGTCTGGGTGTCCCTGTCTCCCTAAGTTCCATGGGAGGCCTAGGGGTTCCTGTGAAACAATGCTGTGTGCAGACGCCTCTGTTCCAGGGAAAGCACTCTGCCCAACTATTTGGTTATGCAAATGAAAAAGTGAAGACTGTTTGCTGGTCCCTGAAGTGACACCCGAGGAGCTGAAGCCCAGAAAGCCTCATTGTTCCTGTGACCCCGATTGGGAGGGCCCAGTTTAGGCAGAGCTTTGCGGCCCCGGGTCACATTTCCTGATGGGGAACGCCCTGTGTGAGGAACTAGACCATACCCGCAGCATATCACAGATCACAAGCAGGGACCTGGAGGAGTGAGGCAAGTTGGTAAACTCCACTCCCTTCCTTACATGACGTGACAGGCTGGGAAGCTCAGACTGCAGCACCGATGTCCCCAACGTAGAGTATTTAAGACCCGAGCTCCTGATTCCAAGAAGGTGCTGACCCTGCAGGCACTAGGCCCCACTGCTATGATCTGACAACATCTGGAATGAGACCCATGAATCTCCATTTGTAAAATGTGCTCCAGCTGACTCTGCAGTACACACTGTGAAGAGTGTCAGCACCAGGACATTAGGGCAAGGCCGAATCTCAAAGGCAGAGGTCAGGATGTGCCCTAAGGGAAGTGGAGCTGTTCCTAACAGGTGAAACAGAAGCTTTCTCCCCTCTGGGCCTCATGTTCTTGGGCCTGGATTTCAAGGGGCTAGAAGGGCTTGGAAATATTCTGTAGGGTGAGGGGAGCTAAAGCTTGGGTTACATTAGGGTGAGGCTGGCACCCATGTACATGCCCAATCATGCTGGGCCTCCAGACAGCTCCTGCTAACATAACAACTGCAGCTGCAGGGCACAGCCTACTCTTCTGCAAGGTCTGTATCAGCTCCCACGGTGGAAGCAAGGGCCCCTGGAAAGCAGGTATGGGGTCGCAGGACTTGCTGGAAGGAGATTAAGAACAAGAAGACTTCTTGGAGCCTGCAGCACCATCGGGGTACACCTCCCCCACCATTCCCACCCAGAGAAGGGCACTGTGGAGGGTATGGGCTTGTCCTTCCATCATGCATTAGGATGCTTCTGAACAAATTTGGAGTTTATCATTAATCCTTCCCTTGAAGCAAGAAGAGCCAGGCAGCATCTGGGTTCTGCATATAAAATTATTTGCCTTTCTATATTTACATATTTATTAGGACCTACTCTTACATTAGCGGGCCTTTTACTTTGGATAGAAAGTAATACAGACCTGTATGTCCCCTGGGAATGTGTGGTTGTGGACAGTACTTCCAGAAGAAAGGAGGGCAGCTGGGGGAGACATGGCACCTCTCTTAGGACACAGCCCCTCTACTATTCAACCTGTAGACAACTTCCAAAGAAATGGAAGGGACCCTTATTTCTATGGTGATCCCACCTTGAAAGGGGGAACTGGCTTGAGAACCACATTTTGTATGAAGTGCTCCTATTTTCATTAACTTTCAAGCTTCAAGTATATTTCTGAACAGCTATAACTATGGTGCTACAAATTCTTCCCCAAATACATGAAGGTTTTTCATGGCTGTCAAGTCCTACCATAGACCTGAACCTACACATATGCAAACTGGTCACCCTAACTTCCTTATGCTCACTCACAGTAAAACCACAGCCTGCCTTCTCTGTATGCATTGCTGCTAGGCCTGTGTGGTGACAAAATCCTCACCTCCACCCCACCTGGAAGTCCTCAGTGTCCTGCCCATGTACCACCTTAGCCAGAGACCTATGGTCTATCACAGTACTGAGTTCTAGCCAGCAGGCACATATTTCTGGAAACAGAAAGGGGGAAGAGGAAGGGCCTGCCTCCTCCCTGTTAAGAATTTTCAGAAGTCCCGTGTGATCCTCCATTTGTGAATCTTGCCACAGTAGGGCCCGAAACACCGGGGATTTAGCTCAGCGGTTCAGTGGCCTGCCTTGCAAGCGCAAGGACCTGAGTTCAATCCCCAGTACAAAAAAAAAAAAAGAAGATTTTCACACACTAGGGCCTGGAGCCGGAGATGTGCACTGCTCAAAACCCTTGCTAGTGAGGCTGGTGGAAGGATTCAAGTGGGAGGTGGCCCACAGGTCAGCCGTGTGCATTCAAGGTCCAGGAACATTTCCAGAAGGTTCAGACTCCACTCTCCTCCTGCCCCCTCAGTCTTGCTGGATACACAGGCAGATCTACGGGCAGCAGTCTCCCGGAGTAAATCCACAAATTTAGGGTCATCCCAATACAAATGCCAAGGGGGCTTTTTGAAAGTAAAACAAATCAATGCAGTTTATATTGAAATATAAGCAAGCAATAATAGCCCAAGAGTGGAGAAATTCTGCAAGGATCACACATTTAAATGAAATAAAATTGCAAATAAGAAATTTTTATGAATTTCTTTTTTTATGAAATAAAGAAGGTCTTTCTATGTCTCAAAACCAAAAGACATAGAAGAATAAATGGATAAAGTGATCTCCATAAAAGTAAAGATAGTTTTGTATTGGGAGAAAATAACCAAATAGGATCAAAAGGTAAAATGTGTGTGGGGAAAGCATTTTCATTTCATACCTTTAATCAATACAGAACTCTCACAAATCAATAAAAAGACTAATAGGCAACCTGGGAAAAAGGTAGAGAAAGTGAATAGACCACAGAAAAAGGATATATCAAGGATTCTTAAACACAGGAAAAGATGTCGAACCTCATTCACAAAACCCATGCAAATTAACACTGAGATACTAAAGCAAAAAAATAATCATACCATGTTGGTCAGGATGTAGAAACAGGCACTCATTAATTGACAGAAATATAAATTGATAAAATGTCTATAGATCAATCTGGCATTATTTGTAAAAAATTTTAAAGTATATATCCTTTTAATAGTATTATTCCCCTGTAGGGATGCACCCTAAAGATATAAAACTACACACAAAAATTTACACAGTAACAGAAAATTTTTCCAGCCTGGCTTATAATAACCAAAGCTTAGAAGCTTCCCCAAGTCTACTAAGAAAGAACAGGTTAAATAAACTCTGGTTCATTCATGCAGTAAAATCCAACATGTCCAGTCAGATGAACACAAGAGGCCTTTAGAATATTGTTATGGAAAGATCACCAAGATGTATTGCCTTAAGTGAAACAAGCACTGGATATGAGAATATATATATTATGTCATAATTTATGAAAAAAGTGACAACATGAGTGAACATTGAATCTGCATAAAATGCTGAGAAACAAAAAGTAGGTGTCTCCAGAGAGTGAGACTTGGGTGATCAAAAGGCATCAGTGAGAGGGAGGCCTTTCACTTTATACCCTTTCTATCTTTAGCATTCATATTTACATTTAAATTTGTGCATATTATGTTACCTATTCAAAAGTGATATTTTGAAAAATAAAGCAGTTGGGTTTTACCTGACAGAGAAACCAGGGCCCTGCAAAGCAGAGAACTAGTGAAGGCATGAAAAACAAGAACCAACTGAGAGTTTGGGCCAGTAGGAAAATTCCAAGTTTGCCAAAAGATCCAAAGATCCAGGGCTACTATAACAGCGACATGCAAAAGAATGAAGCTGCACTCTTACCTCATACCGGACACAAAGATGTTACTCAAAATTCATGGAAGACCTATGATCATAAGGACAAATTATAAAACTCCTGAAGAAAACTAAGGGCTACATCTTTATAACCTGGTATGGGGTTTCTTAGAGAGGATACCAAAAGCATAGGCAACAAAGTAAAAAATAGATACATTGGATTTTATCAAAATGTCTTTCAAAGGACACTATGAAGAAAGTAAAAACTCAGAGTAACCAAAATGGTGGAGTAGCTATCAGCAGCAAAATTTAGCTTCTCTGTGACCTGGAATCCAGATACTTGGAAAATAATAACTTGGCAAAGAGAGAAGATCATCTCTGGGAATGGGAAGGAACTGACAGGAAAATTAGAAGCTATAGAGCAGTTGGAGAACTGGACCACAATGCAGAGAAAAGAACAAAGCAGTCTGGACGTTCACCCTAACTACCAGGGAGGGGGAAATGCCTCCACAGACACAAGGTAAGCCTCCAATGTGGGTAGTTCCAGGGAGAAATGAGGAGCCCACAGCTGTGAGAACTGCAAAAATAATGTGGGATTTTACTCTAAAGTGATTCTTTCCACACAGCAGGCAAAAGTTGGAAAATTAATCCAATGCAACATACACCATATTGCCAGGAGCTTTTAATTAGGCACCACTTTGGGAAGGGGTTGTATTTAACACTGGGACTTAGAATAGCTAAACAACTTCACTTCAGGGTTCACAGTGTAACCCACCCACAGTGACTGGATAAGAGATGGCCACAGGAGACAGTTGTGGACAGGGAGCAGACTAGATATAGACCCCATGAGAAGTTTAAGCTTGGGTCAAGAAAGACACAGGCCCCCACACTCCATGGTAAAAAGTCAGGCCCAGTTTGTGTGACTCTCAGAAATGAGTGGGTCTAACAGTGCTGGCTTTAAGTACAGTGAGTGTCTTGAAACCTTGGTCTGTTACATACGTCCAGCACAGATCAGAGATCTAACTGTCTTCACTATCAACATAAGCAAGGAAGTGCCTTGAGTTGGATGACTGCCACTACCTGGGGTAAGTGGGACAGAAGGACACTTCACAAACCCACAGGCCAGAAAGCTTGACAGAGAGAACCATGACTTGCTGGATTCTAAAACTGCAGATCCTGAGAAGAAACAACACATTAAAAAATATAGAGAATTTTTTTCTCTTGCAGATTCATTTTTTTCTCATCTTTCTTCACTTTCTGGGTGAATTGGGAAATTTTCTTTTTCCATTTTTTCTTTTTAGATTTCTTTTTTATCTTTCTTTTTTGTTTTTCATCTTTAGTATCATTTTTTCTTTTTTCTTTTCTTTCCTTTCTTTTTTTTGAGACAGTCTTGCTACATAGTTCAGATGGGCCTTGAACTCACTATGAGGCAGGTGGAGGAACCACCGAGCTAAATCCCTGGCCCTTTGAACTCACTATATATTCCAGGCTAGCCTTGAATTTTTTTTTTCTTTTTCTGGTACCAGGGATCGAACTTAGGACCTTGAGCTTGCCAGGCAGGCACAGTGCCACTGAGCTGCAATCCTGGCCTTTTATCTTCTTTTTCTTGTTCATTCTTTTCTGTTACATTTATCTAATTCTATTAATATCCTTTTACTCCTTAATAGGATACTTTATCTTCTATTTTATGTTTTTAAATTTTCTTCTTTCATTCTCCCATTTCACATCCACATTTCTTTACTAGTATAACTATTAAGCTTTATTAATCTTTAGATAATTATAAATCTCTTTTCTTTTTTTTTTCTGTTGTTGTTGTTCTTGTTGTACCAGGGATTGAACTCAGGACCTAGTGCTTACAAGGCAGACATGGAACCATTGAGCTAAATTATAGCTCTCTTTTCTAAGGTTAAGGGAGTACATTATTTATTCTTGTGATATGTCAATATCCAGTTTGTCAAGCCAGGCGTGGTGGCACATGCCTGTAATCCCAGCACTCAGGAGGCTGAGGCAGGAGGATCACTGTGAGTTTGAGACCAGCCTGGGCTACATAGTGAGTTCCAGGTCAGTCTCAACTATGTAGTGATACCCTGTCTCAAAAAAAAAATCCAGTTTGTCTAGGACAATATGTTGTTGCTGATTTTGCCATTGTCAGGGTGGAATAGTTGTTATTAATACATTCTGTATGTATGACAATATCCATATTTTTTGTATCATCATTACTGTAGTCCGTTCCTGCAGAATGCTGCTGGAAAAATTATACTGCACCCTCCTCTCCCAGATTAAGAGAGGTGGTTAAATCTTGGGACAGAGACAAAGACCTATGGTTAGCTATGCCTAGAAAACAACAATGAAAAGCAGGTACTAACTAAAGAAATCTCCATTTTATCAAATTTCCCCAAATTAAGACCTAACTGGAAAATAATCAGTCTTGAAAACTTGAGATACAAAGTGACAGCCCTAATCACTTTGCCTTATCTTTCATTACAGAGTAGCCAATGAGCAAGAGAAGAATCTTCTGCATGACATTGGCCATCACCATGGTAATGACCAGGACTTATTTTCCAGTTATTTTATTATCTTATTTTCAGAGAAACACAGTATCAGTAAAGTTTTTCCACTATAAGTGCCCACAAACCTTGGCACAAAACAAAACAATAGAAACATAAGAAGACAAGGCAACAAAATGCCTCCAAAATTTCTCAACACCCCCAAAGCCAATCCATGGGATATTGAGAGGGAGGGAAGCAAAACCACACAGCCAAATTATTCAAAAGGATAACAGAGGAGTTTAAGAGCAGATCAATAAGGTGCTCAGTGAGCACAAAGAAGATATAATTAAACAGATAATAGATGTAATAAACAAAGTAATCGGGGAATTAAAAGAAAACAGTAATGAAAAGCTATCGTAGGGGCTGATGATTTAGCTCAGTGGTTCCACTGCTTCCTTCACAAACCCAAAGACTGGAGTTTGATCCCCATTACCAAAAAAACAAAAAAGCTACCTTAGCTAAACAAATCAATATAATGACACGAAACATGAATGATCAGTCTAGCAAAGAATTAAACTCCACAAAAAGATTCAAGACAGAACTCCAGGAGACAAAAATGTTCTGTTGAGAGCATAATGAGCAGAAGGAACCAATGTGAAGACAAAGTGTCAAAACTAGAAGACAGAGCTGCTGTCAGAGACTACCTATTCAATGATACCTTAAAAACAAGAGAACATGAAAAAGATCCAACACCCGCTAAATGATGGAAAAAAAGACTAATTGGGATAAGTGAAAAATCAGAAGACAGCACAAATGGTGCAAAAAACTGTTTATCAAAATAATAACAGAAATTTTTTCCAAATATAGGGAAAGGATTAAACATACAGATAAATGAAGCATATAAAGCCCCAAATACCCATGATCAGAAAAGGACCTGACCAAGCATATTGTAGTCAAAATTCCAGAAATGCAACAAAAGGACAGAATATTAAAAGCTGTTAAGGGGGAAAAATAATGCTGTAATAGAAAAGCATCAAATAACTAATAAAAGTAAACCCAATAGAATAATAACAGACTTCTCAACACAAATCTTAAAGGCCAGGAGAGCTTTGAGTGATATATTGCAAGCCATAAAAAAAAAATTTTTTTTTAAACTTTCCAAGCGAGCTGCCTGCCTGCCTGCCTGCCTGCGATCACCCGG
>NW_022900913.1:70639513-70639771 GCF_012274545.1 Fukomys damarensis
AAAAAAATGGAAAGATATCCCCTGCTCCTGGGTAGGAAGAATCAACATAGTGAAAATGGCCATACTACCAAAACTGCTATATACATTCAATGCAATGCCAATTGAAATTCCAACACTATATTTCACAGAACTAGAAAAAAGAATCCAAAAATTCATTTGGAACCACAAGAGACCTAGAATAGCAAAAGCCATTATAGGCAACAGTCACATGGCACCAGATGTAACAATTCCCAATTTGCAACTATGCTACAAAGCCAC
>NW_022900913.1:70640695-70684966 GCF_012274545.1 Fukomys damarensis
AATAGTTTCCCTGGTGTGAATATTCTGCAACAATGCATAAGATTCTAATAAGATTACTGACATTTAGAAATGGGAGGAAAGGAGCTAAAGGTGTAGGGAAGGTGTGATACGTAGGGGAAGAACAAAAAGGGAAAAGAAAAAAATGTGAGATAATGAAAAGATGAAAATAAAGTGTTTGTAGATGGGGAGGGGAGGAGGGGGTGAAGGGAGGGCAGAGGTAAGGGGAAAAAATGAGAATCAAGACTTGCCATGTAAAGGTACGTGATCCCAACAATGAATGTAACTGTACTGTATCCCTAAAATGTACCAATAAACTCAATAAAATTTAAAAAAAAAACTTTCCAAGCAGCTTATATATCCTGAAAAACTATCTTTCAAAATTGATGCAGAAATGAGTTCTGTCCATGACAAAGAGCACCTCAAGAAAATCATGCCCATCAAACCAGCACCACAAAACATTCTCAAAGATATCCTAGAAAAACACAGAGAAATCAGCAATGCCAAAAAGTGTAATAGTATGAATACACCAGGCAGGGTGTTACAGTTCATATCTAGATGCCCTCCCAAAGGCTCATATGATTATAGAGGGGCCTTTTTGCCCATGGATGGATCTAGGGTGTGTGATACTGGGATCAAGGATCCAATGCTAGAGTTAAGGGTGTGAGTGCTACCCACTCTCAGGGTGGGTGTCCTAGGTAAGATATAAGGGACAGGAAGAGGGTTATCTCTCTTTTTTCCTTTAATTTTGGGCATCAGATATTTTGTTTCAGCAAAGAGAAAAGTAACTAAGACACAAAGTGAGCAGTTAAGCAAAAGAGGAAAAGAAAGAATTTGGCAACAGGAAAATCATGCAAAGTCAATAGCTTTCAAAATGTGAATAGTCTCAATTCTCTAATCAAAAGACACAGATTAGCAGAATAGACCAAGAAACACAGCTGTATACAAGAACACATTTGAAAATAAATAAATAAATACAATTTGAAAATAAATTCACAGATTAAAAATCAAAGGATGAAAAGTAGTACTCTGTGCTATGGGAACAGACAAAGTGAACTTCAAAACTGATCAGAAGAGGGAAAAGTGAAGAATACAAAACTTAGAAGAAGGAATGAAAGACATTAAATATTGGTTAAGGGAACAATTTAACAGGAAGAGATCACATTTATAAACATATATACACCTGTAGCCAGGCCACCAAACTTCATAAAACACACTACTGAACCTAAAAGATGAGATAAACACTAACATAATTATAGTGGGCAACCTCAATATACCACTGTCACAAATAGACAAGTGAAGTAAGTAAACAAAAAAAATCAACAAAAAAATATGAGCATCAAACCAATCCTTGGAAATGGAGTTGGGAGATATCTACAGAGTGTTCCACCTATAAAAACAGAATACACATTCTGTTGCAGCACATAGAAGCTCCTCCAAAATATACCACATGCACTTTGGCAGAGGAACAGTGAGTAGTGCAGCCATGTGGAGCTTGCCTGGGACCACAGCCCCATCCCGGCCTTGGCAGAAGAACTGAGAGGTGCAGCCATGTGGGTGCCTGCAGTTCCCACCCCCACAACATGCCTCTGGCCTCCTGGCTGGGCTGGTTCCTGTATTCACACCACAAAGGCACAGGGTGTCATGAAGGCTATTGTTCTGAGGTCCAAACTTGATTTTGATTTAATTCACACTGTTAAAGTTGATAGATTAATAACTACCACACGTTGTCATTTTCTGAGCTGTGCTTGATGTTATTATGTTGCTGATGGTATTACTTTGGCTAAGGTGTTGTGATTGATTTAATCAGCTGCCCTTCCTGGTGTAGTGAAATGAGATTGCCTCAGAGTCATTAGAGACTCAAAACCTAAAGACAATCTACAACAGGAAGATTGCAGTATTAACCCAGCAATTAAACCAAGGACAGTACCAACAACAAAAATAGAAAGAGAAGACATTCAAGCAAGGCACAAGAACAAACACAGGCTGCCTATTCATCAAAGGCAAATTATGGAGAAAATGAAGTGGAAAAGTCTGATATTCAGCCACCTGGACACCCTGAACTGATAGCACAGGAAGTAGCAAAACAGGTGAATGAGGCTATAGAAAAATTGAAAACAGAAATAATTTCCGAGATAACTACAGAAATGGTGAGCAGAATGAAAGACATGATTAGAGACTATAGAGCAGAAACAGATTTAAAAAAAATACATGAGTTCACGACTACAATAGAAGCCATAAATGCCCAGTGTAGGAAAGAAATGGAAACCATGAATGGCCAACACAAGAAAAAAAATGGAATCCATGAAACAGATTCAAATAGATATCCAGGAGATTAAATACTCTATTGAAACTGCCTTGCAAGCACAAGGTCCCAACTTCAATCCCCAGTACAAAACAAAACAAAAAAACTCTATTGAAAGTATACATAACAGACTGAGAAAATCTGATGACAGGCTGTCAGATATAGAAGACAGGATAGTGGTCAGTGACCATGAAAAGAGGGATCTCTTTTTAAAAAAGTAAGGGAACACGAGAAATCAATCCAACAGCTCCTAGATGATGTAAAGAAGAATAATATATGACTGAGAGGAGTCCGTGAAAAAGCAGGAGAAAGTACAAATGACATAAAAAACTGTTCACAGAATTAATGACAAAACTTTCCAAATGGAGCAAAAGAATTTGACATAAGATAAGTGAGGCTTATAGGATAGCCATGATCACAAAAAATCTACACCTAGACATGTAATAATCAAGATCCCAGAAACCCAACAGAAGTTCAAAATACTACAAGCAGTTAGAGAAAAGAAACAATAAATCACACACAAAGGAAAACCCATAAGAATCACAGCAGACTTTTTAACCCAAACCCTCAAACCAAGGAAATTCTGGTGTGAGGTATTTCAAGTCCTAAAAGAAAACAACCTTCAACCAAGACTGATGCATCCTGCAAAACTATCTTTCAAAATTGATAGGGAAATAAGATAGTTCCATGACAAAGAACACCTAAGAAACTTCATGAATACTAAACCAGCACTTCAGGCAATTATAAATAATATCCTAGAAACAGACAATGAAGATCACAACTCTATGATCCCAACAGAGTGAATCCAGCAGGCAAGACAAGAAATTAAAGGTGGGGGGGGGTAAAAAGAGCCAATAACAGGAAAAAACCATGATGATAATAAGTCAATACATATCAGTTAAAACCATCAATGCTAATGGCCTTAATTCACCAATCAAAATAAATAGACTGGCAGAGTGGATTAAGAAGCACAATCCAACAATATGTTATATACAAGAAATGCACCTAGTTCAAAAAGAAACTCATAGACTGAAAGTAAAAGGATGGAAAACAGTTCTCCATGTGTCAGGAACCTGGAAAAAAGCAGAGGTAGCTATCTTATTTACAGATACAGTAAATTCAAATCAAAACTAATTAAGAGAGACAAAGAAGGTAATTACATCCTTGTAAAGGGAACAATCCATGAGGAAGAGATAACAAGAGGCAACAATCCATGAGGAAGAGATGAAAATCATAAATATATATGCACCAATTACTAATGCCCCCAACTATATAAAACAAATATTAAGGGATATGAAAAGCCAAGTAAGCACTAGTACAATTGTAGTGGGGGACCTCAATACCCCACTGTCACAAATAGACAGATCATCTAGATAAAAAGTCAACAAAGAAATACTAGAACTGAACCAAGCTTTAGAACAAATGTACTTAATAGACATCTACAGAGTATTCCACCCCACAAAATCAGAATATACATTCTTTTCAGCTACACAGGGGTCATTCTCCAAAACAGATCATACACTAGCTCATAGAACATGTTTAACTAAATGCAAAGGAATTGAAGTTATCCCATGTATATTATCAGGCCATAGTGCAATTAAGCTAGAGATCAATAGCAAAAGAAACTGCAAGAACTTCACAGACACATGGAAATTGAATAACACTCACCTGAACAACCAATTTTGGTTACAGGAGAAGTTAAAGAAGAAATTAGACAGTTTCTACAAATAAATGATAATGCCATAACAACATTCAGGAATCTATGGGACACAGTGAAAGCAGTTCTACAAGGGAAACTTATAGCAGTGAATGCACACAGTAGAAAAATAGAGCAAGCTCAAATAAACAAGCTAATGCTGAATCTTAAGCTTCTAGAAAAAGAAGAGTAAGACCGATCCATAGCTCTTACAAGGGAGGAAATTATAAATATCAGAGCAGAAATCAATGCAATGGAGACTAAGAGAACAATACAAAAAATCAACAAGTCTAAGAGTTGGGTATCTTGTGTTTTTTGTTTTTGTTTTGGGTTTTTTTGTTGTTGTTGTTTTGTTTTATTTTTTTTGGTTTTTTGAGACAGAGTCTCATTATGTAGTTGAGACTGACCTGGAATGCACTATGAAGCCCAGGCTGGTCTTGAACTCACAGTGATCCTCCTGTCTCAGCCTCCCGAGTGCTGGGATTACAGGTGTGTGCCACAACACCCGGCTGAGAGTTGGTGTTTTAAAAGAATAAATCAAATCAATAAGCACTTAGTCAACCTTATCAAAAAAAGGAATGAAAGCAGGGCATGGAGGGGCACCACCTGTAAATTCCCTTATGCTTAAAAGTCCTATAAGGCCCACAGAAGGGTCTGGAAGGCAACAGCTGAGAAGTAAGGCATTCCTTTTCAACCTAACAGGAATGTCTCATAATTGACTATGGTGATGGTTAACCAAATCTGTGCACATGCTGAAATCTGTTTCACTGGACACTTCACACAGATGGATTATAGGATGTGGATTATATCTCAACAAGCTGTTACTTAGTTGGATGTGGTAGTGCCCACCTGTAATCCCAGCACTCTGGGAATTTCAAAAGTTCATGCCCTACCTGGGCAACTTCGTGACTTAGTGAGACCCTTTCTCAGCATAAAAAATTTAAAAAGGGCTGAGAATGTAGTTCGGTAAGAAAGCCCAGGTTTGATCACTAGTACTGGAACCAATCAATTGTTACCAAGGTCAGTTGCCTTTCTCCTCAGTATGTGATTTTAAAAACAAATGAAGTAGTGTTTATATCTATCTATATGTACTAGTTTCACAAAGATGGCCACATCACAAATACCCTAATTCTCTGGTGTGCGTGTATATGGTTATATATACACACTTTTTTTCCAGTACAGGAAATTGAACTCAGTACCTTATGTTTGCCAGGCAGGCACAGTGCCACTGAGCTCTGACATCCCGTCCCATATCTACACATTTGCACACACAGAAGAATAACAGGAAAAGTGTTCTTGCTAAGGTTGCCAAAGAGCAAGGTGAACAGGTAGGAGAGTAGAGAAGGAGAAAACTTTTCTCTTTATTTTATATCCACTTAATTTTCTTTATAATGAGCACATAACAATGTTGTTGGTATTAATAAAAAAAAAAGCCAAAATCTGAGATCCTTTAATAGCTCACTGATTTAATCTCTCATTGTAATTCATATCACTGAATCTTCACCTGAGACTTACCTACACAGCATTTTCTCCATTTGGCAAACGGAAAACCTGAGCCTCAGTGGACCAGGCTGGCTGAGTGTGGGAGCAGAGCCCAAGAGTCCCTGGGGAAGCACTCAAGCTAGTTTTGTAACTCTACCAAAACTGACCTTCTGAAGTCTACAGCAACTACAGAGACTGGCATACAGCTAATAGAGCCATTACGGACAGACCAGGCTCATGTGACAAATTTAAAACACCACCAGAATCCAAGCAAGAGCATAAGTAATACCAGTGGAGTCTCAGAGCAGCTGGTGACCAGGTGCCAAGACGTGACTGATTCTCCTTTTCAAAGTCTTTTAAACATGTACGAGAGATGCACCACCACTGGGGAAATGGGTTAAATGAGTTAAATGCCCCAATTCACAACAGAAAAATATCCAGAATGACTTGTTGACTGCTGTACTCTCTGAAGAAAGCACTAAACCAACGTGGCACTGAAGCACTGCAGCCGTGGGCGCACTGAAAACTGTCCTTGGAGAGACATCTCATTCCCTTTTTCTGAAAAATGTTTCCAAAACATCTGATAGTACCTCCGTGGTTTTCCTTAGAAAAGAAAAAACAAACCCACTGTTTTGGCTGTGTCTTTAACTGGCTTAAGTTTCTCACTCTCTGCTATGGCCATTGGCACTTCCTGCTCTCATATTTGGAAATGTTGCTAAGCCTGTCTCTATAACAATTCCTAAGAGTCAGTCCATGATGTGGTTTCTGTGCATGGTCAACTTCTCCACTGTCCACTGCCCACCCTGAATCCCTTGGTGGCCAGCAATCCAGGCCCTTCACCCTTGGTTCACCCAACTCAAATGCCTCTTCTGTATCACCCCATGCCCTGCTCTGTCATCCCAGCAGAACTCAGGCTCCTGCTCTGCTCTCCCAAAGCCCTTTCCCCAGAGAATGTGGCATCTTGCATCAATGTGGGCCGATTAGAGGAGCTGCAGGGCATTCAAAATCTCAGTGACTCCTACTCTGAGCCCATCTTAATATGTGTCACTAGCCCCGCTGTCACATGAGCCAGCACCCCATGGAATCAGGTATTGCATCCTGGAAGTGAGCAGTCACCCCTGCACCTGCTGCAGGGATAGCACCAGCCAAGATAGTGCTGACATGTTCCTAGTATCTGCCTTTGGGTGTTGGCTGACCTGCCAGAGAAAACCTGCTCCCTATGGTCCTGTAGCTGGAAAAGCTCTGACATGGTGCAGGGAAGATGTGCCTCTCTCCTTTGGCCCATGGGGCAGTCAGGGGCTATCCTCTTGTCTGCCCTCCCAACTCATGGTCAGCCCGGTGTCCTGGGGCCCAACCCTGCTGCACCAAACCTCAAGTTTTCTCCCCTCCTTCTATAGGCCAACATGAGCTGGACTTCCTCTCATGTGGACCAGAAGATTCAGCCACCAGGTGCAACAGTAGTTGCTCAGGAGATAGAATCCGCCCATACCAGAGCAGCTTCGGCAGGGCCACCTCTCAGGAAAGAAGCAAGCTGCTCCCCCTACTTGGGACCCTTCCAGATAAGCCCACCCCCTGGAGAACTTGTAGAGTGTTCCCTAGAGAGAAGTGGGAGGATTCAGTGGCATTTCCACTGACAAGTAGAGGGTGAGTTTCTAACAGTGACACACCGCATAGTTCAGATTAGCTTGGAGAGAGGGTCTTAAAGGTTTTCACTACAAGGCAGTGCCAAATGCTTGAGTGACAGACTTGCTAATTAGCTTGATTTGATCATTTGATCATACAGCATATACGTGTATCCAAACATCACACCATGCCCCTTAAGTATGTACAATTATTGTATGTCAATTTTTTTAAAAATCCCGCTCAGATGTACTTAGCTTCCAAGACTTCTCTGTCCTGCTGCCCTGGTCAAGCCTTCCTGTGTCCTCCTGTCCCCAGGGTAGGCCTGGTCCCCTTCTCAGAAGCAAAAGGCCCCTGGCTTTTCCTCCCTCTTTCACTCCAAGCAGCTGCAGACTATAGTACCTCTTGCTTATTTTGACTGAGGAAACCAGGCTCTTCATACATTATAACATAATGGCTTTTATTATGACATAATGGCTGTGCATGTTTGTGGGATACAGGACAATGTGCCAGGGTTCTCCACACTGTGTATCGATCAGTTCAGGACACAAAGTATCCATCATCCCCAGCACTTACCATTTCTCCATGATGAGAACACTCAGATTCCTCTCTTCTAGCCGCATTGGATGACAACATTTCAGAGATGAAGACCACTGCTGTGGCCCCAGGACTGGCTGGGCCAGATCAGAGCCCATGCCCAGGTCTGTGTGACTCTGAGCCAAGGAAGCTGCCCCAACAGGCTAGGCCCTGGGGAGCAAAGGGAGGGTAAAACATGCTCCTGCTCTCTATAGAGGGACAGAGGAATGTGTTATGCAGGTTTTCCTGAGAAAACCACTGCAGCAGGAAGATGTTTCGGAAGATCGTCTCTCTCCCAGTTCCCTGTTCAGTTTATCACTGTGATCATTGCTGTTTGCCAGGCACTGTGACTTGTAGGCTATACTAGCACTGGCCAACTGGTGTGGAGGTTCACCACAGCACTTAATACACATCTCAAAGGTTGCAAGATCCCCGCAAAAGCACCCCAAATGCCTCTACTAGCCAGGGCAAGATGTGACATTTGTGTTTGGAAAAATGTTTTGGCAGTTATTCACCTAGAAGGGTGTCATATTTGGAATGGGGACATGGAAAAACAGCAATGCTGTGGCTTTCTTTGTCAGCCACACCATCTGCACAGCTCCAGGATGGGGCCAGGCACGAATGCCAGCTCCCTCTCACTACCCTGATCACTGCAGATTCCGCCTCTCAACTCTGTTTTCTCATCTATAAAATACTCCCTCCCGGACTGTTCTACGGATAAAATGGAAGAATACAAAGAGAAGAGGCCGATTGTCCTCAGGGAGCCCCACCTCAGTGAAGGTTGGTGGCTAGGATTCTGTGTGTGTTCATTTGTTGACTCTTGTGCTTTCTTGTTTGCTCTCGGAGGACATGTCCAACTTTTTTCTCAGGGACACAACGTTTGGTTTTCCAGATGCTCTGCCATAGTCTTCCTATTTGGGCCGGCAGGGTATTTTCATTTTGCACTTCAGCAGGAAGTCAAGGTGACAAGCCACATGTGGAGATGGATAATTTGTAACATAGTTCTGTTTCATCCTCCACATTTTGAGAATCCTCTCCTATTATGTTAGAAATGTCTTTGGATGATCAAAGAGAAAATAGTTCCCATCATTGCCCCCCAGCAGCCCATGGAACCCCAACTTGGCCGACTGTCCCTGTGCTGCCTGGTTTAGCTCTTCTCACATTGACCCTGTAAGATTTGAGTTCAGAGGCTCAGGACACAGCATACTCCGACATACTGGAGGTGAATCTTAGGAAAGCTACTTCCCCTCTCTGGACCCGACATCTTAATTAGCAGCACAGAAGGAAGCCATGCCTAAATATCATTGAGCCCAGACAAAACAGAAAGACAATGGAGAAAATGATACAGAAGCCACAAGGCAGCTAAGCATGGGAGTCAGAGCAGGGGCAGAACCTGGGAGTTTGGCTTTTGCAAGGGAAAAGGACTAAAATATTCTGAGTAAGATGAAAGACTGGTTTCCGTGTCCTCTGCTCAAAGTCAGGGGTCAAGAAGTATACCACTGGTTGGGAAATATGGCTGAAACAAGCCTGATCTATTGGGAGGTTCTGAAGAGGAGGCTGGGCAATGAACTTAAATTAATCAAAGTCCCTAAGAGGTGTTATTGTCTAAGCCTAGGATTTTGCTAGCATCATCACAAGACATAATCTGCAGTCTGCATCACAGCTCTTCCCCATTCACAGGGGATTCATTCCAGGACTCTCAGTGGACTCCTGAAAGCACAGGCAGTACTGAACATATATTTGTGTGTGTTCCCCTTATCCACAGCTTTGCTTTCTGAAGTTGCAGTTATCCATGGTCAACTACTGACAATATTAAATGGAAAATTCAAGAAATAAGTAATTCATAAATTTAAAATTTTGGCCCACTCTCAGTAGTGTGATGAAAATGCATTGTCTGCCCCATTCTTTGTGGAGTGTGAGTCAGCACCTTGTCCAGCGTATCCATGCTATATACATTACATACCTACCCAGTAGTTGTCTTACTGTCAGACCAACTATACTAGCATCACCGTGTTTATGTTCCAGTTGACCTTATCTTAATAATGGCCCCAAAGAGCAAGAATAGCGGAATTGGCAGTTCAGATCTGCCAAAGAAAAGCCACAAAGTACTCCCTTTAAGTGAAAAGGTGAAAGTTCTTGAAGTAAAACGGAAAGGGAAAAATTGTTGCTAAAATGTATAGTAAATCACTATTGCTAATTTATAAGTTAAGCTTTATAATATTTACAGAGATATACGAAAAATGTGTGTGTGTGTGTGTGTGTGTGTGTGTGTGTGGTGTGTAAGATTTGTGCTGTGCAAGCTTTCAGGCATCCTTTAGGGGTCCTAGGTTGAATGCTCCAAGCATGAGGGGATTGCTATCTAATGCTTTGTCCACCATAATTATCCACAAGACTGAAACACTGATGGACGGGGCAGAGAGAAGAGAATGAACCAAAACAAGACAACCAAGGCACTAGGATGAGGCCCTGGGTTGCATCCCTAGTACTACAATAAAAAAGAAAAATAAAGAAAATATTAAAAGCTATCAGAGAGAAAAAAGTGCTCATACAATAACAATAAGACAATGGGAAGTTTCCATTGGCATGAACGACAAACAAAAACTATCTTCAAATGTTCTGAGAGTAAAACCTGTACGGCAATCATTCATGAATTATAGTAAAAAGAGTTTTCTTTTTTTAGACTTTTAAAAAATTATTTTATTTGGGCCGGGGATTTAGCTTAGTGGTTCTGCCGCCTGCTTTGCATGCACAAGGACCTGAGTTCAATTCCCAGCACAAAAAAAATTTTTTTTTATTTTATTAGTAAATGTCTGCAGTTCACAGTGATTACATTCCAAGTATGGGATTGGCATGTGCACAGAATTCTACTTAATTTCTTTGTGCATCCCCTTTCCTTCCCCTCCGTCCATCTCTTGATTCTCTTCCCCTTTGACAAAGATCTCCTTTCTATGAAAGATCTAAAGATCTTTCTCCTTTCATTTTGCTCTTTTTAAAAAATGATTTGTGTTTCTCCTATAAGCGAAACCATGTGATATTTAAGCCCGTGCATCTGATTTGGTTCACTTCACATTATGGTCTCTAGGTACATCCATCTTCCTACAGATGACTCAAGTTTATCCTTCTTTATGTATAAATAGCACATTTTCTTCATCTGTTTATGGACATATAGTTGCTTCCAAGATTTAGCTAGATGAGTTGTGATAGTAGAAACATGAACATGTATGGGTGGCTTATACTATGTCTTTTTTCTTTTTTCAGTTTTTTTGAGGTCTCACCATGTGTTTCAAGTTGGCCTTGAGCTCACTATGTAACCCAAGCTGGCCTAGAACTTGCAATGATACTCCTGCCTCAGCCTCCTAAGTGGTGGGATTATAGGCCTGCACCACCATACTGGGCTGATATTGATATGGGGTAATAGATATAACTCCCAAACCTGCTAGATATTTAAAATGTGCATTAGTAGTCTCTAAAATAAAAGAATGAATTCTAGGAACAATGGAAGTTAAGAGTAGGAAAAATTTATTGAGTCAAAGATAACTTCTTTTTTATCTTTGTTAAGTTTATTGGTACATTTAGGTATAAAATGCAGTTGCATTCATCATTGGGATCTTGTACCTTTACATGACTTATCTTGGTTCTTATTTTTCCCCATTCCCCAGCCCTCCCTTCAGCCCCTCCACCCTTCCCTGTTTACAAAGACATCGCTTTCATGTTTTTCCTTTTCGCATATTTTTTCTTTTCCCTTTTTACCTTTCTCCTACCCCTCCCACTTCCTCTATTCTTTTAGACCTTTTATTCCTATTACACAACATTAATTATACATTTTGATCCTTATTTACACTTTTACTTTTTCACACCAGAGAAACTATTTGGTATTGACACTTGTGTGACTTACTAATTTCACTTGAGTATGGCCACACACACACACACACACAAAAGAGTATTGCCTCAATGTGCATCCTCTTAGCTATAAATATCTCTAATCTCTCATTCTTTATGTCTAATACTCCATTTTACTTTTACAAAACATTTTTTATCCAGTCTCCAGTTGATGAGCAATTGGATTCTTTCCAAATTTTAGCTTTTACAAAATGTGCTGCTATAAACATGGGTGAGCATATATCACTGTATTGTTATTCTTTTAAATCTTTTGGAAAGATACCCAACAGAGGAATACCTGAGTCAAATGGGACTTCTAATCCTAGTTGTTTGAGGTATCTTCATATTGATTTCCACAGTGGTTGCACCAGTTAGCACTCCCACCAACAATGAAGAAGTGTTTCTATATCCCCACAACCCCACCAGCATTTGTTATTACTTGATTTCTTGATAGCAGCCATACTTTCTGAGGTGAGGTGGAATCTCGGTGTTCTCTTCATCTGTATCTCTTGAATGACCAGTGATGTTGAACATTTTTTCATATATTTATTTGATGCTTTTACTTCTTTGTCTGAGAAATGTCTGTTCATTTCAGATGCCCAGTTTTGAATTGGGTCTTTATATTTGGAGAGTCTGATTTTTTTTTTAGTTCTTTATATATTCTAGATAGTAGTCCTTTGTCTGAGGAACAGCTGATGGAATATTTTTTCCCACATTGAGGGTTGTCTCTTAGCTCTGCTTGTGATTTCTCTTGCAGTGCAGAAACTTTTTAAAAAGATGAGAACCCAATTGCTGATTCTTTGTACTGGTTCTCATGCTACTGAGAATTTGTTCATAATGTCTTTTCCTGTGCTGTGATAACTTTAAGAATTCTAACTAACTTATTTTCCAACAAGTTTAGTGTTTATGTTTTAATATCTATATTTTTAATTCACTTGGATTTTAGTTAAGTGCATAGTGAAAGATAAGGGTCTAGTTTTAATCCTTGGCAGGTGGAAGTCCAACTTTTCCAACGCCATTTATTAAAGAGGCTATCTTTCCTCCAGTGAGGATGTTTGGCTCCTCTGTCAAAGATGAGGTAGCTAAATATGTCTGGAGTTGTTTCTGTACCTTCTAATCTATTCCATGGATCCTCAGGTCTGTTTCTTTGCCAGTACCATGCTGTTTTTATCATAGTGGCTTTGTAGTATAGTTTCAAGTTGGGGATTGTGATATCCCCTGCTATGTCTCTATTACCTAGAATTTCTTTTGTTATTCTAGGTCTCTTCTGATTACAAATGAATTTTTGTATTATTTTCTCTACTTCCATGAAATATATTGTTGAGATTTCAATAGGGATTGCATTGAATCTGTATAGCAGTTTTGGAATTGTGCCCTTTTTCCCTATATTGATTTTTCCTACACAGGGACAAGGGATGTCTTTCCATTTTCTTATATCCTCTTCAATCTTTTTCCACTATGTAGTTCTCAATGTGGAGGTCTTTTTTTTCCTTTGTTAGATTGATTCCAAGATATTTCATTTTTTTAGATACAAGCCCCTCCCCAACCCAGGCCTCCCTGCCACCAACAGACCTGGTGAGGACTGGAGCTACACTGGCACTTCTAGCAATCCAACTGAACCCAACCACTCCAGCCTCTGACTTCCTGGCTATGCCTGTTCCTCATCTATACTGCATAGGTGCAGAGAACGGGGTGTCTTAAAGGCTATTGCCCTGAGCTACAGCAGAACTGAATAATAGTAAGAGGGCCTTACTCCTTCTAAGTCCCCATCCTGACAGGTAAAGTTACTATATTGATCAGTTTATTCATTATAAACATATTTTGGGCCAGTCTTTTATTTCATTTTATTTTATACCATTAAAGGTGATGGATTAGTAACTACCACAAATTGTCATTTTCTAAGCTATGTTTAATTCTGTTGTTGTTGCTGATTGTATCACTTGGGATAGTGCTGTGATTAATCTAATCAGTTATCTTTCCTGGTATAATGAAAATGGGACTATCCCAGAGTTATTAGAGACTCCAATCCTAAAGAACAGCTATATCTGGAAGACACCTCTGAGAAGCAATCATTCCTTAAGGGTTAAAATACAAGCAACAAAGATACCTACAATAAGTAATATCTAAGTATCAATCCAGGAATTAAACCAAGGACTATACCAACAATAATAATAGAAATGCAAGACAAAGACTTCCAGCTTACCAAAGGCAAATTCTGGTGGAAATTAGATGGAAAAGTGTGATAATCAGCCACCTAGACAATCTGAACTTATAGCAGAGGAAGTAAAAAAATAGTTGAATGAGGCTCTAGACATATTCAAAACAGAAATAATTTCCCAGATAAAAGACATGATTATAAACTCTAGAACAGAAACAGATTAAAAAATAGATGAGTTCAGGACCATGATGGAAGTCATGAATGCTCAGCATAGGAAAGAAATGGAAACCATGAAGGCTCAACATAAGAAATGGAATCCATGAAACAGATTCAAACTGATATTCAGGAGATTAAAAACTCTATTAAAAGTATACATAGCAAACTAAACCAATGTGAAAACAGAATATTAGATATAGAAGACAGGATGGCAGTCAGTGACCATGAAAAACAAGATCTCTTAAAAATAATAAGGGACCATGAAAAATCAATCTGTCAGCTCCTAGACGATACAAAGAAGAATAATATAAGATTAATAGGAGTCCAAGAAAAATAGGAGAAAGCACAAATGACATAAAAAACTGTTCACAGAGTTAATGACAGAAAACTTCCCAAACAGAGCAAAAGAACTTGACACAAAGATAAGTGAGGCATATAGGACTCCAACTAGTTATGATTTAAAAATCTACACCTAGATATATAATAAGATCCTGGAAAACCAACACAAGTGCAAAATACTACAAGCAATTAAAGAAACAAATTACACGTGAAGGAAAGCCTATCAGAATCACATCAAACCCTCAGGTTTTCAACACAAACCCTCAAGTCAAGGAGAGGCTGGAATGAGATATTTCAAGCCCTAAGAGAAATCAACCTACAACCTAGGCTGATGTATCCTGAAAAACTATCTTTCAAAATTGATGGAGACATAAAATACTTCCATGACAAACAATACCAGAGAAACATCATGAATACCAAACCAGCACTCCAAACAATTTTTTAAAATATCCTAGAAATAGACAGTGAAAGTTACAACTTCATGAGCCCCAACAGAGCAAACCAAATAGCTAAGAATTTAAAGGAAGAGAGAGAAAAATAAAAAGAACCAATAAGAGGAAAATAACATGACAATGATAAGCCAATACATATCAGTTATAACTATTAATGTTAATGGCCTCAATTCACCAATCAAAATAAATAGACTGGCAGAATGGATTAAGAAGCAAAATCCAACAATATGCTGTACACAAGAAACACACTTACTTGAAAAAGAAATTCATGGACTGAAAATATGGGTGGAAGGATGGATCACTTCTGTCTAAGAGAGACAAAAGGGGGACCAGAAAATGTGTTGCTCCTTAAAAGGATTTTCATAACTGAAAGACTGAGAGGGCCCACCACCTACAGACTCTCACTAGAGTATGGTTCAGTCCAAGGCACATGTGATCTGTTCTAACTAGGCAGGTAAGACATGCAGACATAGATTGAGTGTCTGAAGGAAGATGTCAGTCATTCTCACAGGTTCCTAGAATAGGAGGTAGAATCACTGTGTAGGTCCCACAGGAAGTGTCAGGGCCAATCAGGGGATGAGGAAGTAAGGGGGAAATGTGTGCAAGAGCCTTCTCTGTGGTTTCCAAGGACAGGGAGAGAAGCAGCCTTGGTATGCATTAGTTTAAATAATTTCAATAGGTTTTGCAGAATCACTGGCCAGAGGGATTATCCTAGTCATCTGGTGCCCAGCCCTTGGGGTCAAGAAAGGTGACTGAGGGAAAAGGTAAGTGGGGATGTGGGCTTTGGATTGGGTGGTCAGTGTGGGAACTGTGCTGTTTAGTGTCACTACAAATGGGCCAGCCTTTGGGGATGGTCCTTCTTGGGCAGCAAGACCCAGGTGTTGCAACATCAGAAACAAGAAAATAAAAACATAAGGTTTTGTTTTGGTCCAAAGTAACGTGGACTGAGAGGGAAGCTGTGGGATTCAAAATACAATGCAGTGCACAGGGATGAATAAAAAAGGTCATTCAACTTACAATAAAAATAGAAATAAACATATTAATATACAACAATTTCTGTGTTTAATAATGTTTAGATAAGAAGACTAAAATGGGAGCTATGAAGTGGGTATTTAAAATTTGAAGTTAATTTTTTAAGAAAGAGGTTAGAAATACTAAGTAACCTGTTTTTAAAAATAAAACCATACCCTTAAGAAGGCATACTAAAAAGGATATTAATATTTATTGCTTCCAAGCCAGAAGAGGATAAATTGGACTACAAGACAATTTAAAACTTTTATTCAACAAAAGATAGGATAAATAAAATGGAAAGAAGCTAATTTGGAAAAGGACACTTGTAATGCATATAACTGTCAAGAATCAGATTCCAGAATTCATAAACAGATCCTAAAACTCAATGTGAAAAATAACAAGTTTCAACTGTATTTGTTATGTATGCGTTGTTGTCTTAAAATATGTAAGGTGTGTAGGGCAAGACATCAGGATTTGGTCAAGATTTGTGTTGGCTGGATAATACTGATGTGTATGTTCTCATAGCCTTTTTACTATTGTGTATTTCAAGGGTTTTATAACTTTTTCAAGAATTAGAACTGTAAATATTACAGTAGGCACAAATATAGACCCTTCAATTCCCAAGTCTTTATCTCAACCACCACACTGGAAGCAAATGCTCACTGTCCTCTCCCCACACGGGGCTGGGCTGTGACTAGTGGGCAGAGTTGGGAGGGGAGGGCACTCAGGGGATGAGATCTGTGTCTCCCTGCTGCAGAATCCCTTTCTTCCCAAGGTGGCAGGTGTGTCCTCCAGTTGGCCTCACTCCAGGCATGCGGTCCCTTTGGGGAGCATCTCCTGCCCCTCCCACAGCATCAGGCAATGGGGCCACTGGCAGCTTCCTGAACTCACAGTGGGCAAAGAAGGACCTTGTTGTCATTTGTGCAACGGAAACCTCATTTTCACTGATTCTCCGGGCTTCCTTCTCACTTCCTCCATTTGGTTAAAGATATCAATATGATATCTTACTGGAGGGAAACAGAAGAGTTGGAGTAGCACCCAAGCCATGGATGTTTCAGGCTCCACAGTGTGGGCTTTTTCAGAGAATTTAAATATCAGAGACACAAAACTTATAGAAGTTGTCAATTAAAAGCAATTTGGGAGTCCCAAATTAAAGCCAAAAGGCATGTTCATAAACCAGTGTACAATGTGTAAATCTTCACTGGCCACAGAGAACTTACCATTCTCAAATGGTAAATACTGTGTGCTTTTATTTCTACAACTGCCTCAAAATGACAAACCCACCTGGATAGAAAAGAGATGACTGGTCGTTGGGGTTGGAGACAGTGGGTGGAGACAACATGCGTAGCAGGAGGAAAGTCATTCTGGTGGCAGGAGGACACGTGTATGTTGCATGTAGTGGTAGTTATACCGCTTACACATGACTGCACAAAACTACATACACATTGTAAGAACGTCAGTTAGTTCGCTTTTATATCATACTACAATCACATAAAATGCAACCACTAGGGGAAAGTAGGTGTACTATCTTTACAACTTCTTATGAATGGGTAGTTGTTTTAAAATTTAAGAAAAAATAACCTGTGTATAGTTAACTCTATAGAGTAGCAGTTGGCGAATACTTAAATGGTTGGAAATATTAAAAAAGGAAATATTCTGTCACATGAAATTATATAGAATTCAAATTTACAGTCTACAAGTAAAGTTTCACTGGGACAGAGCTATATACATTCATCTGGCTTATACATTCATCTGCCATCTACATTCATCGGCTACTCTTGAATGATCTCAGCAGAGTTACACTGTTGCTACACAGATTTTCTGGCCTGCAAAGAACAAATTACTATTATTTTAGGTAATTTCATTAGGGATCTTATTATTTCACTATTATGAGCAGTGCTAAGAGGATGTGTGCACATATGTGAGACTATCTCTAGAACACAAATCAAGAAATGGAAACGTTGGATTTTTAACAGATTGCCAAACCGTCCTTCCGAAATGGTGGTTCTGGGGAAGAACTTCCACTAATGTAAGAGTTGCCTGCATTAGACTGTCCCTCCTGCCACTGGCATTTACAAACTCTGGACAAAACATGGTAAGAGCCACTGCTTGAGGTATGGAGATCAACCAAAGCAGAATTTGGTGGACTATGACTGGCAGGAAAGGAAGAAAATGCACCCTAAAATAAGCAGAAAAAAATAATAAAGATGAGAACAGATGACATGCACAAAGTAGGTTTTTTTTAAGAATCGCTCCCCGCAAAAGTATCCCAAAACATGTAAAACTATAGTCAGACTTTAAGAGAAAAGACAGAAAGTGCTAAGATCAGAAGTAAAAAAGGGGGAGACATTACTACAGAACTCACAGGCACAGAGAGACTAAGGAATACTATGACTGGTGTCACAGTGATTAATCCAAACACTTAGCAAAATGGACAAATCCCCCAAATAATTCTGTTTCAGGGTGCTCAGGTCGGCCATGACAAAGTCCCACAGACTGAGTAGCTTAAACTGCAAAAATTCCTCAGAATCCTGAAGACTACCAGTCTGAGTCATCAGCAGGGTCATATTCTCCTGAGGCCTTACAAGCTGCCTCGTTTACAGTGTTTTGTTATAGCAGTGCCTGAGTGCCAGGCATACACAACAAAAGCCAATAAAAATGATAAATTAGACTTTGTTAAAAAATCTTTCATTTTTAGAGAAAACGTTTCCAAAACATATGCAGTATCTATCTTATATACAGATTAGAAGAGGAAATCTTATAATTTAGTAACAGGGAACAAGTAATTCGTTGGTAATGGAACTTTAATTTGCCACAGTTGTAGATATATTTTTGTTTGTTTTTGTTTTGCTTTTTGAGACAGTCTCACTATGTAGTCCAGGCTGGCTTTGAACTCCAGAGATCATCCTGCCTCCATCTCCCAAATGTGGGATAAGAGGTGTGCCCCACCATGCCTGGCTATATTCAGGTTTTTGTCTGTTTGTTTGTTTGTTTGTTTTGTTACTGGGGATCAAATTCAGGTCCTTGCACTTGCAAGGCAAGCAGTGGAACCACTGAGCTAAATTCCCAGCTCCCTGGGTACACTCAGTTTTAAGAAACATATCCCAGACTTTATGAACAAATCCTCAGTAGCACAGGAACTGGCACAAAGAATCAAGAACTGGGATCCTATCTTATCAAAAAGCTTCTGTACTGCAAAAGAAACCATCAACAGAACTAAAAGACAACCTACAATGTGGGAAAAAAATTTTGCCAGCTGCTTCTCAAAGGACTATTATCTAGAATATCTAAAGAACTCAAAACAATCAGCCCCCCAAAATATAAAGATCCAATTCAAAAATGGGCATCTGAAATTAACAGACATTTCTCAAAGAAGTAAAAGCAGCAAGTAAATATATGAAAAAATGATCCACATCACTGGTCATTCGAGAGATACAGATGAAAACAACACTGAGATTCCAGCTCACCCCAGAAAGAACGGCTGCTATCAGGAAATCAATCAATAACAAATGTTGGAAGGGTTGTGGGGAGAAAGGAACCCTTCTGCATTGGTGGTGGGAGTGCAGACTGGTGCAATCACTATGGAAATCAATATGGAGATACCTCAAAGAACTGGGACTAGAGGTTCCATTTCACCCAGCCATCCCTCTGCTGGGCATCTTTTCAAAGGAATTAAAATAATCATATCACAGTGATATATGTGCACTCACGTTTATAGCGGCACAGTTTGTAATAGCTAAAACTTGGAAACAGCCCATTTGCCCATCCATCAGTTGAAGACTAGATAAAGAAGATATGGTTTTTCTATAAAATGGAACACTACTCAGACATAAAGAATGAGAAATTTAGAGTCATTCATAAGAAAATGAATGCATAGTGAGGTCCTACTCTTAAGTGAAATAAATAAGACACACGTGTAAATACTGAATAGTTTCTCTGGTGTGAAAAGCTATAATTGTACATAAGATCCTAATGGTATAATTGACAATGTGAAGTAGGAATAAAAGGGCTAAAGGTGTAGGGGAAGTGGGAAGGGTAGGGGAAAGGAAATAAAAGAAAAAATATGAGAAAATTACAAAATGGAAATAAAGTATTTGTAAATAGGAAGGGAGGAGGGGGTGAAGGGAGGGCAGGGGTAAGGGGAAACTGTCATGTAAAGGTACAAGATCCCAATGATGAATGTAACTGTACTGTATACCTAAAATGTACCAATAAACTCAATGAGGAAAAAAAACATATCCCAGGCAGCCTGTGACACCTCCCTGTGGTGCCATCTTGCAAAGCTACACCCAGTATACTGGCAGCCCTTGGAAGAAGGGGCTCTTGCCCCCAGCAGCTGCCTCAATTTCCTGGGACTCCTGCTCTGCGCATTTCAGCTGTGCCGTCTCGTGTTCTCCTTGTGTCTGTAAAGAACTGCTTAAAATGAACCTTTGTTTTTTGTGCTACTTTCTTGGAAGAATTCCTTGACCTTAGCTCCACACTTCTTTGTCATTGCAGCTGTATCTGTTCTGCTAAGTGGTCTGCTAAGGCTTATATTTTGGCAACGTTTGTTATTTTTTAAATATGAGGTTAACTATTATTAGTCTGTTACTGTGTTGTAGGTGTGATACACTCCTTACCCTCTGAAGTTACCAGAGCTCATTTGTGTGTGCTTGTCCTGTGAGCTCACTATTTCCTGGGTAGGGCCCAGCTTGCAATTCGGAGCCCTTTCTCTTGCACTTGGTCTTCCCAGACTAGGCAGTCTGATGGTATCCCCCCTTTCTACAAGAGTCCCCACTACCTATCTGCAGGCTTTGGGTGAGGAGGAACAACATATGCACAGTCTCCCTAACCAGCCCAAGGGCCCAGTGGCTGAATCCCGCTGACCTTGCTACTGCCAGCCACAGGCAGCCATGTGCCCTTGGAAGAGCTCACTTCCAGGGAGCAATGCAGGCTGCAGGCAGAAGACAAGTCCAAACCCACAACTACCCCAGCAAGTGACCTTGGGCAGAGAACTTTGTGTGGGCCTCGATTTCCTCACCCAAAAACCCAGTCATAGATACCAGCCATCTGGCAGAGGGCCTGGGGCACAGCTGGCACACTACACTGGAATTTTTTGACTTTATTTTCACTTGGAGCACCTCTGCACTCAGATTAAAGTGCTCCCCAAGAGCTCTGTCCGAGGCTGAGGCATGAATACCCTGTCCAGCCCCAGGTTGGCTGCTTCCCTAGATGGCTCCAATGCCAGTCCATACGTGGACCATCTGGTCTGCTTCGGGGAACCTCTCCCCTCTTGGCAACCTGTAGACACCTCCTCCCCCTGGAAGCCTTCCCTGACTGCACAGCCAGCAGGACCCCCAAGTTGGAGGAGCCTCCTCTCCCCTGCACATAGCACAGAGGGTGTGCTCTGCGGTGGGGACAGACAGGCACACCACCTTTCCCTGTGCTGCAGCCTCCTGGGAGCAGAGTCCAAGCCCCAGGGAGGACAGCTCAATCTCCACATGCCTCTACCGCCAGTCCAGGGAGGATGGCTCATTGTCTGGCACAACACGCTGTACTTTTGGCCCCCACCCACCCACACGACTGTCCTTCAACCCCACAATATCACATGAAGATGGCAAGTCTCAGCTTCGTTTTTATTTCTCTCCGTTTGATTTCTACTTTGGTACCTGTGAGCGGCACAATGGCTGCACTTTAGGTTGCTTCCAAAAGCCCTACTCCTAAGAGCTTGCAGGACAGCTTCCCTCTGGATCTACAGGTAAATGCGATGGGGTGAGCAGCAGCCAGGCTGGACAGGATGGCAGTGGGTGATGACAGGGCTCTGGGTCGCCATGAATACCATAGATGCAGAAGCCACAAGTCTAGGAGGGGCTATGCGCTGGGGGACATGAACTGCACTCCTATCTGACATCTCAAGCCAAAGCCAGCCTGATGTGTACCCAGTGGTGCAACATGTCCTGGGGCCCAGCAGCCCACCTTCCGGCTTCTTGAGCCCCCAGCTCAAGACCAAGGCAGACCTTGCCCACTCTAAAATGTTTTTCCCTCGAAGGCCTGGAGATCAAAGGCAGTGTCCAGAAATTTCCTCAGCGACACCAGGTGAGCATTCCTGTTGCCCGTGGCTGGCGCAGCAGCAGGCTCTCGGCCAACATACCTGAGGAGGACAGGAAGGTAAGGGGAGTGCCAGAAGGGCACACAGCACAAGCCTGCCTCCCTGCCTGGGTACCAGCCACAGGACAGGGAGGAAAAACCAAACCCACCAATGTCACTGGACCCACCCATGAGGATGACGGAGGCCACAGCCTTTCCCTGTCTTCCCAGGGACAAATGGAGCCTATGAGGAGGCCTGAGCAGCTACCCTCCCCATGCCTAGGAGGGCTGGTCTCCTCCTGCCTGGTCCTATCACCACAAGAAGACCCAGGGCTGTGAGAGGCCACATGCGGGGGAAACCAATGGAGGAGGCCGAGACAGGCAGCAGGCTCTGCAGTTCAGCTCTAGCTGAGGCACAAACAAAGGGCCCTTTTCCTCCTGCTCCCACCCCCGTGGGCTAGCGGAGACCATATGGGCCGGGTATGGCCGAGGATGGTCATGAAGCGTGGGCTGATGTAGTCGTAGTAGCCCATGTTCTTGTGCTCCTCCTGACACCACACCAGCTCGGCACTTGAGAACCGTCCTGCCTCCTGCTCAATCAGGTCAAAGGGAAATGGGGAGATCTGCGGGTAGAAGAGAGGCACAGTGGAGGCAGGTCATGCACCCAGGCCCCCTCGACAGCCCTGCTTCACTCAACTGCAGCCAGGCCCTGCCCATCCCTGCAACCCTGAGTGGGCCTGGCACACCTGCTCCAGGCGCGTGAGGGCCACCTGCCCGTCCAGGCCCTGGCTGCTGCGCTCCTTCACCAGGTCATAGTACACCTTTCCTGTGCAGAAGATGAGCCGCCGCACCTGTCCTGGAGCTCGTGCTGCCACCCCGTCTTCCGGGATCACCCGCTGGAAGCTAGTCCCTGGGGACCAATGGGGCAGTGGGTGTGGAAAGTGGCACAGGGAAATGAACAAAGGCTCCTGGAGCGTTCCCAGACTCTCCCTGGCCACGGGGATGAACCAGGTTTAGGCCCCAAAAGATGGAGCAAGAGATGCCACCCTGAGATGTCACAGGGATGGGCAGAGAAGGAGGCCAGGGCAGAGCCCTAAACAGCACTGTCGTTCTGGAGCTGGATTTTGGGGCTATGATGGGGAGTGCCATGAAAGGCAGGGGTGGTGGGTAACACGATGGACCATCAATGCTTCCTTTGCCACAAACCTGCTCCCTCCAGGTGTGCCATCTCCCATAAGCCCTCCCAGCCCATTCACCAGGCAGGAGCCAAGCACCGCCAGAGAAGTCACTGAGCTCCCTCCCTTGGCCATAGCCCATAGCCTAGCCACTGTCCTTTCCTGAGAGTGCACGTGTGTGCCAGGTCTGGCATGCTGCCAAGCCTCCTGGGAAACTATGGCACACACTACTGCACCTGGTAAGGACTCCACAGCACAGGGTAACTGGCTGCTGGGCCCCAGGAGAAAAGCCAGGAACAGTCAGGCAGGCCAACCTCTCAACTCTGAACTGCCGGATTCAGCCACCTTTCCCCATCAGAGGGGACAGACACATACATACAGGCAAACAGTAAATGTCTGTCCATGCTGCTGAGGACCATCCTACCTGGCCCTGCCCTCCCCATACAACCTGTGCTATCCCCCCATTACCCTCAGGCCCAATACCTGCCCTAGATGCTCCCCAAGCCACATCTCCAGTTCAACACCTGGTCCTCCATCATTTTATTGACCCCTAACCCCAGGCCAAGAGTATCAAGAGCTCCCACAGGAGACATCAGGTCCCCCAGGAGAGTCTACCTGGCTCACAAATGAAATGGGTGGCTGATGAGTGAATGGGTAGAAAGGATACTCAGGCCCAGTGAACAGCAGCAGTGCCTGCCTCTTGCCTCTGGGCACCCCTGGCAGAGCCAGGCAGCTCTGCTGGTGGCTGAAGGTTCAGCACTCTCCTCATCCCAAGTGACCTGAGCTGGCCACTATGCCGACCTCCCCACAGTGCAGCTCATAGTACTGGGCCAGGGAACTATCATGGGGTTCACGGAGCCTGAGCTAGAAGGGGAGATGGTGAGTCCCAGCCACAGAAGCCACACCAGATGCCACAGAAGCCACATCACATATCCCAAAGAGCCATGTCCCCAGTGCAGGCACCCCACTCGCCTGGCCAGGCACATACCAGACACCATTTGATCAAAGCTGGACTTGGCCTCTGGGTGCCTCAACAGCGACTTGGGAGTGAAGATGATCAGCTGCAAGGGAAACACACGCCTGGCTGCTAGCAGTCCTGCCTGTGCGGGCCCCACCTTCTACCCTGCACTGCAGTGGACTGTGGGCAAGCAGGTGGATAGGCGGGCACTCACTGGCTTGCGGAAGGGCAGCAGGATCTGCCGGCGCAGCACGTGGAAATAGCTGGCTGGTGTGGAGCAGTTCACCACAATCCAATTGCAGTCGTAGAGCTGGCTCACGTCGAAGTTCTCAGTGAAGACCTGCAGGGTGGGGTGGCTGGAGTGGCCACTGCCACTCACCAGTCGGCTGCCCTGAGGCCCCGGGGAGTGAGGGGTCCCAGCCAGGGGTCCTGGTAGCCACACTCACTGGGTAGGCATCTGAGTCATCATTGCTCATCTGTAGGAACCTCTCGGGCCGTGCTGACGAGTGCTCTGGGCCCTGCAAGCAAAGGCAAGATGGCCCAGGGCCACTCACATAGGACAGAGCCCTGGGCCTCAGGAACCCTAGGCTGGGGGGCTCTGGCTGGTTTCTTGGGCACAGGGCCCCTGCTTGGAGCCTGAGCCACAAAAAACATCAGGAATGGGGCTGCGGATTTAGCTCAGTGGTTCCACCACCTGCCTTGCAAGCACAAGGACCCGAGTTCAATCCCCAGTACCAAACTAACATCAAACATCAGGAATGGGGCTGCGGATTTAGCTCAGTGGTTCCACCACCTGCCTTGCAAGCACAAGGACCCGAGTTCAATCCCCAGTACCAAACAAACAAACAAACAAACATCAGAAATGTGGGACAGAAGACAGAAGCCAGCACAGGAGTTCCCTGGGCCAGCAAGAAGAGGTGAAAAGGCCACTCACTGTTCTGTTCGGAACAGCCTGGGAAAGCGGCCACCACCCTAACTGAGCACCTGCTGTGGGACCCACAGGTGCCACTCAACTGGAATGCAGCCCCACAGGAAGACTCCGATTCCCTCTGTGCTCAGATGGAGGTGAGGGGCTGAACTGGAACACAGAGTGGTTACCCAGCCCACCGCCCACCCATGCCTGCTAGAGTGGAGGGTCCCTGCCACTCAGGCCTGCCAGCGCCCATCCCACACAGCTCACCATGCCCTCCATGCCATGGGGCAGCAGCAGCACAATGCCATTGTGTCGCACCCACTTGGCCTGGCCAGTGCTGATGAACTGGTCAATAATGCACTGGGCCGTGTTGTGGAAATCACCAAACTGAGCCTCCCAGAGAACCAAGGCGTTGGGGCTGGCCATGGCGTAGCCCAGCTCAAACCCTGGACAGAAGACATCAAGGCAGAGGCTCCAACCAAGCTGGCTCTTCCTCAGCATGGCTGCCTGGCTGGCATCCTTCCCAGTGGGCCAGGATGTACCCAGAGACTCCTCTTTCATGAGATGATACCATCATGAGATGATACACATCACATGTGGCTCGGGTCAGCCTCACCTGGCTGAGAGCCAAACCTAAAGACACTGGAGGCACAGAGACCATGGGTTGTGGGGAGTCCCCCAAACCATGATAGAGCCGCCAAAAGGAAGAAGGGGCCCCAAAGGCAGAACACGGGACTCGAGCAAGAGGCCGTGGGGGCAGTGTTCAGCTGATGCCTAAGCCAGGACCAGCAGGCAAGATGGGCACAGTGAAAGGGAGCTTGGCATAGGGCTCCTGAGTGCCAGGCACAAAGGTGAGTGCGGTGTGGCCAGTCTCAAGCCAGGTGGGGACTGTCTCACAGAAGTTCTGCCGAGCTCTTCTGCCTAGGACACACAGCTGGTGCCCAGGGACAGGGCTCTGATATCCATAGAGCCCCCCACAGGCAAGTAGGACCCACAACTGGGATCCCTGAGGATCTCTTCCCCCTCCTGTCCCCACGTGGGGCCATCCCAGTGCCAATGGACCCACCCAGGACTCCATACTCTGACAGGGAGCTGTTGCAAACAGTGTAGGGGGCCTGGTTGGGCCACAGGTGGTTCATTGGGACACATGTCCTCCGGTCCACTTCCTGGTCATGGAGAACGTGGTGCCGGTGGCTGAGGAGAGACAGACCCAGGATGGGAAAGAGGGCAGTGGGCTGGCACCTGATCCTGAACTGGGAAGCCAGGTGGCAGGGGGCAGGCAGGGTTTATCACTGTACCCAGAAATCTGCAGGGCCCACAGCATGCTTATGGCAGGTTACCAGGATATGGCAGCCTAGCCCCTCTGGACCTCCCTGCCTGCCTCAGCCAGTGCCGCCCACATGGCACACTGAGGGTGTTGGAGCCAGACTCAAAGGTCACAGCACCTCTGGGACTCTGCTTCTCACCCTGCTGACCTCCCAGGAGCAAGGCAGAGCTGAGCACCTCCCTACCCCACCTGCTGGCCCAAGCCTCCTCCCTCATGGCTAGTAATCAAAGAACAGCTCCTAGGCCCAGCACAGTGGGCACCACCTGGCAAACCCAAAGTCCTGGCGGGGACTTCCTTGAGGCCCAGAAAGCAGAGCAGCTACCCCAGGCTCTGACTCGATGTGGAAAGGTGGCCTCCCTGGAAACTACACCACCATGACTTAATAACACAGTGCGAAGCCCCCAAGTCTCAAACCAGAGGGACGATGACGGGACAAGGGACAGTGGGATCCCCATCTAGGTCCTAACACTCAACCAGTAAGACAGCCTGGCCTGACATCAGTTTTGCAGAAAGTGAAAACAAATGACCCTGAGGACTAGAGAGAGCCACAAACCCAGTGTGGTCACCAGCCTTGACCACCCGGCAGGTGGGCCTGGGACAATGGTGGGAGGGGCTGCAAAGGCCTCAGCAGACCTGGGGTCAGCAGTACAGTCAGAGGACAAGACCAGAGCCTGTCCTACCTGAAAGTGCCTCGCTCCACATCCTGCCCGCTGAGCCGCACATGGATACCCTCCTTTAGCAGGGAGCCGAAAGCCATGTATTCAGCCAGCGCCCAGTCCACTGTCCGCTTCTGAGTCATATCTGCCCGGCTGCGCAGGATGCGGGAGAGGCCTAGGGAGGTAGGAAGGAAAGCCTCAGGGGCTGGAGACTGGCTGGGATAGCTGAGGCAGGCCCTGGCAGCTGCATGGCTGAGGGTGGTGCAGGGACCTGACCCCAGCCCCCAGAAGTGCAGCAGCTGCTTGAGCTGGGCTTGTGCCCAGTCCGGGGCCTCGGGTACCCCCAACACCCCATATGACCCTACCTTCCAGAAGAGGAGACCAGAGCTCAGAGCGGGGTAATCATACACTCAGTCCCACATGGAAGGCACCTGAACCCATGCGACATGCACAGACCGGTGCTCACAAAGAAATCCAGGTGCCCAGGACCCCTGGTTTCCATGTCCATTTTGCTGGAGTTCCCCCTGGAATTACTCCAGACTTGAGATGCCTGACTTCACAAGCAGAATCAAGTGGCTACAGCCGAAGGTACAGCCGGCAACCACACAGCAGCCAGGCTTGGCAGATGGGCATTGGAGGGGCTGGGGCTGCCCTTGTTGGTTCCTGTGGGTCCTGACAGGCTTCTCTACCTGCCATGGGAGCCCTGCTCCCCTGCCTGGCTCAGGGATGCCCTGGAAACTGTGTCCCTGGCACCCAGCTGGGCCATGGTGTATAATGTGCCTAACTCCCCATCTCCATCGAGAGGTGGCACAGGCACCCCATGCACACAAGGATTCAAGATTTGAGCCCATCATTGAGCGGCTGAGCCAGGACATACCATGTTGCCTCTCTTGGTGTCTAACCAATCTCCCTAAGGGGACAGAGTCAAGTCTAGGACCACAGCTGTGCTAGGAATGTGATAGAAATCACCTGTGTGAATCTTAAAGCCCTCCAGGGGCACAGAGCTGGCCATGGTGCCAATGTGGGTCAGCACATCTTCGGAGACACCCGTGGGGGGGCAGGTCATGCTCTTGGGTTCCCCGTCCACAGTGAAGAAGCCTGATGGGGATACAGAGACCATTCACATCTGTGTCAAGGGCTCAATGCCCTGGATAGGACCAAGGGCCAAGGCCTCCGTGTCCGAGCTTTCCAGACCCACAACTACAGGGCAGCCCCATCACACCCTCCCATATCACAGCTGGTGGTTCCAGCTGCCCACTGCACCCCTCTACCCCACCTGCCCAGTCTGCAAGAGGGCCCCACACTGGGTGGTAATTACTCTCACCAGGCCCACACCGGACCTTGACCCTGTGCCAGGCCCCTCTGCACCCCCTGCTCACCAGGCCAGGGGGAGTCCAGCCAGTGTTTTATGTGCAGGATCTTCTTGTCCTTGGACCTGCCATATGCCTCCTCGCAGATCCGGTCATATTTGGCAATTTCTTCCTGTGATGAGGACACGGGCACAGATGGTGGCAGTGATGCCCAGGCAGCCACAGGGTCAGCATCCAGATCCACAGGCCTAGAGCTCTCTCCGTTTGTAGGGACCTTGTGGCTACAGTGCAGAGCTCATGTGTCCCTGGTGAGTATCCCAGGGCTGGTGACATGCTGGGTACCTGCCAACTGCTGCCTGACTCTGGTATCCCCACCTTTCAGGGGCTGCTCTCCCACCCAGCTGCAGTCACACCTTGGTGCTCTGCCCCTTTGATACCTGGGACTCTCGGGGACAAGGACCTATCAGCTACTTCTCCAAACCTACCACCAGCCCAGGTCCCCTCTCACACCTGCCCACCTCAAACTCCTGAAGGGTGACGGTGCCCTCAGAGATGAGCTTGTCAGCGTATTTCTTCAGCACGGGCACCTGCCTGTGGATCTGCTTGTACATGAGTGGCTGTGTGAACATGGGCTCGTCCATCTCATTGTGGCCACGCCGGCGGTAACAGACCTGCAGGGTGGCGGGGGCTTAGAGCGGCCACTGCCAAACCTGTCTCTCTGTGCCCCTTGGCATCCTCCACCTCCCATCCCCAGAGGACCATCCCTGCCTGGGCCTTGGCACTAATGCCTGCTGGAGGCCCTGAACTGCTCATCTAAAAGGTTCAGCACAGCAGGGGCAGCGACTCATGCCCGCCACAGCCTCAGTCCCCGACCCACCAGGTCCACCACGACGTCCTTGTTGAAGGTGTTCCTCCACTCGGCCGCAACACTGCAGACGTAGATCACGGCCTCGGGGTCGTCTGCATTCACGTGGAAGATGGGTGCATTGACCACACGGGCCACATCCGTGGGGTATGGCGAAGAGCGGGCCATGCGGGGATCTGTGGTGAAGCCGATCTGCAGGTGCAGAGCCAGAAGCCTCAGTCTATTTTGTTTCTGAGACAGCCTGGTCCTGAACTGCCAGGTTTTAGCATCCCTTCTGCCTCAGCCTCCTGAACACTGGGAGAGCAGGTGTGCACTCCACACCCATCCTTCCTGTTGACTTCACACCAGGTGGTACAGGCCTCAGAGACTGGATGGCTCAAGGAGCTTGGATGCTCTCAGGGAAAATGCAGGGAAGCAGGGATGCCCCACAGCCAGCCAGGATAGCAGTGGGTGTGCTGCTCCCTCTAGCTGGCTGTTTCGCCAGGTGGCAGAGAGAACACAGGCCTGGCACACTTCTGTCCACCAGCCAGTGAGGCAGGTAACCCAGGTGAGGTCCTTCTACCCTAAAGCCTTGGTGTTCTCATGTAGGAGAAGGCTTGTGAAACTCCTGCCTCCAGGGTTTTTTAAGGAGAGGTGACAGGGCAGTGCCAAGACAGCCTTCAGAGCCAGACATTTTTGGGCTCTCAGCTGAGCTGGTACCAACTGCAGCGTTCTCCATGCCAGGTCGCGTGGTGCTGGATCTGGATCACTCACCCAGGTTCACTGCACGGCCAGGCACCATGCTTGTTCACTTCACCCATATGCCTTCCCTATGTTACATGCTTGCTCCTGGGCACCTTTGGGATGGGCCTCAGGACGCTGCCTGGTTTGGAAACCTTGGCCACCCAAGTCCCTCATGTGAGATGGTGCAGAGCCTGTGTTTGACCTATGACCTTCAGGTGTAACACCCAGTGCAGCAGAAACTTTGTGCAGGTAATTTTGACACCATATTGTCTAGGGAGTGATAAGGGGAAAAGTCTGTGGATGTTCTGCATAGGCTTAATTTTTTCCTATGTATTTTGATCCACAGTCAGTTGAACCTGCAGATGTGGAGTGAACTGCTCATGTGTGGATATGTACACATGTGTACATATTTATATATACATGTGTCAACCCTACCAACTTCAAGGACCAGGACCTGTGGCTGGGGCCAGCTGCCCTGCCTGAGGTCACATGCTGGCAGAGTATGGAGAGAGAAAGGACAGAGCTGCCCCCACCTTCACCACCTGCTGCGTGATGTCAGGATGGGCAGAAAGCCTGGTACTCACCTGGTTGTTGACAACAACGTGCACAGTGCCATTAGTGGTATAGGAGGGCAGGTCACTCAAATGGAAGGTCTCATAGACCACACCCTGGCCGGCGAAGGCGGCATCCCCGTGCACCAGGATGGACATGACCTGCACGACAGGGGGTGGTCCAGCAGGACCCTGTACTGCCACCTTACTCCCTATGCCCTGTAACCCAGGTCCAGACGCCCAGGGGCCAGCTCTGTAGAGCCCAGCCCTGCAGCACCCAACACCCCAGGGCCCAGCACACCCTTGGGCATAGGAGAGTACCTTCCTGCCCTGGGCATCCCCTCGGTAGAACTGTTCTGCCTTCGTCTTCCCCTGAACAACAGGGTCCACGGCTTCCAAGTGGGAGGGGTTGGCCACCAGGGACAGGGTGATGTTCCTGTTGGTGACGCGGTTGATCCTCTCATGGTACATGCCCAGGTGGTACTTGACATCCCCAGAGCCCTGAGAGCAGAGGCGGGCATGATGAGCCCCTCAGCTCCTGCACCAGGCAAGAGACAGGCCCACACCTCCTGACCCTGCTGAAGGCTATTTGTCCCTGCCCCATCTCTGCTGGTCACACTGCCCCTCTGCTCCTCCAGCTGGCCCAAGGAGAGAGAAGGCCATGAGCCTCTAACCCATCAAAGACCCCAATGCACTACATCAGCCACCTCCTACCTCAGCATGACTGACCTTGGCATGGAAACTAACACACCAGGAGAAAGGGCTGACCAGAGTCAGTGACCGTGGGGAATGGTGGGGGCCTCCAAACTGTGGTAAGCCAGGCTCTGGAAAACACCACAGCTATTTAAGTGTGACAGCACATGCCTGTCCTAGCACTCCAGGAGGCTGAGGCAGGAGGATTGAAAGTTAGAAGTCAGCACAGGAAGCCGGGCATGGTGGCGCACGCCTGTAATCCCAGCACTCGGGAGGCTGAGGCAGGAGGATCACTGTGAGTTTGAGACCAGCCTGGGCTACACAGTGAATTCCAGATCAGTCTCAGCTACATGATGAGACCCTGTCTCAAAAAACCAAAAGAAAAAAAAAAAAAAGAAGAAGAAGAAAGCACAGGAGACTTAGTAAGAGTGTCTCAAAATTGAAAAATTGTAAAAAGGGCTGATGATGTAGCTCATTGCAAAGATCCTGGGTTCAATTCCTAGTACTGAAAAAAAAGAAAAAGAAAAGGAAAAGGAAAGACCAGGACTGAATCCCTGCCTCACTCCTCATACTGAAGAATCAAAGCCATAGCAGCACAGAAGTAAAACAAGACATATCTCATGTCTGGAAGGGAGGGTAAGGCTTCCTTTCTGAATAAAGCCCCAATACCATACTAGCCACGCCAGATGAAATGGGATAAAATGTCATGGGTGCGGGAGGCAAATCCAGACAGAGTGCTGGGGGGTGGGAATCAAACTAAGGAAATTGTTAATAAGACACATGCAGCAAAGAGTTAGTGACCTCTGTACAAAAAATGCCTGTGCAAATCAGTAAGATTAAAGCCCCAAAACCCCTAGAAAAATGAGCAAAAGCCATGAAGGGGAATTTATAAGAATACAAATAAATGAAACATGTGAAAAAACACTCAATTGAATTTGTGACAGAGCACTGTTAAAATGAGGTCATTTTCACACCCATCACCCTGGCAAACATGGAGGAAGAGGCAGGACAGGGAGGATGGGCTGTGACCAGGGAGCTCGCGCAGGGCCACCCAACAAGCACAGTCACTCTCACACTTGATGCCCAGTGTGGGATACTGGAGACCCCAGGGCTCAGTGTGGCTCCCAGGCCTTCTAAGGCCCAGGCTGTGCCAGGCAGGAGCACAGCGTCCACAGTGCCTGGTGCCCACAGATGCAGCTGCAGACTGGAGACTCCAGAGAAGAGACAGTGCCAAGAGCAAAGCCACATAGAGGAGACAGGCAGGACTGCAAGAGTGTGGCTTGCAGCACATGAGCACCAACCAGGCATGGTAGGAGTGGAAACCAAGTCCTTGGCTAAGCATGGGACACAGAAAGCCGTCTGACTTCCCAGGGGCCCTTCTGACTGTGGACAGGACTGTGGAGTAGGGGCCCATGGCACAAGGTAGAGAGGCTTCTGGCAGGCCCTTGCACCTCTCTGGCCTCAGTTTACCCATGTTACCTGAGGGTCTTCCTGGCCATCATGGACAGCAGCTGTTGCTCCCCAAAGCCTTGAGACCACATGCATGCCTCCAGTCTCTCCCATCCCTTGCTGATGTCTGTTCACATCCAGGTCTGTCTCAGCCTAGATCCTCCCCAGTCCACCTCCCAAACACTGGGCCCTCTGGGGACACTAGGACCTGGGTGTGGCACCCACCTCATCTGCAGCCTCCAGCTTGGGGTCAAACTGGCAGAAGATTTGCTCCAGGTCCTTGCGGATAACGTTGGCCAGCACATTCAGCCTGCCCCTGGAACAAGAGGCCTAGGTTCTCACCAGCACTGACCCTGTGGCCATGCTGCCCCTCTCCTTGCTGGCATGGATTTTCAGAGACAGATGGGGGCTCCAGGCCCTCACATCCTGCCCTGACCTCCAGGCATAGGGGTCCTGCCATCTCTGCCACCTGGACACTGGTGATGGAGGAGGCCCTCGAGGGTAGAGAGCTGCCTGGCTGCATGGCAGGTGTCCACTCATTCCCCCACCAGGACACTGACCACACTCAGGACCTTGGTGCCTCCTCAACATCTCAGAGCAGGCTGGAGTTGCCAGAGAATCTGTTGGGCAGTTAAGGTATGCACTGAGGAACAGGGATTCTCCAGCCAAGCCTGAATTTCCCACCAGGGTTCTGAATTTGGGGGTGGGCACAGCCTGGTATGGATGCCAGGAACGAAAGCTCATCCCTCACAGCCTGGCAACCCTGGGACTACAGGGATCCCTGGCAGACCTATAGCCCCTAAACCCTGCAGGAGGGTCAGCCCTGCTTTGGGCCAGCCTCTCCCTGTCCTGGGGGGCTGATGCAAACTCCCAGATGTCTGGGCAGAGCACTACAGTCCCAGGTCCCCATGCCCCCTTAGAGGCTTAGGCCCAGGTGGAACAGCCTTCTGTCTCCAGATCCCTTCTCAGTGAGTGTTCAACTGGCCACACCTGCCAGGCACCCATCTCTTCTGCTGTGATACTACACTCAGACCTGTAGTCTCATGCGCATGTGACACCTCAGGCTGTGGGGCTAGCTCTGCCTGACCAGACACTGGGCACACTCAGCTGCTCAGAGCACAGGGACTATGACATGATGGGAGAAACCCCTGCCTCCAGCAGGACCCCACATGCTATGCATCTAGACATCCTAGATGCAGCCAGGCAGCTCTGTACCCTTGAGAGCCTCCCACATCACCAGTGTCCAGGTGGCAAAGCTAGCAGGACCCCCATACCTAGAGGTCAGGGCAGGATGTGAGGGTCTGGAGCCATGCAGCCCTGGGCCCAGCCACAGGAAAGTCCTACAGCCTTGCACCCAGACTCCCATCCCCAGATGGCTGGTGAGCAGCCCCTCTAGGCTGCACCAGTGTCCAGGGAAATGTGCAGTCAGAGTAGCACTGGAGCAGAGCCCTCAGTTCACCTCCAAAGACCCTTCCAGGGATGCCCACAGGGCCACCTTCCAGGGCTCTGCCCCCACTTCCCTGGGAGGCACCCTCTGCATCTGCCCATGGGGAACCCAGGGAGCATAGTGCTTCCCTTTCTGAAACCCCGTCCCTCCAGGGGAGAGCATCAACATGGCCAGAGGAAAGGCAAGCCCAAAGAACCTGGTCGTTGCTGGCCTCGTGTGACTGCCAAGCACCTGGCTCTTTCTTAGATGAGCAAGCCAGGTCCAGGGACCCCAAGATCCCACCAACACCCCACCCTGATGCCAACACAGGAAGGAGGAGCAGACCACCTGTGCGGCATGCCTAGAATGACATTCTCAATCCCCATCTCGCTTGATTTGTCGATGATAGTCTTGAGGGCAGGGATCATGACTTCACAGCCCTCCAGGCCAAACCGCTTCTCTGAGGACCACTTCCGGGCGAGGAAGTCTTCAAACCTGCAGGGTGGGGGAGTGCAGGCTCAGGGGCAGCTGCTCACAGATGGCAGGAGCTGGATGTCCAGTACAAAGGGCCATGTTGCCCTCTCCCACAGAGTTCAGGCCCCACTCTGGACACCACATGGCTCCCACCCAGCAAGGGTCAACAAAGATCTCTGCCCACTACCCAGACTCCCCTCTCTGCTCTTCCCGCCCAAAAGGTCACCATTCTCCTGCTCCCAGCCTCCACCCTCTGCCCACACCACAAAGGGTGCTTGCCAAGCTGCAAGGACCGCACCCAGCAGAGTCCAAAATTCACATGAAGCCCCTGCAACCCCTGCAGCTAGGGCAGAGCCAGATTCAGAGCCCTCAGAGGGCGGTGGAACCACCACCACCACCAGGGGGCGCCCACACCCTGCACCAGGGCAGCTTCCGGCACAATCATCCCACAGCCACATCCTGCTGTTCCAGCCCTGGCTCAGTGTCCCCTGCTGCCATGTCTTCCAGGAGTTCCACCCCTTCCACCTGTTTGGCTCTGCTCTAGGCCAGCTGTCACCAGACTGATCAGCACCGACCTCATGGAGCGCACCAGCCGGGCCAGCAGGGTCCGCTTTTCCTCAATGGAGAACTGCATCACTCCAGGGGTCTCGAACTTCTGCCGGATCCACTGGCACTGCTCCACGTCATTGATGAACATGAACTCCAGGCCGATGTGCTGGCAGTAGGTGCTCTAGGGGACAGGAGCCCGAAAAGGGCAAGCGGGCCTGGCTCCAGACTAGGAAAGGGAGTGTCCCATCCACTTACAGGCTGCAGGGCCTGACTCACCTCTAGACGCCGGATGATCTCCCGCAGTGAGAGCGTGCTCTCAGAGCCCCCAATGAAGGTGGTTGTGGGCAGCTGGAATTCCTTGTCTAGGTCTGCCTCCTGCAGGTCATAGAAGGCTGGGGAAGGAGTCCCGGGAGGGAAGAAATGGGGTCATGCCTGGGAGATGGCATCCTAGGACCTCCAAGGGCCCCCTTGGCCCCTTCCCTCCACACTCAGCCTGGAGCCTCAGAGATGAGGGTCAGCCACCTCCCACCAAGCTGGGCCCTGGACACCCTCACCCTGGCTGGTGTGGTGCCCTGCCTGGGGACATGGAAAGATGTCCCCTGGGGCACTGTGCAGTAGATGGCAAAGGTTGGGACACCACCAGTCACAATGGGCTGAAGCTGTGCTCTGGGCCCAGGAACCCCACTGGGTCACCAGACCCAGCTAGCTCTAGAGTTGCCAGGCCACACAGAAGGATCCCAACTCTCACCCAACTTATCGATGGTTGTGATCAAATCGGAGGGCACGAAGGAGTCCAGGTCTGCATCCAGAATGCCCAGGGGGTCCAGCTGGGCCACATGGTGGCCTCGGATCTGGGAAGGAGGGTAAAAGGCAAGGCCACACTTGGTCCCCAATGAACAAGCCTTCCCACCCCACATGTCCAGCTTCAGAATTGAAGTTTTCAGATGCTGCTGCCAAGGAGACCCTAGTCATAGCCACCAAGGAGGCAGGGGTTTGTTCCAGTTTCACAGTGTAACATAAAGCCTGGTGTGGTGATGCACTCTTGTAATGCCAGCTACTGGGGAGGCTGAGGCAGTAGGATTTACAAGTCCAAGTCTAGGAAACTTAGGAAGGCCTTATCTCAATAATGACAGTTATAACAATAAAAAGTACTGGGTATGTGCAGCACTTGGCTAGCATGTGTGAGGATCCAGGTGCCATTCTTAAGAAAAAACCTACAGCCAAAGGTACGTAGCCATGCGCTGCAGTCCTGTTAATAATCATGACATTCTAGGAGCTTCCCCGGGGTCCACCAACAGGATCCAGCACACAGGTAAGAGAAATACACACTGAGTAGCTGGAACAGAGCAGTTTAAGGAGTGAGAAAAGTCCCCAGCTCTACATGAGGCAAATTCTAGGATAGCACATACAGTAAATCACCTTTATCTATCACTTTTGTCTAAGAAAGAAGAGACACAAGGAAATATATTCATCTGTGGGTGCACAAATAAGTATGCACACTAGAGTAAGTCACAAAATAAGAACAATTATTGAAATTAGGGGTGACACAAAAGAGGGTGGAAGAGCAAGGCTAGAAACTAGACTTTCAAGAAAATATTCTGCCTTCAAGATTGACTTTAGAACCTTATTCATATATTGTAATTATAAAATAAAGTTTTTTAAAATAAAGTTTTAAACTTAAAAGTAAAACAAAACAAAAATGAGTAAGTACGTCCAGGTTGTAGCACAGATACATGGGGTACTATTCCAAATGGTTAATGCAGTATTCCCTAAAGACACAGATCCTCAGGGGAAAATTCATAAGCTCTTTCTCTTATCAATCTGTAGTGACAGCAATAGACTTTGTTATCCCAAGACTGTCGCATGAGGTTGTGGAGAAATCAAATTAACCACTGTGCTGGCGTCCCAGACGACTTCTTTTCTGGGCACCCCTGAAAGGAGATGTTTCTGAGATTGATGAGGTCAAGGATGAAGCCCGAGTCCTGCATCTAAAGCATGGAGCTGCATTAGTATAAATCCATAACATCTGCTCTTTCTAAAAATTGCACACTTCCTGCCTCTGACCGCTGAAATGAACAAACCAACAGAGGGAACACTCTCAGTGCTTCCTGGGGACCTGAGCAGCTCTGAGCTGGGCAGGAATATGCACGGTGAATCCAGAGGATCTGTCATAGCAGGGGGCACAGGCGAGCTCAATGTGCAGGCCGGGAAGATGACCTATACTATATCTGCATACAGATTAACGCTTATCAAATGGGCTCATGTGATACTAAAAAAAGAACAAAAACACTTTAGGCACTTTTGAAGGATGTGAGGGAAGCACCTCATATGTTCAAATATTAGTCAATAAGAGCGAACACTAAGCATGACACCACCCTTCCTATATGACATGTGCCTCAGGATAAACGAGCAATAATGGAAACTTAACTCTGGCAGCAGTGTTTAATAAACAAAGAAGGAAAGAGAGGACATCCCCATTTCCACAAACCCCCATGAAAAAATGATCATTTTATCCATGGCTTCTCACTGCCAAAGTCCCATTTGGAGGGAAAATCAAATCTATACTGGATCAAGCTGTGAGTTCTAACTGCCAATTTCTAGAAATGGCGATCAGCAAAACCCAGGCCCAGGAATACTCTACAAGACAAACAACCTTGTTTCTTCCACAAAAACTGGCAAGGAACATAAGAAGAAATGGAGAGGAGCCTAAAGAGGACAGGAGGCTAAATGGTTGCACCAATGACTGCAGCTCACAAGTTTACTGGGCTTGTGCTTCAAACAAGCACTAGAAGGAAATCATAAGACAAAAGTCAGCTGAGCACAGTGTGAAGCTGAGGCTGGAGAATCTTAAGTCAAGGTCAGCCAGGCAACTCAGCAAGACCATTGTCTCAAAATAAGAGAAAGGGTTGGCGTGCAACTCAGGCCGGGTTCCATCCCTAGTACCCCCCTCCCAAGACAAAAGGCAGTCATGAGTATCATCTGCATACTTGATGCTATTAGGGACTACTGGTATTATTTTAGATGTGATATCTATGATATGCTGTCATGGTAGGTTTTCGCTTATTAGCAGTGGGGATGGAACCCAAAGCCTCACCTGTGCCAGCCAGTGACCTCCACTGAGCTATGCTCCCAGCCCTTCAGCATGGGCTATAAAATTCCTCATCTCTAGAAATATCTCTTGAAAAGGGGTGAATGATACCTATATTTGTTTCTCAGTGCAGCCTGCAAGGGGTCAGACCAGAACTTGGTCCCCTGGCTGCTCCTCTGCCTTCAGTAGACTTTTCCCTTCTGCAATTTTGGACATTGAACCCAGGAGTTTTGCACAGAGCCCCAGCCCTTAGGGTCTCACTAAGTCCACTCAGTTATTCAAGCTAAGTTCCTCCTGCCTCAGGTTTTAGACACTTTTACCAGGCAAGAACACAGCAAGAACTCCTGTCTCCAGAGACCACCCTAGAGCTTGGTCAGAGGAATATAAACACCAGGAATTACTGCAGAGTCAAATTCTGTGCTACATGAGGCTCTGGGCAGCACCCTGTGTCACTCCACATTTAACACATGGGTCCTTGTCCTTCCTGGCCAGAGCCAGCCCTTCTTCAGCCTCCTGCTCCTTTCAGACAGCCAGGTAAACACCCTCACAGTGAGAATTCCATCCCAAACACTTGGGACCAGACGTGTTTGGGATTTCAGATTGTTTTGGACTTGGGCATATTTGCATATTCATAATGAGGTGTTTTGGAGATGGAGCCTGAGAAAAACAAGAGTATAAATAAAGAGCAAAATATAAGATACTCATAGGAAACAGGGAGATAGATCCTTTGCACAAGGGAAGAGGTCCAAGAGATTGGGGGAAGGTGGTGGGGTGGGAGTGGAAAGAAAGGGAAGTAAAAAAGAATTTGGATGTGTTCTGGGCAAGTACCAACTCTCCACAATGTAATGATTATTATGTACTGCAAACACGTACCAATGAAAATGAAAAACTTTAAAATTCATCCATGCTTCACGTGCATCCTGTACATATAGGCAGAGAACGATTTGGCACTGTATTTCCAGTGTGCCTGTGTTCTGACCGTGCCTGCCACAAGGTCAAGCACGTAACTTTCCACTGTGGCGTTGCATCAAGATACATAAAGTTTGCCTTGGATTTTTGCTCAACCTATACTGCTGGTTGTTGTTTGCGCAAGGGTAGCCCTGGCTATGGGTCCTTGGCCAGCAAGGTAGCCCATCCTGCCCACCTGTCCTCTCTCACAGGGGCAACCCATGTACAGGCCTTGGTTCCAGCCCTGCAGGGCACAGTGCCATTTCCATCTGCTCCCAACCTGAGCCTCAGCAGCTGAGCCTCTGCCAAGGGTCCTGGCATCCCCTGGGTCCCACTGTACCTCAAGTTTCCCCTACAAAGCACCTCTGCCACCAGTTCTGGAGACAGCCCAAGGCTGTGCTTGTCAGGGCATGAACTCAGGGCAGAGGTCCCTCAAGAACAGAAGTCATTATGGGAAAACCGACAGCAGAGGTGCCTAGCCTGGCACCCAGTGTGGGAGAGCCCAGAGCTCCAGAAGGAGCACCTACTTGGGGGAAATATTCACTACATAAACACTAAGGTATACCAGACCTGTCCTCCCAAAGCAGCCAGTCTAGGGGTGAAAACAGACATGAAGGAGAGGCTATCAGAAGGCGATCATTCACTGTCCCTCCGGGTCCTTAGGGAATTGTATGTACAAGACCACAGGAGATGACCATTAACTGGCAGATCAGCACACACACCTCATAAGGGTAGAAAGTGCTCTGGATGGGGACACATCAAAGTCAGCCAGAGAGGAAGGGGCATTTGGCAACGGCCCCAGAGGGCCCTCTGGGGAGACAGCTCACCTGGTAGGCCCGGATGAGGGACTGCACGGCCAGGTGGTCCTCCACCAGCTTCGTGGTTGTTGTCAGGCTGGAAGGCATGGGCCTGCCCTCAGGGGTGGCATGCAGGGCCTCCTGGCTGGCTTTCTGGAAGAAGCTGTCCCAGGACTGGATGGGGCAGAAGCAAGGAGCAGCCTGCTCAGGGCCAAAGGAGTTGGGTGGCTCATGTTGGCATCCCAGGGAGCATCCACTGTTCCCACCCCATCACCCTGAGCCAGCTCTGCTCCAGACGCAGCTTAGTGTGAGATCGGGGGGCAGGTGAGCGTAGCTCAGGGCTTCTGCTGTGAGGGTTCTGTGGGCCATGGGGTCCTCTGCACATGTCTTCTGCACCACAACTCTGCCACCAGTCATTTATCCCACAGATGTACCCACAAGATGTTCCCTAAAGGGCTGTATAAGTGACAGTGCAGAAGCCCCCAAGGGACTATCAAGAGGAAGTGGTGTGCGGGCAGGTTAATGTTGTGGAAGTGGGTGCCACACAGCAGTGAGGCAGAGGAAGGCGTTCGCAGCGGGCAAGCAGAGCACACACATGGGTGCTGCCGCACTGGAGGTGTGAAAGTACTTCCTCCGCTCATTCTGCCTGGTGCCAGCAGAACCAGGCAGAGCAACCACCATGGAAAGCAACCTGGCAGCACTCACAGGATGACACACAGGTGCCCCCTCCCTCCCCAGGAAGTCTGCCACACACAGCTGCATGTGTCTAGAATGACACCAGGGGTGACAGCAAACAGGATGCCTGTCCCTAGGGACCAGGATGGCAGATCCATGCAGTGGGATACTACCCAGCTAGGAGAAACAACCACGGGGCTCTTTACATATTGGCATGGATTGAGCTGGGATACAGACTGCCCAGCAAAAAATCAAGATGCAAAACAGTGCTGGTTCATGTTACTTTTGTGTAAGAGGGGGAAACCTAGTTTTTTGCAATGAGTTCATGTAAAGAAAGAGAGGAGAAACTAAGAATAAACTGGACGGCAGGTACAATCTGAACAGCCAAGGGATGAAATTGGAAGGAGCCTTTTGACTTTTCCTACTTTGGGGGTTTAGGTCACATGACTGCAGAGTACGTGAGGAGAGAGCAGTTTCAATTCTCCCCCTGCAGTCTGATCTAATGTTGTAACCAGTGGGTGTTTACTCTACTAGATCAATCAGCTATAAACATTAGAGCCCCTCACACCATACAAGAGGTATCTGGGGACAGCCGGGCATACAAGAGGGACCAGGGGTTCATCCAGGTGAGCAGGGTACTGTCAGGACCATCTCCTGCCAGCTGGTTCATTTGCTGAGGTAGGAAGCTCTCCTTCCTAAAAAAAGGATGGGCCCTCTAGCATCGGAGACTACTAACTTGCCCAAGGTCTCCAGCAGCCATCACTGTGTTTTCCCCTCAGGGTGGGGTGCTGACCTTGTGTACACTCTTCGGGTTTGCCAGCCAGGCGGAATACATTGCCTCCATGTAACTAGAGCCACCTTCTCCTGGGTTGCTGGGAAAGGCAGCTGGGGTCCCAGAAGACCTGCTGCACCAGCTCCTCTCCGGGATGCCCCATGTGGCCAGGAGCCTGGTGGCCTGGGCCCCAAGCCGGGAGGGCAGCAGCCTCAGGTGGCTCATCCTAGACAAGAAGGAGAGGGATGAGCCACAGGCCCAGGACCAAGGAGGCCTTGACCACCATGTCCCTCAGCAGCCCCTTGTACTGCTCCAGAAGGAGAGGTGAGGGGACGGCCTCCCCTTTCCTAGGTTCACCGTCCAGAAAGGTCGACAGTGTGAACTCTGAGCCCCAGCCCTGCTGGACCTCCCCCAAGCTGTGCTCCCTCCTAGCTGGTCTCAGAAGCCTGAAGCAGGGAAACCCAGCACCCGGGCAGGTCCTGCTGCAGGGAGCGCTCAGCTCAGGCCCCTGTTGGGCATGCAGCCCACTACCCTAGACCTCGGGTAGGGAGTCTCACAGGAACTGGGGGTGTCATGCACAGCCAGGATAAGGCAGCAGAGAGAGATCTGGGGAGCAAAGGGGAGCAGGTTGGGGGAATGGAGATGGACTCTCTCAGGAGACACCCAGAAGGGCAGGGTCTGTAGTCAGTGTGCCACAGGCTGCTGATACAGACTCTGTTATACCCACTTCAGAGAGAGAGGACCTTAGCTTGGAGGAGTGGCAGAAGGCAGAACCAAAGGCTACCTGGTGCCAAGCCCAGCTCTCTGCCAAAGCTGTCTTCTCTGGTCTGGACCCTGCCCAGGGCTCACGCTCCTAACAAAAGCCAACGTGGGACAGTTGGCAGCCCAAGGGCATATGCAGGCTGGAAGCCCACAAGGCAGAGGACCACAGCTCCTCAATGATGGACTTTGGGTGATGGAGCTTCCTCCTCCCCATCCAGAACAGGAGTTCTAGGCCTTGGATCCTGCCTATCCAGGCAGGCTGGGGGTTCACTTAGTCCCCTGCTTCCCTATGAAGAACAGGACCGTGCTCTTCCATTGCTTGCCCTCAGCTATGAGACATGGTCTGGACACTAAGCAGCTCCTGATAGCTGGTGAATGCCCTTCCACTTGGGGGCCCTCAACCTGTGACTGGGGTGTAGTCCCAGAACCACCCCAGCAGGGACCACAGTGGCTTCTCCTGGGGCAGAAGCCTGCAGCACCTTCCATACATGCATAACTGGCTAACCCAGAACACTTGCATTCTGTCATAACTGGCTTGCAGTCCTGCCCGGGCCTGACCCAACTCAATGCACCTTGCAAACCATGCTCTGCCCATAAGCCACCTCCCCACCTCCACCGCACCATCCCCTCCCTGCTGCCTTCACCCTCTTTCTCTCCCTTCTGCAAACTCACTTGTGAGCCAGAAGGCAGGTCTCCTAACCAAGGAAGGGAGGGCTCCTCCAAGGCAGCAACAAGTCTGAACAGGGGAAAAGGAAAACTCAGACACAGTCCGTGCAGGGAGGGAGTGGTCATGGGATTTAGCTCCCAAGCATTTTCCTCCTCCTCCTCCTGCTCAGCCCCACCAGCCACACTGGTCAGGCCCTGCGAAGAGGGCCACCTAGGGTTGGCTGTGCCCAGAGTAGCAGCTTTACAAGTGCTTCATGTGGAGTCTAAGGTCAGAGAGCTGGGGTTGAAAATCCAGGGCTGCACCAGCACAGCTGGGCACTGTGACCAGGATCCCGTACCCTGGACATCACAAGAATGGTCAGGAAGCTTTCCCATCCCAGACCATCAGGGAACACTGTGCAGCAGTCTGTTGCAGGGCCCTCTCCACATCCCACTAGTGCCAGCCTCACTTCTATACAGGGAAACCATGGCAGAGGAGGCCAAGCTACAGTAACAAGTGGTAGGGCTGTGTCCTTCCAGGGCCTATGCCTTCCCCACTGCAGAGCACAGATGTGATCCCACATTCCTCAGAGGGGCACCGCCCTTTCCACTCTGCAGCTGCTCCCTCTGCCAGCCCCACCCCCACCGGGGAATGGGACAATTCAGGACAGGCAAGGACAGAGCTCATCTGTATCTGGCCCAATCCAGTGCTGGATGCTGTGTTTTACAAACACTGGTAGCCTGGGGCAGCTGCTGGTCACTGCAATGGCTTTCACCCCACACAGCAGGCAGGGAGCCAGGCCTCCAGCCCTCCTCTCCTGCCACCATGCCCATGAGACTTGGGGACTGAGGGGACATGAGTGCTCAGTCCTGGCCAGGTCCTGCCCATAGGCCCACAGGACAGCACACAGCTGTTCTGAGAAGCTCCTGGAAGAGTTCCCACTTCAGCTCCAGAACCACAGCACAGAGACCCTGCCACTAAGCCTCCCGCCACAGGCCCTATCTGTTGTTCTGGGTAAGGAAGCTCCGGCAGGTCAGGCCAGGGAGGAGCCCTGCCCAAGACTCAGGCACCGGTAACAACAGAGCTCGCACTCACCCCACCTGCTGCGGCCCGGTGCACTGGGCTCCGACAGAAGGTAGGTGCCCCGAGCAGGTCAGGGATGGGGTGCTTACTTCCTCCACCGCAAGGAAGGGCTCGGAGGCAGGTGAGCACCGAGGATAGGGAGGTTCTGAGGGGCCCTGCCCAAGGGAAGCCTAGTCTTAGTTAATTATCGGCACCTGCTGGGGCCTTGGTTTTACCACCCCACCACCACCACCACCGTGCCCCGATCTCCCTGAGGATGGAAGATGTACTTCCCACTCTGGGTACATCGGGCCGGTCCTGCCTCAATTTCCCCATCTGAAACTGCGGTAGCGGTAAAGCGTCTACAACGTCCCAGATACCCGAGCTGCCTTCGTGTCCCGCGCGGTGTGCGACGCTGGACGACCCCTGATCTCCTCGGGCCGGGAAAGGGGGGTCCCCTAGAGGACGCGACGGCCAAGGGCAGAGACAAGGTCACACCTCCCCCAACCCCCAGGACCAGCTAGGGACGCGAGGAGCAGAGCCCAGGGCCGAATGGGCGGAGCGGAGCAGCGCGGCAGGAGGAGGCAGCGCGGGCCGAGTTTGGTCGGGGTCCAGGTCCGTGCGGGGACCCAGCCACCGCGCTCACCGTGGGCGG
>NW_022900913.1:70685055-70744568 GCF_012274545.1 Fukomys damarensis
CCGCCCGCCCGTCTGGCGCTGTCCGTGGTGCTGATCGCCCGGACTCCCTAAAAGGGGCGGCGCCTTCCGGGGCGGGGCACTCAGTCCCCAGCCTTTAGAAGGGTGAGGCGGAAGGTCCCGCTGTCTCCGGGCGTCTAGGAGGAAAGAGGATTCCTGCACAAGCTGACCACAAGCCCACCACCCTGAGCCCGCGTATTTCCAGCCGCTACTCCTCCTCTCTCGCGCGTCTCTGGCTGTGTGCCTTTCGCGGGGCGACGCCAGGCTCCCACGTAACCAGAGCCGGGTGTGCGAGTGTCCGAGTGCTGGGCGTGTGTCTACTTGGTTCAGCAGCTGGAGCCCACATACCCCAGAACAATGTAAAAGTGATTTTAAGTCCTCATACCTGTTAGGTTTCTAATTTTTGCCCGAATCGCAAATACCCCGTCTTATTACGGTTGTAATAAGCATTTCTCTGATCACCAATGATTTACATCTCATATTGTTTTTTAAGTTTTGGGAGTTTTAAATGTATTCCTGTCAGTTTCCTTTGGATTTTTTTCCTCATTTGTAAATTTGTAAGCAGGAGCTTCTGGAATAGGACCTTGGTACCCAGGTCGTTGAAACCACACGCAGCGTCCTGGCTTCCTGGGGCAGCTCCCCACCGGTCCGCGCTGCTTCTAGGCATGCACCCCTGAACCCATCTCAACGCAGCAGGTTATTTTTCCCCATAATACACCAGTTCGGATCGTGTTACTCCTCTGCTCAAAACCCTCCAGTGGATTCCTAGGTCAGTCCATCTAAAAGCCAAAATCCTTAACAGCTGCTTCCGAAGCTCATCTTAAATTCTTCGGACACACTGCCACACTTAAACGACAGCAAATAGGAAACCAAAAGAAGCATATAATGTGATACTACTTGTGTTAATTAAAAGCACATGTCTACAAAACTGCGCTATCCATCTCACAAGAACACATTCAAATACTATCACGTATGTTAATATGGTTGCCAGTAAGCAGGGTGTGTGTATAATTAGTTACCCACATCAGTGCTTGTAAACTTCAGTGAACAGGATTATGATTAATTCTATCCTTTGAAACTGAGGTCCTCCAAAATTGTTTATTTGGGGTTTCGTGTAGCTAAGGGCCACACTTTGCTCATTTACTATTGCACTGCCAACATGACACAGGGCCAGCTCATAACATTTTTAGTAAACACTTTAAGTAAATATTTACTGAATGAGCTGAACGTGGTAGCACATGCCTGTAATCCCAGCTCTCGGGAGTCTGAGGCAGGAGGTTCTTTGTGAGTTCGAGACCAGCCTGGGCTACATAGTGAGTTCCAGGTCAGTCTCAACTATGTAGTGAGACCCTGTCTCAAAAAAACAAAAGAAAAATTATTGAATGAATGAATGAATAATTGGACAGTTGACTTGGATTCCGAAGAATGAGCAATTTTATCCAATCGGGCTGGGGCGTAGCTCAGTGGAAGAGCATCTGCTTCTGTGCTCCATTTCCAGCACCAAACAAACAAAAGTCTGGTGCAGAAAGGTAGGATCCGTTGGGAACACCTTGAATGAAAGCCTCCTAAATGCCCCAGCTTTCCTAAGCTGAAGGAAAGAGCTGACAGGAAGCTGGTAGACAAGTCAACTCACTGGTCAGAAGAAGATGGGGAGGTGCTTTCAGGGGTGGTAGGGCTGAGCCACAGAGGAACTATCTTTTTGAGGCTCTTGTGTTATTCAAAATTCGATTTCCAGAACCGGAGAAGCTGAGTGATCTTCCTTGGCCAGAAGTGTGGAGGTGGTACCTGGAACCACCCACCTCATCCACACACGGACTGAAAGGCAGGACAGATGGTCTGCAGGCTGAGGGCACCAGAAGAGGTCAGAGTGCGTGCTGGGGAGACAAAGTCAGCATGTGTCCCGAGGGCCTGCAGTGGGCATGGGCAGAGTGGCATGAAGGATGCTAAGATGCTGCCCAGGTGCTGCAGGGGTAAGAGCTTGGCAATGTGCCTGGGCTGCATTCACCAAGGTGTGGTGTTTGGATTTGTTGGGTTCAGAAAATGATAACCCAAAGTGAAGGCCTCAGACACATAGTTTCTCTCTGACCTTGTTCTGTCCTTTGCTCATGCTCCCAAGACGAGCCAAAGAAACTATAATTCCTCTACCCCAGGGCAGGTCATGGAAAACAGAATTCCTTCTCCCAAAGGCAGCCATAAAATGGTGGAAGACACACTGTGACTGAGGGGTCAAGAAGAGCTGAGCAGACAGGCCATGCTGGGCCTCCCCACTCTGTCTACTGCTAGTCACTCCCATCATTTTGTCCGATCCTATTCCTACATAGCTGTTTAGGCTTCATGGAACCTAAGCATGAAAATAACATCTTTCTTACCCTAGGTCTTCAATTTGAAGGCTTCCGTGTCACACAAAACTGTGATCATATGAATGTGTTGTGTTTTTCCTCTTGTTAGTCTGTCCTTTGTTACAGGGATCTTGGACTTGACTATGGTGGGCAGGAAGGGGATGTGTACTTTTCCTTCCCTTGCAGATTCTATCCATCCGCCACAGCCCCCTACAGTGTTTTAAGCTGTGAACAGCCTGGTCAAATGGCTTCCTGGAAAGCCTGAGGGAAACTGGAATGTTAAAAGCTAAGAATGGGACCTATCCAGGTGTGAGGCCATAGTGCAGCGGCAGAAGAGACTAGGCTAAGGACACATTAGAGCCACATGTGGGAGGTGGGCCCACAGGCTTATGGCTGAACAGGCATGAATGACAGAACAATGTCAACTCACAGGGTCTGTCTTTATGACTGGGAAGCAGGATGTGGGTTCGGAGGGATGACAGAAAAGTTTGCAAATCAGAGCCACCGATGAACCAGGTAGTAACGAGGCAACATGACATGAAGCAGCACCCCAGTGAAGCAGAAGGCTTCAGTGCCTCCTGTCTGCTCACAGCTGTGCACAGTCAGCCTCAGAGTCAGGAGAGTCCCTGCAGGAGGGAGAGAGAGATGCAGGTCTGGAGGGAAGCTGAATCACCCAGTGCCAGATGGGCGGGACAGCCAAGGACAGAAAGCACTGCTGGGCCTTCCAGCCTAATTGACGCTCTGCTAATTGCATTGATTAAAGCAAACATTTGGGGCAATCAAGGCTCCTGTGGGAGTTGCTGCCTTCTTAGAAGCTTGAGAGGACTTGATGCATAGGAGGGAGCTTTGCAAAGATCTTTGGAAGTGGACATCTTTCTTCCCTTCCTGTGTGTGCATGTGTGTGTGTGTGTTTAGAGAGTGTCAGTGGGCAAGATTTTCATTCTAGTTGCACAGAATTTAAATGTTACAGGAAGGCAATGAACAAGATTCAAAAACCTCTTTTCATCTTCTCTGATGTCCCTATTATCTCTATTACTTCCCTTCTACCATCTCTGAATATCTCCATTATCAGATATTATTTTATATTGGGTACAAATTATATTCAATGTGATAAAAATACAGTGAATGTTTAAAATCATTTTTAATTTATTACAATACTAGAGTTATTCAGAGAATATCCGAAGAAAGAGAGTTTTCCACATCTTGTTCTTTCCCTCCAGAGATAATTACAGGCTGGTTTGTACATATTTACAAAGTTTTTTATATTTCCATACATATACTTGTACACGTACACACTTATAGAGACATAAAATGGATCATACTTGAATATAGTCCCACAACTTGCTTCTTTTTTCCTTCTTGAAGATCTTTGTTTTTAATCTCAGTACATGTAGAACCAGCCATTATCTTTGATGGGATGTTGCTCTTATTGTTGGAGTATATGACTGTCTTTTATTTCTCATTAAATAGAGTTTACTTTTTTTACAGAAAGCAGAAAAAAGTGCTCCTGTATTACATCCTTTAGCATATGGACAACTGTTTTTGAAAACACTGATTGCTAGAGGTTTAAGATTTGGCAATAATTTTACACTATATCATTAAAAATATAGTGAATAAAAAAGTATAGTGGTATTTTTAATTTTTTACAATAAAAGATTCATTGCCATTAATAAACCTTTGAAAACTCAGAAGACTCTCTGTACCTTCAAACACACTTATTGCCAACATTCTTGTTAATGTGACTTTTACTGTGATGTTTTCTTTTTTTAAATTTAAACATTCACTGTGTCTTTGGATCACCCCATACATGTTTTGCTGGGTGTTTTGGTCGCACATACATACTTGTGGTCTTAGTTACTTGGAAAGCTGAGGCAAAAGGATCACAAGTTTGAGGCCAGATTAGGCAACTTACTGAGACCCTATCTTAAAACGTTTTAAAAAGGGTTAAGGATATACTTCCATGGTAAAACACCACAGGGTTGGAGCCCCAGTACCATAAAACAAAACAAACAAAAATCCTATCATATTTTAGAATTAATGTGTACCGTTCTCAGAAAGGTCATCCTAATTTATGATTCCCTGATAGTCTGTGAGTTCTAACTTCTTTATAACCTTTGCTAAAACTTATTATCAGTCTCTTAATTTCTGCCCATCTGAGAAGTGAAAATACTCTTTTCTCTTCAGTTTGCATAAATAAATAAAGTTCAGAGTCTTTTTATTTATGTATTACTTTGTATTGTTTTTCTGTGAATTGCCTACTGATTGATGGTTATTGTCCATTTTTTCTCTTGGGATATTTGCATTTTTCATATAGATTCATTTAAACTCTGTACATATCTGTATGAGAATATCATATGTGTTATATATATTGCAAATTGCTTGGAGCTTGGGCTAGAGAGTAATTTATACCTGGGCTGGGCTGAATTGTGTCACTCCCCCAGTTTCATATGAAAAGTCCCAACCTCCAGAATATATCAAAATTGGGCTATATTTGGAAAGCAGGTCTGTAAAGAGCAAATGAACTTAACAGGAGCCCTTTGGGGTGGCTCTAGTGCAGTGTGACTGGTGTCAGTGTCTGAGGAAATTCGGATACAGACACCCAAGGGAGGACCAAATGAGACATGAAGAGAAGACGGTGCTCTGTGGGCCAAAAACAGAGGCCGCAGGGGAAACAGCCCTGCTGATACCTTGATCCCAGACTTCTAGACCCCGAGAAAGTGAATTTCTGTTGTCTGTGTCACCCTGTCTGTGCCTGACCAGACTGGTACACTGAGGCACAGTGCTGTGACTTGAGGCTCCCTTTCTCATTCTGAACACCACTTAGGACTCGGGGTTCCTCCAGTTCTAGCCTCGTTTGCATCGTGGTTGTGGCGTCGCGTTGGTGTGGGGTTTCACTCTCAGGAGCAGGGAGGATTAAACATAGTTTACCACCTTGGAAAGCTCCCCAGTGAAGTCTGCTTGTGAGTCTATTTCTTTCCTTCTTTTCCTCCACTGTCTTGTGTTATTATTGAAGAGATGTTAAAGGGACAGATCACCACCCAGACGCCTCTTCCAGACGTATCTTCCAGACTGAGGACGATGTAACTCAGGGGCAGAGTGCTCATCTAGCGGACATATGGACCTGGATTCTACCTCCTGCGTCCCCAAGAGATGAAAAATATCTTTTCCATTCATGGCTGAAATACTACTTTATTCACTTACCAGGATAACTTTACCCATTGCATATGTTATTGTCAATCCTGATTTTAATGGCTGTAAATATATCATCATGTAGATGTTTCCTCCAGTATGGTTTTAAAGATAAATTACATATTGTGCAATGGGAAGAAAATGTCTAAAGGTGTAGGGAAAGTGGGAGGGATGGGGAAAGGAAAGAAGGAAAAGAAAAAATATTAGAAAAGGAAAAAATAGAAACAAAGTCTTTGTAAATAGGGAAGGGTGGAGGAGGTAAAGGGAAGGCTGGGGAATGGGGAAAAATAAGAACCAGGATATGTCATGTAAAGGTATAAGATCCCAATGATGAATGTAACTAGTGTATACCTAAAATGCACCAATAAATGTAATGGAAAAAAATAGAGAAATTACTCCCTGAGTCATTCTGTCTGTGCTCTCTGATCAGCATCATAGTCGGCTTCATCACCATCACAACTCTGGTCCCCCAGGGACACAGGCTTTGTGCTGAGCACTGTACAGCTGTCATTTCAATCTTTGCCTTATTTAAGAGATGAGGAAATGGATGCTTGCAAAGATCAGTTGTAGATAGGTGATCTCTGTCAGTAAGTGAAGAAATGTGAACTGGATGCCAAGGCTTCCAGCGGAAATCCCAGTTCTTATTCACAGAGCCGGAAGCTGCAGAGGTCAGATACTGGCACAGCATCACAGAGTGCAGCCTTGTGCAGGTACAGAACGTGCCCATGGCCAACAACCCTGTGCTGCCCCTTGTGGCATCAGTGCTACCTCCCCCTCCTCATCCCCTGCCAACCATCCGTTAGTTTCCCAGTTCTGTATTTTGTCGCTCAGTAATGCAGTTCATAAATAACGTTAGAGGAGGCAGCCTTTCAGGAGTGACTTTGTTTCCACTCAGTACACTTCTCTAGAGGTGCATCCAGGCTGCAGCATCCATTGATCTTCCGCCTCTTTCACTGCTGAGTATTATTCCCTGCTTGTTTAACCATGCTTTTGTTGAAGCACATCTGTGTTTTCTTCCAGGTTTTGGCTATTACAAATAAGCTTGCCATGAACATTCATGTACAGATTTTTGTGGGGAACATAAATCTTCATTTCTTTGAAATAATGTCATCCACTGCTGGGGCCATGTGGTAGTTGTGTGTTTAATTTTTTAAGAAACTGCCTAACTCTTTTCCTGTCTGTCTGTACCATTTTGCCCTCTGAACAACAATGTACAAGTGACCCAGTTTACCTGCAACTTCACCAACATTTGGTCTTGTCACTATTTCCTCTGTGTGTGTGCACATGTGTGTGCAAGCATATATGTACATGATTCATCCTAATAGATGGGTAGCAATATCTCATTGTGGTTTTTATCTGCATTTCCCCAAGGAGCACCTTTTTGTGTCCTGGTATGTCACTGTATATCTTCTTCAGATAAGTGACTCTTTTCTAAATGGAGCCTTTAATTTACCTATTTCTGACTGCTGAGTATGAGAGTTCTAGTTTTAGCTTGCAAATATTCTTTCAGCCTATGGCCTGTGAGTACATCCTCCTTCAAAACTCTTCCACTGCACAGGTTTACAATTCTGATAAAGTTCAATTTATCCAATTTTCATTTTATGGTTTGTGTCTTTGGTGTCCGAATAATTTTTCACAATGAGATAGCCCAGGACTTAAAGGCTCTTTTTACCAGGAAGCACTGTATTTTCACTCAGGCCTGCAGATGCCCAATAGGTAACCAAAAGCAGAAGAAAGCTTGGTCTCTCTGTATTCATTTTGTATCTGGTTCATTTATCACCTTACACTTTGGGTCAGGTACCTGCTCCACTTTTCACATAGGCATGTTAATCACCTAAGGGGTTTCTGCCTAAACATGGTTTATTGGCCCTAAATTTACTTAAGCCATCTCATCTCCAATGCAGAGGACATCAAAAAAAAGAATAACTGAGGTATTTTCAGGATTTGTAGGGATATTCAAGTGCTTACTTGCACATCCTATTCCAGAATGCCTCGAAGTCCCCAGACACTGCCCTAAATCTGCAGCTACCTTGGGTCCCAGCAGAGCCTCCGCAGACAGGTCACCCTGTGATGAGGTTGTTCCAGATTGGGAGCAGCTGCCGCGTGGAGCAATCACGTCATGGGAACCGGATTGACCCTGAAGCAGTAAGCTCTTCCAGACCCACCACAGGGAGCCAGAACTGAGATAGTGACCGACAGCCTACCTGACAGAAGCTGGCCCTGCACTAACGGGCCAGTTAGTCTCATCCATCAGAGCTGGGCCTGTGAGCCCTTCATCACCTCAGGCTAATGTCCCTTCCCCATTTCTCTTTCTTCTTAATCACAGCACCTGCCTGTGAGCAATTGCTCTTTTCCCCACTTCTAATTTCTATCATCTCAGGACAGTCGTTCCTTCAACATCACCCTCGATCCTGAAGATTTCTACTATTTTTCCAAAAAACTTTTGTCGTTCTACACATTTACATCATCCATTTTGAGCAGATGTTTTATAAGGGCAAGGGACAGACGTTTCTTTGGTTTTGTTTTTGCCGAGGGATGTTTGGTTGCTCCCACATCGTCCGTCTGGTCCTGTCAGCTCCACCCAGAGGCCCCAGGTGCCCATAACCGCTCTGCACAGCTGTGTCTGCCCCCAGCCTGCACAGGAAGTGTCAGTCAGGTTTCTGTCACTGGAACAAAGACCTGAAGCAATCATCTTACAGAGAGGAAAGGTTTTCTCTTGGTCAGATTCCAGGCTTCGGTTCACAGTGGGGACTCTTGTTCTGGGCCATGGCTGCACCTCATGGCCTCAGCAGGTGGAGAGTAAAGCCATTCCCTCAGGGTGGGGAAGGACAGCCAGGGGGAGGAGAGGGATAAGGACTCCTGCCCCCTTCAAGGAGGTGCCTGGAGCAAGACCAAGGTATCCTGGGGCCAAAGAGTTCACTCCAACCTCTGTCTTACTCCACTCCTGGCTTGGGTCCTACCAGCCATGGCACTGGTTTAGCTTCTCCACTGGCCGTGTCCCCTTCCCTGACCTTTATGTTTTTAAGACAGGGTCTGACTTAAGACAGTGACTGACTAAGTCACTAAGTTGTCCAGGCTGGGTTTGAACTTGCTATCCCACTGCCTTGGTCTGCTGAGATTACAGGGATGCACCATGTTTGCCTAACATTTTCTTTTTAATTGAATTGGCAATACTTTCTCATTATAGAAAAGTTAAAATGCACAGGAAACAATTTTTGAAGGAAAAAAATTATTCATGTTCTCTCATTCAAACTCAGTGACTTAATGGAGTTTATCATGTAGTGTTTTCCTTTCCTGTACAACTTGTTTGCCTAACATTTTCTTTTTAATTGAATTGGCAATACTTTCTCATTATAGAAAAGTTAAAAAGCACAGGAAACAATTTTTGAAGGAAAAAATTATTCATGTTCTCTCATTCAAATTCAGTGACTTAATGGAGTTTATCATGTAGTGTTTTCCTTTCTTTCTTGTACAATAACCAGACTTCTAACAAAATTGTGGTTACATTGTTATCACCATTGGCAGAGTCAGAAGCACTTCTCATCACGTAACAAACTCCCCAGCTCAGTTTACACATTACCAGGTCACCTCAGCCCTGAAACCAGGTTCAGCCTCAGCCTTGAGCCCCATAGTCCAGTGACTCCTCAAACTATAAATGCAAGCGCTCCTTTCTTTACTTGTCTTTTGCATTGTTACAGAAGCCAAGAAATCTGGCTCACTGACTCTTATTAATCCTATTCTTTTCGGAAAAGTCCTCAGGCCACTGTCAGTGTGGTGACTTAGAAACATAGACAGCATAATTACTTTGCAGTGGGGAGCTCGGAGGAAGCGTGGGTGAGTCTGGTTCATAAGACTGATTTAAGCTCTTGTGTTCTACAAAGCGTGTGGGCTGGAGATTGAAGCCTTCTGAGTAATCAATGCCATGGTCAGTTGTTTTCAGAAGCAAGAACTGAGCTATTGAGATGGCACCAGCTACAGACATTGTCTCACTATTTAGACTCCACCAAAAGCGTGCAGCACATCCTCAGTGGGTGGCCCAACAGAAGTATTTGCCATTGTTCACACTATGCTCATAGCAAGAAAAGGAGGTTCCCCCCACCCCTCAGGAAATGCCAAGAAACAGGGCCTGGCTTGAGGTCTCAGATCCAGCAGCAGAGAATCACACTCCTGAGAATCACACTCTGTCCTTGCCGATGTCTGGCTATTTAGACTGTGCCACAGGCCAGAAGCAGTGGGAGCTCTTCAGCAATGCAGAATCTCAGGCTCAGACTCAGCTCTCCTGAAGCTGTAATCACATTTAAACCACATCCCCAAGGGATGTGCACATGAACTGAGAGAGACATTGCTCTCTGTAACATCAAGAATCCTGCAGCCCTTTAAGGAAAACAAAGCACAAAGGATTTCAACAGAAAGAATCCTTAAAGGGGTCCTAATTTCCAGTGAGTTTGTCTTAAAATAGATTGAGTGAAAACTCCATCTTTATGTTCAAGAATTCCAGTCTTTGGAGATATATTTCCTCTTTCCCCCTTCTCAGAAGGCAATTCTTTCTTTACTAAGTGTCACTAGAAAGTATTTTCTTCTGGGCCTTTCATGGTAAAACACAAGATAATGGAACATGAAGATCCTGCCTGCATGTGGATCACAGACAAGACAACTCTTAGGAAGGTTGGCACCACTGTATATCTTAGAAGTTTTTATTATTGTTAGTAATTTATAGCTGGACTCTGAGAAAAGAGATTGAAGAGGATATAAGAAAATGGAAAGACATCCCAGTATAATGAAAATGGCCATACTTCCAAAACTGCTACACAGATTAAATGCAACCCCAATTGAAATCCCAGCAGTACATTTCACAGAACTAGAGAAAACAATCCAAAAATTCATTTGGAACCAGAAGATACCTAGAGTAGCAAAAGCCATTCTAGGCAACAAAGACATGACAAGGGGTATCACAATCTCCAAGTTGAAACTATACTACAAAACCACTGTGATAAAAACGTCATGGTACAGGCAAAGAAACAGACCCAAGGATCAGTGGAATAGATTAGAAGATGCAGACACAACTCCAGACATACTCATCCATCTCATTTTGGACAAAGGAGCCAACCACCCTCACTGGAGGAAAGGTAGCCTCTTTAACAAATATTGCAGGAAAAACTGGAAAAATCTGTCACAGATTAAAACTAGACACTTCTCTTTCACTATACACTAAACTAAGCTAAAAGTGTATCAAAGATCTAAATATTAAAACAGAAACACTAAACTTGCTGGAAGATAGGTAGAACTCTTGAAGATAGTGGAATAGGAAAAAACTTTATGAACAAAATTTCAGTAGCATGGGAACTAGCACAGAGAATCAACAACTAGGATCTCATCCTATTAAAAATCTTCTGCACTGTAAGATAAACCACCAACAGAGCTAAGAGACAATTACAGTGTGGGAAAAATTTTACTAGCTGTTCCTCAGACAAAGGACTACTATCTAGAATATATAAAGAACTTTAAAAAATCAGACACCCCAAATTTAAAGACCAAATCCAAAAATGGGCATCTGAAATGAACAAACATTTATCAGACAAAGAAGTAAAAGCAGCAAATAAGCATATAAAAAACTGTTCAATATTACTGGTCATTCAGGAGATGCAGATGAAAACAACACTGAGATTCCACCTCACTCCAGAAAGAATGGCTGCTGTAAAAAAAAATCAACCAATAACAAATCCTGGCAGATATGTGGGGAGAAAGGTACCCTTCTCCATTGTTGATGGGAGTACAGACTGGTATGTCCTCTGTCACGATCAATAAGGTGATACCTCAAACAATGAGGATTAGAGGTCCCAGTTGACCCAGCTATTCCCCTGCTGGTATCTTCCCAAAGAATTAAAAGAATCATACCACAGTGATATATGTGCACCCGTGTTTATAGCAGCATGGTTTGTAACAGCTAAAACTTGGAAACAACCCAATTGCCTAACAACTGGAGATTGGATAAAGAAGATGTGTGTGTGTGTGTATTTGTGTTTTTAATAAAATGGAGTACTACTCAGCCATAAAGAATGAGAAACTAGAGTCACTTATAGCTAAATGGATGCACATTAAGGCATACTCTTAAGTGAAATAAATAGGTCAGACATGAATACTGAATAATTTTTCTTGTGTGAAAACCTGAAAGTGTAAATAAGGATAAAATATTTAATAGATAATGTTAAACAGGAAGAAAAGGTCTAAAGGGGAGGAGGAAGTGGGAAGAGTAGGGGAAAAGAAAGAATGGAAAGAAACACAGTCTTTGTAAATAGGGAGGGGTGGAAGGGTTGAAGGGAGGACAGGAGAATGGGAAAAAAAAATAAGAGCCAAGATATATCATGTAAAGGTACAAGATCCCAATGATGAATCTCATCATATAAACCTAACATGCACCAATAAAGTTAATGAAAGAAAAAAATAACTAATGGCTGGCTCTCCTTTTTCTCATCTTTCTATGCTCGTATGATGAGTCAGACACTAAGTCAGAGAAAGGGGCTGGGCTGGAACTGGAGATTTATGATCCTTCTTTTAGAACAAAGCCAAAGAAAGGAAACTCTGGAGCGACTAACCGATTGCTCTCTTAACTCCTACATTTCTCAGTACAATCACTAAAGAAAATAGGATGTGACTACATCATGGAAGGTCAGCGCCCTGCCCTAAGCTCGGAGTGACAGACAGCCAAAGAGCACTGGACTGTCAGAACCGTGGACAACTCCGACCGCTGGGCCTGGTGGCCCCCGGTGACCTCTCCTGTGCACATATCATTCTGAGCTCTGGATTTACAGACCCCAGGGTGCCGCCGTGGCATGAATACAGTTTATTCCCTCAGAAACTCTGCACGAAATTTGGTTCCCACTATGGGGATGTGGAAAGGTGGGACTTTTAAGGGTGAATCGTGTTGCACGGAGGGACTAATTAACGCCTTTGCTGCCACCCCAGTGTACACCTGCTCAAGGACAGGATGGTAGGGAGCAAGACTGCCCCATGCTCTGCCCTTTGCCTGTGTCCCCTCACCCTGCTGCTCCCATCGTGACTTATAACAATGTGGGACCCCCGCCCCACACACCAGATTGCTGCTGTGCCTTTGGACCTCCCTGCCTCCAGTGACTTCAGGATTAATTAAACAGTGTATAACCAGTTGTTGTGGGTGCTGAGAGAGTTGGGTGACTCACTTAGGGTCTGAGATGGTGCCTTTAGGCATCCACATTACAAAGGAGCCTAATAACTGGCTGCTGATATAAAAATATATCAATGCCTCAGAATGTTCCTTGTGATCCAGAATATCCTGTTGAGAAAACTATCCCAAAAGAAACAAGTAGAGCAAAGATTCACACATGGACATGTTTTTTGCAACATCATTTAGAAGAGCAGTAAACTGGAAACAACCTAAAAATCTAGTGATAAGAAAATGACTAAATTAAGATACTGTAACACAGCAGCTTATTTTGCAACCAATAAAAATGTCTTCATATTGCAAATGCTGGTGCCCAGCCCTTAGGAGGCAGCAGGTTACCAGAGCTCAGTGGCAGAGCATGTACTTAGCATGCATGAGTCTCTGAGTTTAATCCCACCCACTAAAAGAAACAAAATCACCCCAAAATGAAAAAAGTAAAGAAGCCCCCAATCCGTAAATGTCCTGAAGAGCGTTAAGTCACATTAGAAGTGCTTCTGACATAATATTATTCAACAGCATTCAGTAAAGCACCTTCTGTATGCTGGGCACTATATTAAGTGCTCTAGAAGTTTTCGATTTGACTCATTCAATTCTCCTACCTCCTCGCTCTTATCTGGGTGTGTCCCCAAAGGCCCAGGTGTTAAAGGCTTGGTCCCCATCGCTGGCACTATTGGGAGGGTGTGAAGCCTTTAAAAGGCAGATCCTGACTGGAAATTCCCCAGGCGGTGGGGGTGTGCCTGGCAGGGAGTTGGGACTGCCATCACCCCCTTCCTGGCTTCCTCCACCATGGATTCCCACCATGATGTTCTGCCTCGAGGCACTGGCACAAAAGCAAGGAGGCCAACCATTCACAGTTGGGGATCTCCAAATTGAACTTTTCCTCTAAGTTGTTTACCTTGGGTATTTTGTTGTTGTTGTTTGAGGTGGGGTCTCATTATGTTGCCCAGGCTGGCTTTAAACTCATGGGCTCAAGATAATCTCCTGCTTAAACTTCCCTAATAGTTGGGACTATAAGCCACTATACTGGGCTTATTCAAGAGACAATAATGAAAAGCTAACACAAAAATTTATGAGGGAAGCATTATCATTATCTCCCTCTCCCCTTCTCCCCTTTTTGAAGATATTAACACTTACAGCGTTTAACAAGCCCAAGGTCCAAAACTGGTACAGGGTAGAAAGAATTCAGACTTGTGCATACAATATAAATTCACCTAAATATATAGTCATGGAAAAGACAGAAACTGAAATCCTTCCAGATCATGTTTTTTGTTTTTGTTTTTGTTTTTGTTTTTTGTGGCAGTGGTGGTGGTGGGATGGTACTCAAAGTTGAACCCAGGGCCTTCACACTGAGCTATATCCCCAGCCTTTTCTATTTATTTTGAGACAAGTTCTCACTAAATTCCCCACATGGCCTTGAACTTGTGATTCTCCTGCCTCATCCTCCTAAATAGTTGGGATTATAGGTGTGCACTACCACACCTGACTAAAATTTTCATTGAGCTATAATTTATGTATTGTTATGATGTACAGTTATTATACATAATTTATGTACAGAGGCCCACTAAATTTCCAAGGCTACTTTGAACTTGTGGTGTTCCTTATTTTATTTTATTATTTAGTTTTTGGTACTGGGACTCCAACTCTGGGCTCTTGCTTGCCAGGCAGATGCTATGCAGGTGAGCTATATTCTTAGCCCTGTGGTCTTTCTGCCTCAGCCTCCGATATAGATAGGAATACAGCTTCATGCCACTGAAGCTTTCATAGAGAGCCTAGTTAAATGTTTGTTGGTATACCCATTTACCTAGATCAGCATAGGGTTTCCATGTGCTGCCAGCCAGTCATGGAAGGTTGTCTAGGGATCAGGGACCCCGAGTTTCTTTACTCACTTGTCTCACAAAGGGGATGAAGGGTGGGCAGAGTGGCACCTTGACTGAAAACATGATGCTCTGCCACATAAAGATGCCACCATCTGTAGTGAGGCTATCCTGAACTCATCACCTCCCAACTGTCAGATGCCCACCCTCTTACTGCAGTTAATCACTGTCATGTTTCTGTGTCAGAGAGAAGCCAGGGTGAAGGAGGTAGGATGGTTACTCTTGATTATCAACATGAATAGATTACGAACACACATTTCTGGGTGTGTCTGGGTGGGTCTTGGAGATGTAACCTTGGGGATGTGGCCCCTGGCCCCTTCCTCTCTGGTGTTCATCTTCTTTGCTCTCCCACTCCCTTCTGCTGTGGTGTTTCTGTCTTAGAAGCAGCCAATCATGGACTGAAACCTGTGAAACCATGAGCCAAATAAACCTTTTCTCCTTTAAGCTAAGTGTGCCAGGCATTTTGTCCTAGCCATCAAAATGTTGAGTAATTTAGGTGATTGAGGACCTAACTCTAAAACCCTGCTCTATCACTGAGCCACCCTGGTCTAGTCAAATCTCTCCTGCAAATTTTGCGGTGAAACAACCCCATGTGAGAACCCAATGTGTGTAGGGAGTAGAAGCAGGAGGCAGTACTCTTCCCAGACACCATTTTAGGTCATTAGTGTGATTGCTTCTGCTGTGAATGGGTGGCAGATGCACAGTGCCTTTTGTTTTGATGAATTGCAGGGATTTTTTTTTTTTTGGCCACTTCTGAGAGTATTATCATTTAGCTTCATCTGAAAACAAACATCAGTTTATGAGCTGCATGAGTCATCATGGAAGAGACCCAAAGAGGACAAACAGGGTCTGATAAAGCAGTCTCTGGGTCAGAGCCAGACAGCATCCTCCCATCGGGGTGAGCTAAGCCTGAAATGACTCTAAATCCGTCTGGAGGAAAGGCAGAGCCTCCTGAGTGCACGAAGGTGCTTCTTTCCATGTGCTGAGAGTCTGCCCACTGTGCTGAGGACGTGGGTCCCACCCTCAGGAGTCTCACTTCTGCACAGTGAGTGGGAAATTATAACTAATAGCTGATGGAGAGCCTGAGAGTGAGAGTTTCAGTGTCTTCCTCAAGAGGAAGAAGAACATTAGAACTTTTGAGCAAATAGTTAAGTGCTAGGAATTTTAAAATTTTTTTCAGAGGCTGAGAGGGGCCCCAGAGTCTCTCAGACACACTAAAATCTAGTCCCAATTATCAAATTCAAAGCAAGGACTTCCACACACAGGGCGGAGTCACTAGGGGTCCTGGTTTCTGATCTTGTTGCTTGCTCTGTTTAGGAGGTCCCAGGGGTCGGGTGGCTTTTTTGGGCTCAGCTTCACTATTTTAAAATAGGTATCCCATGGGACCCCTCCCCAGCCTTCTTTCTAGGAAGGACCAGCTATATCTGCTTAATATTTTACAGTGGTGCAGAGCAGCAGCATCACAAGTGCTCACTGCCCATTATCTCCATGGTGTGTGGTTTGTCCTGATAAGATATTCAGTCAGCATTCCCATCTCTGGGTCTCAATACCCAACACCCTCAACTTTTAAAAGGACAGGTTTGATTCAGCTCATGGTTTCTGGGAAGTCAGTCCATGCTTGGCTGGCCCCAAGGTAGAAACATCACGGTGGTTTGGAAGTAGACCAGGAAAACAGTGCCAGAGAGGAAGGAGCCAGAGAGTAAGACATAGTTCCCAAGGTCACACATCTATGACCCACTCACACACACCCAGAAATGCACTTCACCAATCCCCTCAGGATATTCCAAAGCCAATCAAATTGACACTCCATCCTATTCACCATAAATATGCAGTCAGTCCACTGTGTCTGTGGGATCCACCTTCATCTACTCAACCAGAGATCAGAAACATCCAGAAGAAAATTTTGTCTATACTAAACATGACTCATGTTCTTGTCATTGTTCCTTAAACAGCATAACAAGTATCTGCATAGCATTTACATTGAATTAGGTATTATAAGCCATTTCCAGATGAGTTATTCAGGTGGATGGGCATAGGATATATGCAAATACTATGCCATTTTATATAAGGGACTTAAGCATTTGAAGACTTGGTTGTCCATGGGGCCCTACAGTCACCACCAGTATACTGATGACTGGAATTTAGTTCAGCTCATGAACCCATTGTAGATATCAGACTATGGAGGTTTGTATGCAAAACAATAACAACAACAAAAAAAGACAACCAGAGTGCAAAAGATAGAGACAACAACATGTGACCTAGGATTTTAACTCTTGAGTGCTCATAATATAAAAGGAAAGGATAAGGGGCACTCATCCTTCACAAGCTTTGCTTTTCTTTCACCACCCTTAGCACACATCTAAGACTAGGACACACATCAGCTTGTGGGGATCTGATGCAGACAAAAATCTGAGTCTCAAACTGATTGATTCCTCTGGGGAACCTGAGCCACACTTGCTGCACAGTCACCACAGACATGAAACATGCAGTGAGAAACAGGGGCAAAAAGAGGGCAAGGAAGTCACAAAGGTGCTCAGCTGAAGATGCCACTGGCTCCTCAACCTTCATGAAGCTGCGGGGCTAGGTGGTTCATCTCTCTTCTCTAGGTGTCTGTTTCTTAAGAAACAACCAGTACCTCCACAGTAAGTTGAACACACAGATGAAAGAATGTCTGCATTCATCAGCTTTCTGTTGCAATAATGCAATACTGAAGACAATCAACTTACAAAGAGGAAAGTGGGCTTTTGGACCAGTTTTGGAGGTTATGGTTTGGTATCAGGAAAGGCTTCCCCAGTGAAGGTGCATTTGGCTGGATCTTCAAAGATGCATAAAGAACTTACTGGTTGGAGGGGAGGAGGGGGTGAAGAGAGGGCAGGGGCAAGGGAAAAAAATGAGAACCAAGACCTGTGATGTAAAGGTACAAGATCCCAATAATGAATGTAACTGTACTGTATACCTAGAATGTACCAATAAACTCAATAAAAAGGAAAAAAAAAAAGAACTTACTGGTTTGAGCAGAGTAAAAGGAAATCACAAGTAGAGGAGTGTGTAGGTTGAGAAGGTAGCTGATGAAAGACAGATGGAAACACAAGTTGGAATCTGACTTTGGAAGCTATCTGCCATCTATGGTGTGGAGTCTATGCTTTGGTGGAGAGTGAGGAGGGAAACCATCTCCAGGCAGTGGTGGCTGAGGTACTGCACACACTGGGGATACTGATGGCTTATTCACTGTGGAATGGTTTTCAAGGGGAATATCCTGGAAAGACCATTACCCCTCAGCTTTGCTCCCAGAGGGTAGCAGTGCTCATGAATTTGAAGAGAGAAGAAAAAATCATCACTGATTTAAGTAGTCCTACGTGTGTGCAATGATACATCCATGCTATCATGGATAATTCAGACAACTCCACTTTTAGAGATAATGTCCTGGTTTCTAAAATGTGCCTTAGTGCAGCAAAAGTCCTTGTGAACTTGGAAAACCAAATAAACACTCTAGATTTAACTCATGTCACCTGCTCTTAGTTATGTGCATTAGTTGATTCTGGAAATCACCAATTTTAGGAGTGTGACTAATACCTCTGGTGTGTGAATCACAATAGTTTTTCACACATGTACAGACCACCAGATGCATCCTAACCTCCAGTCACCCTTCCCACGCATCCATCCATAAATACCCCTAAACCTTGTCCTCTGGGAGGTGGATTTGAGACTTGATTTTTCATCTCCACAAGGAGCCACTTTGTGAATAAACTGTTTCTCAAACCTTGTCCCAACAAGACAGTAGTTCAGTAACATGTGGGCCACTGAGGCTGCTGACAGGTGGGTGTGTGAGTAGTGAGAACTGAAAAGCAAAACAGTAAGTAGGATGCAACTGCGCCTCAATGTGAGGAGGTAGAAGGGCATGGGGAGATGAGGAAGAAGAAATGCAGAGGTTTCTCAGATTAGCACCCAGATGCCAGCCCTATGATCCACGCTTTCAGTGCTCCAAATTTGTTCTATGCAAGATAGCTGTTGTTAGTCTCCCTTTCCTTTTCCTTCTTCCCTTTCCTCCCTCCCTTCCTCCCTTTGTACTACATATTGAACCTATCCCTAGCTTGCCCCCAGCTTTTTAAATTTTGAGGAAAAGTCTTGCTACATTGCCCTTGCTGGGCTTGAACTTGTTACCCTCCTGCCTCAAGCCTCCCAGAGTGATGAGATTACAGGCATACACCATCAAACCTGCTTTATCCCTGTTTTCAGATGAGGAACCTGGAGTTCAGTGTGTGTGTCTGTGGTTGTTAAGGGCCCTAAACTTGGCTGTGCAAGGCTGGGGTTCATTACCCTACTGTCGGGAGCTCAATTCCCTGTCATTCCAAAGTCTTTAGAGGAGCCTTCTACAAGCTGACTGAAAGTTTGTTTGGCCTTCAGGAAATGTACCAAAAATAAATGGCAGGAAAAACAGACAAAATCTATATAGGTAGAACAGATAAATTGAAGAACAATCATTAAAATTATGTAGAATTTGTAAATTTTATTTAGCTATATATAATGATTCTTTACTTAAAAGCATTAAAGGCTTCCATATCTCCATTTTCTAAATGCACTTAAAGTGACCTGTTTACAGACATTTGATTCACCATTCTTTTCAGGAACAGTTTGCATATCTATGATCAAGAGTATTTCATTTGGCTGGGGATTTAGTTCAGTGGTTCTACCACTTGCTTTGCAAGCACAAGGTCCTATGTTTGATCCCTGGTACAAAACAAAACAAAAAAACCCAAAAAACAAACAAAAAAAAGAATTTCACTCTCAGAGTATTTCAGAGAGTATTGAACCCCATCTGTTGATCCATCTGATTCATGTCTTTAGTTGTGCTGTCATGGCTGCCTTGATGTCCTGGATTGATTCAAAACATTTACCTTTCATGGTCATTTTGCCTTAGGGGACGAGCAGGAAGTTGCATAGTGCCAGATCTGGTTAATAAGGCGGGTGAGAATACATCACAATGTTTTTGACAAAAATTTCTGTACCAGAAGGCATGTGTGGGAAGAAGTGTTGCCATGATGGAGGATGAAACCATTTGCCCATTTCTGAAGCTGTTTTCTATACACATTGTTTCTTAAATAATTAGCCTTTGTAATATTCAGAGTTCACCGAAGTGTTCCTAGGTATAAACTAAGCTCACACAATTTCATCACGGTCAAAAACACAATCAACGTCACTTTAATGTTGGGTGTTAACACATTTCCTTGCATGAGTAGAACTGGGTGATTTTCACTGAGATTTCTAAACATCAGTTGAAGCTCACAAACATAGACACAAGTTCATCTCCCGTGAGGACATCTCTTTAAAAGCTGGACTCTGAAGTGGTATAATCACACAACTCCAGTGAAATGCATTGTTCACGATTCTTGATTTATGGCACATTTTAAAAACACATCTCTCAATGGCAGCTCACAACTGCCTGCCGCAAACACGACGATACACGGTGTTACCACGGCTTGCCGTACAGCTTCTTGTACTGAAGATCCCTGCCTTTCTGTTGGATGGCATTTGGGGCAACAGTCACTGTAGTTTTTTTTGCCCCCCCCTTAAGTTTATTGGTACATTTAAAGCAAGCAATACAGTTACATTTATTGTTGGGATCTTGTACCTTTACATGATATGGCTTTTTTCTTTTCCCTTATTTCCTTTCCCCTCCCCTTCTCACTTCGCCTTTAGCCCTTTTCTTCCTATTTCACACTCTCAATTATACCATTTGAAACTTATTTACATTTTTAGTTTTTCACACGCGAGAAGCTACATTCACTGTAGTTTTGATCACACCGGGTATAAAATGAGAGTGGCTGGAGGTGAGAGGAATGAGCATGAAGTATCTTTTGGGGGTGATGGAATTACCATTTTTTCTTTGTTCTTTACCATTTTATTTTTTATTAGTACACATTTGCAGCACATCACAATTACATGCCTCATAAGAAGTTGGTACACACACTTAACATATCTTATTTTACCCCCTTCTGCTCTGCTCTCCCTTATCTCATTATCCTTTTCCCTTTTGCAAATGACCTATGTCCCTAGTTCCTCCTATTTTTATTTTGCTCTTTATATTTTTGGTATCGCATATTAGAGGAAACACGCAATATTTAAATTTGTGTCTAAATTTATCTCGCTTAAGATCATAGTCTGAAACTGGTGCAACCACTATGGAAATCAATATGAAGATACCTCAAACAGCTAGGATTAGAGGTTCCTTTTGACCCAGCCATCCCTCTGCTGGATATCTTTCCAAAAGAATTAAAAGAATCATATCACAGCAATATATGCACATCCATGTTTATCGTGGCACAGTTTGTCATAGCTAAAGCTTGGAAACAGTCTAATTGCCCATAAACTGGAGACTGGATAAAGATATGGTTTTTCTATAAAATGGAACACTATTCCACCATAAAGAATGAAATTAGAGTCATTCATAGGAAAGTGAATTCATATTGAGGATATGCTTTTAAGTGAAATAAATAAGTCAAATATGTGTAAATACCAATAGTTTCTCAGGTGTGAAAAGCTATAATAGTACATAAAATCCTAATGATATAATTGACAATGTGAAATAGGAAGAAAAGGGCTAAAGGTGCAGGGGTAGTGGGAAGGGTAGGGGAAAGGAAATAAGGGAAAAATATGAGAAAATGGAAAAATGGAAATAAAGTATTTGTAAATAGGGAAGGGAAGAGGGGGTAAAGGGAGGGCAGGGGTATAGGGAAAAAATGAGAACCACGACCTGGCATGTAAAGGTACAAGATCCCAATGATGAATGTGACTGTACTGTGTACCTAAAATGTACCAATAAACTCAATGAGAGAAAAAAAGATCATAGTCTGAAGGTGCATCCACTTCCTTACAAACGACTCATCCGTCTTCATGGCAGAGCAGCACTCCATTGTGTATAAACCCCACATGTTCTCTACCCATTCACGTGTTGATGGACATATAGGCTACTTCCAACATTTAGCTATTGTACATTGTGCTGTTATAAACATAGGTATGCATGCACCACTGTAATACGATGTCTTAAACGCCTCTAGGAAGATATCTTGAAGGGGAACTGCTAGGTCAAATGGAATTTCTAGTTTTCATTTTTTGATGGATCTCCATATTGACTTCCATAATGGTTGTACTAGTTTACAATCACACTACCTATGTAGAAGGGCTTCTTTTTCCCTGCAGCCTCACCAGTATTTGTTGTTATATGACTTCCTTATTACAGCCATTATTTTTTTCTGGAGTAAGACGGAATCTCAGTGTTGTTTTAATTTTCATTTCTGTAAGGGCCAGATGAGTTGAATATTTTTTTCATGTATTTATTGGCCACTTCTTTTGAGAGGTGTCTATTTGTTTCAGTTGCCCATTTTTTGATTGGGTCTCTTATTTTGAGGGATCTAATTTTCTGTTATTTATACATTCTAGATATTAGTCCTCTGAGGAATAGCTGGCAAAATTTTTTTCCTGTTTTGTAGTTGTCTCTTCACTTTGGGTTGTTTCCTTTGATGTGAATAAACTTTTTAGTTAGATATTATCCTCTGCAGGAATGGACCATAGTATTGTTAATGACATAAAAGTAATCTAGATATTGGCATACAGAAAAAGCCCATTAATAGGGACAACTACGCCATCTTGGCAGTAGCACGTAAATTAGCAACAATAATAGTGTCAAAGACAAGCTGGATATTGACACACCATAAGAACCAACTGTAACTATAGAAAAGAGATCTATGATTACAGACTCTGGCAAACCAAATATTGACATACAGTAAATATCTATCTACTAAATGCAACTATTATACCTTAACAATACAAAATAATTCAATAGTAATAACAGTTAATTAATCAATAAAACTAAATGGTTATATTAATAAACATAGAGGGGTTAGAGAATGGAAGAATGAAAAATTGAAATATTAAGCCATGGAATATGAGGAGAGAGAAAAGTGAGACAAAGTTTCCTACTAAGGAATAAAAAGAAATCAATTGGATTCAATAAAGATAACTGAAAAGAACAAATAAGGTAAGGAAGAAAAACAGGAGAAAAAAGAATGAATAATTTAAGGAAAGAAGAAAGAACAGGACCAAAAAAAAAAAAAAAAAAAAAAAAAGAAAGAAAGAAAAAAAAGAAAAGAAAAGAAAGAAAAGGAAAAAGAAAAAATAAGGAAAAAGGAAAATTTCCCAAACCTCCAAAACACCAGTGAAAGAGGAAAACAGTTATGAGAATCAATACCGAGGACACAGAAACCTCCCCAGAAATATTCAACTATTTGATCTTTGACAAAGAGACTGTCTTAGAGTTCAGCAAGTCAGTTTTCTCTGCTAGATTTACTGCCTGTGGGTTTGTGAGGCTTTCCAATTCCATTCCAGAGGGCCCTCTGTCTGTTCACCCTGGGCTGTGGCAGTTACCCAAGTTGTGTGTCCTTACTCTTGCTGCAGATAGGGAAAGCAATGGATCAGTTTTCTGACTGCTGAGCTGATAGGTGTGCACCACTATGCCTGGTCATCATGCAATTAGCCGTCAATGTTTCTTTAGTTTTAAACTGTAAAACCTACATACAATGACATGCACAGATATTCAGTATACAGTTGATAAATTTTGTCTGTTGCATGTTTATGCCATCTGCTGTGAATATACAGGGTATCACCATCACCCCAGATAGCTTCTTAAGCCATTTCTAAGTAAATCTTCTACCTTATATTCAGAAACAATATTCTTCTGATTTTTCAATTATGGACTAGTTTGCCCAGTCTAGAATTTCATGAGAGAGAGTCATATAGTTTGTAGTTTTTTATGTTGCCTTCTTTCACTTAGTTTGCTTTTGAGATTCATCCACATTGGTACATTATCAGGATTTTTATCAGTAATTCATGTTTTAAAATTTTTTGAGTTTTCTGTTGTATGAATATGCTACATATTGTTTATTTTCCTGACCATGAACATTGGGGTTGTTTCCTTAGCCTTAAGAAAAAGCTATTAAAACACTCTCCTCCATCTAGTCTTTATTGAAGGGTTCCATATTCCCAAGGAATTTGAGCCAAACCAGAAAAACAAACAAACAAACAAAAAAACCAAGCCTGGAATGGGAGTGATTTTTACTCTCACCTCACCTCCTGGAAACAAATACAAGAGACACAGGGATTGGGGAGGCCAGCTCATTTCTCTTGGTCCTCTTCCACTTTTTCTTCATTTGGAAACAAAACCTGACACTGGCTACGTAGTACACAACACCCCCTCCCCCCTATCCCCGAGCAGAAGCCCTTCACCTGCATGGTAGGGGTGCCCCTGAGGCTGAGCCCTATCATCTCTTTTGTCTTGTTCCTGGCAGCCCCTGCCGTCTTCTTCCCTTCAGCCTGTGACCTAGGAAACCCGCCATCTGTCCTGTCTCCTACTCTGACTTTCTCTCTCATCTCCCAGGCCTCTTGGTCCCAGTGTTTCTAGGGAAGCAGCACCTTCTGGAGGTCAGGGTCTGCGTGCTGCCACCTCATTCCTAGTGCAGTAGTGTATGGAGGTGGCAGGGCCCTGGGGCCACTGGGCTGGTGTGGCTAGGGACCAAGTAGAAACAACAGAGCTTACTTTACACTGAAAATTGTTAAGAGAAATGGAAGACAGAGTGAAATCTGAAATAGGTCCAGAATTCCATGAAATAACAGAGGAAATGGAGGAGCACAACATTTGAAGACAACTTTCTGATTGATGAAATACAAAGTACATGAAGCAACAGTCAGAAAAATGCAATAAACACCAAGAAGAGTAAGTGGCGTCAGTGTGAAATTGCACAATAACAGGTAGAGAGGTAGGACTTTTCAAGAACAGAAGTGTTAAATGTATGTCATATCTGGAGTTTTTAAGGCATTCTCTTTATCTTATTAAAAGCAGAACTTTATGGGCTCTTTCCCCTAGCTCAGGATTGGGAAACCCTAAAACTCCAGTATACGAAGCAAATAATGTGGGTTGAACTTGGGCTATTTCAAAATGTAGAGGAACTAACATTATTGCTACACAGAACTAGGTTTCATTAGACTAGTGGGGGAAGGCTCACTACCTTCATCACGAAGACCAGAAAGGGCAGGTATTCAATCCTAGATCTTTGACATCCACAGCCTCATCAGACATAATAGAAGTCTAAGTCCTAAAATCATGGCTCTCCACTGCCCTGAGAGACAGCAATCTTCAATACAGCTCAAAGTCATGCAAAATATGACTCATAATCAATTCATACTATTCTCTTCATTTTAATGATTTAAATGTTTAATGTTTACTTATTTTTAGAGCAGTTCTGGGTTAAGACAGTTGAACAGAATACAGGGTTCCCCTATACCCTTTTTATCTCACAACCTATTATTGATATCTTCTGTAATGTGGTACATTTGTATCTAAGAAGCCAATTTTGATACGTATTAACTGATGCCATTTCCCTTGGGTTCACTGTGTTGTACAATTCAATGGAGCCTGACAAATGTGTCATGCTATCTACCATTACAGTATCACACAGAATAGTCTCATCCTAAACATTACGTGCCCACATTTTCATCCCTCCTCTCCACCCTGAGCCCCTGGCAAATAACTGCATACAATATGTTGTCTTGTTTAGATTGGCTTCTTTCAATTGCATGAATTTAAGGTTTTGCAGTTATTTTTAGAGTTTTGATGGCCCATTTCTTTTTATTGGCAAATGGTACTTCAATGTACAGATGAAAGGCCATTTCTTCATCCATCCACCTAGGAAAGGATGCTGACCTACAGCACAGCAGAAATAACATCACATATAATGAACAGGAATAATGAGGTAGGACATCCTTGCTTCCTGATGTTTAATGCAGGAAAGTATCTAGTCTCTTAATGTAAGTATGATGTCAGGTTAGTTTTTCTGTAGCTTTTTAAACAGTCGAGGATCCCCCCACCCACATTCCTAGGTTGTTTAGAGTTTTAATCATGGTTTCTGATCTTAGCAAGAAATCTTTTGAGTTTCTCACCATTAAGTGTGATGTTAGCTGTAGGCTTTTAGGGTCTTTATCAAGTTGAGGAAGTTCCACCTCTATTCACGTTTGCTGAGCTTTTTCTTTTTAATCATGAATGAGAGCTGGATTTTGCTGAATGCTATTTTTGCATTTATTGATATATTTTTCTTCTTTAAAAAGCCTCTTGATGTGATGGAGTACAGGGATTGATTTTTGAATGTTGAGCCAGCTTGCCTATCTGGGTTAAATTCCATTTGCTCACTGCACACGATTCTTTAAATACACTGTTGAATTCAATTACTTAGTTTTGTTGAGGATTTTTACATCTATTCTCATGAGAGGTATTGCCTGTAGTTTCCTTTTCTTTCATCTTTGCCTGACCTTGCATTAGGGTAAATGCTGACCTCATAGATGAGTTAATAGTCCCCCTGCTTCTATCCTCTGGAAGAGATTGTAAACAATTATAAAATTTTCGTTCTTAAACATTTGGTAGATTCAGGGCCAGAGATTTAGCTCAGTGTTGCTGCCACCTGCCTCACAAGCTCAACGTTTTGGGGTACCAAAAACCCCAAAAAAACATTTGGTAGATTCACCAGAAACCATGCAGGCCTGGTGTTTTGTCTGGAAGGTCATTAATTATTGGTTCAGTTTCTTTTCTACAGATAGGCCTATTCATATTTTCTATTACTTTGTTTGATTTTTGGCAGGTGTAGTTTCCTAGTAATTGGTCCACTTATTATCCAATTTGTGCACATAAAAATTGTCCACAATATTCCTACATTATCCTTTAATGCCATGGGATATGTAGCGATAACCCTAATATATATTACTAACACCAGCAATTTCTAAGTGTACTTTCTCTTCCTGTAGGTACCCTGACTAGAGGCTTATCAATTTCACTTATATTTCCCAAGAGCAAGTCTTTGTTTCTCTGCCATCGTTTTTTTGCTTATTGGTTCTGATTTTTGTTTTCCTATCTTCCTATAGGTTAACTGACTTCTTTTGAAAGTGCAGTGTTCTATTTTGATATATTGAAAATCGCTGAGGGTTTTACAGCTGCCCTAATGGCTGCTCTAGGTATTACATTGTATTTGCACAGCTTATCATGGTCTAATTATGTCGACATTTTTTTTTTTTTTTTTTGAGATAGGGTCTCACTGTACAATTGAGACTGATCTGGAATTCACTATGTAGTCCAGGCTGGTCTCGATCTCACAGCGACCCTCCTCCCTCAGCTTCCCGAGTGCTGGGATTACAGGCGAGCGCCACCACGCCCAGTTTGTCGACATTTTATCAGTTTGTGTGAAGGAGCCTGACCTCATGTCCCTTTACTCCCCCATATTTATAACTGTCCATCACTTACTCAACATACACTGAAAGATACTACAAAATTAAAATTTTACTTCAATAGACATATTTGGAAATCTCAAGTGAAGTTTATTGCATTTACCTATATTTTTTTATTTTGTTGAAATCATTTTGTCTCAAAAACATCCTCTAGCCATTCTTTTTCTTGGGGAAGGAGTAACTGAGGGCCATTAAGCTACATCCTCAGCCCTTTTTTGAGACAAAGTCTTACTAAATTGCCCAACTGCCCAGACTGTTATAGTTTGTGGCTATCCTGTCTCAGCTTCTCAGAGTGCTGGGATTTCAAGTGTGTGCCACCCTGCCTGGCTCCCTTTATCCATTCTACCAGGCAGGTGTGCTGGCAACAAGTTCTCTGGGTCAGCATCAATCCTTAAGACCACATAAAAAACAAAAGAGCCAAGTTTTCTCAAATAAAAAGATGCCACAGATTATAAAATATATCACTAAGAAAACTACTGTATGAGTTCGATCCCTGGCACCAAAAAAAAAAAAAAAACACCTACTGTAAATTTTCAGAAATATTTTGATTTCAGAGAAGCTACAATGTGCAAAAACTGCTCATCAGTATGTGAAATCAATGAATACTGAAACCACAAGCTAAGATTATAGTGATATCTTCAGATGTGTTGAAGAGCAGATCATAGTTCTGAGACTATCAATTGTACCCAAATATTAAAGTTTTATCTCCAAGCTGATAGGTTAGTCACAAATTCTAATATAAAATCATGTTTTTACTCAGAGTTACTTTCTCGGGGTCCAAGGCCCACTAGAATTGGTGTGGTAGGAATTGAGTCAGGAGAGGTCACTCAGCCAGTTCACCTTACATTATGCACTAGGCCAGTGATGGTGAACCTTTTAATGATGACAAAGAGGTCACTTCACCATGCTTGCCACCACTGAGGCCATCTGTTACAAAACTCTACAGAAGCGGCATAAGGGAGTTCAACACAGCGGTGGGCTGACATGATGCAGGATTCTGCTCAAGCTCCCAAACTGAGAACATAATTCACCTTGTTTCCATAGGTTGACTTAGAACACAATAGTGAAAACAGAATACTACTTACCTTCCCTGAGTGCAGGGGACAAGTCACTTGTCTCTCCACACTCTCAACAGAGCATGACTGGCCTGGGAAAGGTACCTGGAGTGCCTGTGGGATGTGAGTGGTAAAGGACAAGGTCCTCAGAACCTTTAGGACATTGGCCCACTTATTGGTCTTGTGGGAAGATGAGAATTAGAAAAGGGAAAAAACACCTGAAAATGTAATGCTCTCAGGAACCTGGCAAGGCAGGAGAACGAATGAAGCCAGAACCCTACCTCCAAAAGTTCCTCATAGCAGTGACCATCTCTGCACACGACTTGGAAAGATAAATCCATCACAGTGCTCACTGAATCCCTAAGAAGGTCTTCCATGTTTTAAAAAAGTTGATAGCAAACATACAAACCTCAAGCGAAAAGTGGCAGGATTTGAGAAAAGACATACTACAAGGGGATCAGAATTTCTTTATTGTCTTTACAAAAATCATGTAAACAGCACAGACCTCTCCTTATCCCCAATTCCAGAATCATCATGACACATTAACTTTACATTTAAAATAATCAGGAGAAATAAAACAAGTGACCAAGTAAACATATGCAGTTTTGTGGTCTTGTTTGGAAGCCTTCCACATGAAGGCTCAGTATATCCATGAGGAACCTGGTGAGCAGGGATTGGTGATAGAGCACAGTGGATCTTGGCCGCTTTTGCAAGCTTATGCAAGCATCATAATGGGATGCCTCTTCTCTCCAAAAAGAAAAGGGTTAGCATGCTGAGCTGTTCCTGCATATAGCTACACTTTCCCTCCTTGCAGAGGAATGGCCCACATCCACAGGCTCTAGACAAGGAAGTGCAGGCCCTCCCATTCTTTACTTTTCTTTAAGCAGAAATACTAGATCCAAGTCTTCCTGGCACCAAAAACAAAAAACAAATACCCTCCCCCCAAAAAAACCCAGAGGAATATGCAGGCATGTGGAACTGAGAAGAATTACACACAGCTGCCTCTTCTCCCATTGAAGATGTTTTTGAGAATGTGAACCAACCAACTTTTTGCTCCATACATTGTGGAGTAGAACAGCTTAAGCAAAATTTGGTTTCCAGAAGAATATGTACTAGAAAGAAGCATCTGGCAGAGCAGTAACAAGGCCTGGTGAGGTAAAATCTCTTTTCTTCAGCCTCACTTTCAAGTTCCAGCTGGGTATCCCTACCCTAAATGTCACAGTAGCCAGAGGCAACTTTTCAGGGATGACTTCTGATAACTCAGAATGAAAACTTGATTACACAGGTTAAAAACACTCATCATGTGAAAATCCAAAACCTGAAATTCTGCAGCTTTTCTAGCACTGACTTGATGCCACAAGTAGGAAATTCCACGTATCATCTTAGATGATGAGTCCCGGTTGGAACACAAGTGAACTAAAAATACCATGTAAAATTACCTTTGGCTATGTGAATAAAGCATATAAACATAAATGAACTTCCTGTTTAAACTTGGATCACACCCTGCAAAATACCTCTTTATATAGGGAAATATTAAAAAATCTGAAGTCCAAAAATCTTGTCTCAAGTTTTTCAGATAAGGGATACTTAATCTGTACCAGAAGCAACTGAACAAGGGAGTCAGGGCTTTTGTTCTATTAGATTCCTCCTGATGCCAGATCCTTTCATCATAAAATCCTGGAGGACCAGCTGGTATTCTGTCCGAGATATTTGCTGGGAATCTGTTAGTTCACTGGAAAAATACACTGAAGTATGTGGAGCAGGCCATGTGCTCTCTCTTGGATGGACCTCATGCTGTAGGGCATACAGAACTTCTTTTCCTTTTACTTAGCCCATACTTGCTCTACAAAGCCTGTTTCTTTTCCTACCTTTATAGAGCTTTGCTACCGTTAAGGAAAAAAAAAAAGAAAAAGTGGCGCAAACAGCACAGCAGCTAATATACCGCAGATGTCCCATAAATGCTTCTGGATCAATTAATTTTTTTTTCTTGGGTTTTTTGATACATGGTCTCACTGTGTAGTTTGGGCGATCTGGAACTCATGGGGGATGGTCTTGCCTCAGCTTCCCAAGTGCTGGGATTACAAGCGTGTGCCACACTTGGCTAATGACAGTATTTCTGACATTTATTGAACACCAACTGTAAGTCAGACTGTGTCTGCTGTATTATATTTTATTTCCCAGTAGGTACTGTTAAGCTGTTAATTTATTTTTTTATCTGCTTAAACTAGAGATCCACTTTATTTAGATGAAGGTTAAAATATCAACTAGCACTTGAATCCAATTTCCCCCACTGAGAAATCTTATGTCCTTTATTTGAATGTTGCTCTTCTTTAAATTGTTATTGTACTCCTGAAGAAGGCAGACAAACTGAAAATAGCTTCATTAAAAACCTAAGATTTGTAGCTAGCAATGGTGGTATGTACTTGCAATCTTAGCTACTTGGGAGGATGAGACAGGAGGATTCCAAGTTGGCGGTCCATGTAGGCAACTTTGTTAGACTCTGTGTCAAAAAAGAAAAAGGTCTGGGATTGCTCAATTGTAGAGTGCTTGTCTAGTAGGTGTTGAGGCCCAGGGCTCAGTAGGTGTTGAGGCCCAGGGCTCAATCCCTAGTATTGCAAACACAAAAAACCAAAAGCACAGCAACAAAGAAAAAAAAAAATCTAAACTTGGGAGATTAAAGAACAACAGCAAAAAAATCTAAGATTTCTAAATGTGGTAGACTAAAGAAGTAAGGAATAATAAAATAGTAAGCCTTATGAGAAAGAACAAAAGTACTGTTATTCTAAATGTGGTAGACTAAAGAAGTAAGGAATAATAAAATAGTAAGCCTTATGAGAAAGAACAAAAAAGTACTGTTAAATAATTGTAATTATATATATATCTATTTTTAAAAAATTTTTATTTATTTTTTTGTACAGGGCTATTAGAAGGTAATAGCATTCTCTCCACTATCCTCCCTTTTGAAAAATTGAACATGAGTGCTCTTTTCTTCTCCATCTGATTAAGGGCTATTCTGAAAATCTAAGTGCTTTCATGAATGGCTCTGGTGTTCCGTTTAACATTCCAGAGACATTAGTACTTGTGTTTGTCAGTTTTAAATGGACATAAGTATGAAAAACAGGTTTTAGAGTCCTGATAAAGCCTAACCCAAGTTATTTTCCCCAACTTCAGTTACAGATTTTATAAGCTCCTAAATAGACATTCTTAAAGAACATATGCTTATTTATGTATATAAAGTATAGATAATATGGGACCTTCTGAGAATTATTAGTGAAGATTCATTAACTCTATAACTTTTGAATACCAGAGATACTTAAACGTGCACAAACCTGTATGAAGTTCTCAGTTCCCAAACTTTGGTTATATAAATATGCCGCAAGCACCATAGAAACCAATCCAAACTTACAAAGAAAAAAGTCTCAAGAAACAAAAAAGCCCTTCAACTCTCTTTTGTTTGTTTTTATACTATATGAGAACTGATTTGTTCTATATTTCCTTTATTCTGAGTCAATTTCCAAAAACAATGTGAATAAAAATTGATCGGGGAAATAGCACAGACAAACCATTACAGATAAAGTTGATGTCTCAAGACAACTTTTGGAAAGTAGGCTGTCTTAAATAAATAAAAACTGTTTTAACCTAGGATATTTGTATTATGGAACATGTATGAAAAAAACCCCAATTCTTAATTTTCAAAATCCACAAAACATGGAGCCTAAAAAAGAATTGGAGGTGAAAGGCTCACAGGGAGACCTGCAGCAGACTCCATGACAGAGATGCTCGGATTTCAGCTTCTTCCGGGGTTCACTGGCCTTTGCTAGCTGCAGAAGTGATTTGTATAGTATACAAGCATGAAGAAAGATATGGCAGCTGAGCACCTTTTATGGAGTTTCACAAGAAAGCTGATGGGCAAAACAAAACAAAACCAAAACAAAGACTGAAAGAAGAAAATGGGAAGAAAACATGACTAACCCTATGTAACTCAGGATGGAGAGGGCCCAGATGTCCAAACTGACAATTGCATATGTGTGGATGGGATTGAATCTCTGACTACAAATATGGATTATATACACATTTATATTAACTTGTCAGTCTATACCCTACCCTGATTATTCAAACATGATGTCTTTGAGTGGTAGGAGGCGGCTTAGGTCACTCAGCCCCTCAGGTCCCTGTCCTCTGCCCTGGCTGGTCAGCAGTCTCTGCACAGGACTCAACAGTGTGGTATATGAAGGGATAAAGCTTGATGTCCAGCCCCGGTGTGGAACAGTTTCTGCATTCTTCATTGTAGTATCGTAGCAACAACTTATATATTTCTCCTAGAGAGAAAAAGGCCAGAAGGATCAGCACACTAAGGTTTGTAGACAGGAAAAAACTTCAGAAGAATACTCTAATTTTATCTTAATCTAAACAGCATATGCTCAGATTTGGCCTTTGAAACTGATTCTGTGTAGCTAAAAGTCTTTGTTAGCACATACTTAAAGAAGCTACCCAGCTCTCAACACAGTAGGCTACACACAGTGCATTGTCCATGCTTTTTTTTTCTGCAGTGCTAAGGACTGAACCTAGATCCTTGCACAAGAGAGGCAAGTGTTCTACAACTAAGTTATGTTCCCAGCCCTTGTCCATGCTATCTTGGGAGCTCATGGACCCTAGTTATATATGCTCAGCTCCCAAGGTGGTTAGCATGCTGGATGAGCATGGTGCACATCTGTCTGATAGATACGCCCTCAGCTTGAAGTAGGCTGGAATTTATTTCATGTCTTCCCCCTTTTGTTTTCTCTCTCTTTTTGGTTTTTTTTGGTGCTGGAGATTAAACCCAGGGCCTTACGCATATTAAGCATATGCTCTAACACTGAGCTATGCCCTAGTCCCTCTAGTTTTCTAGCCACAGAAAAGTGAAAATGGATAGTAACAGTAGCTTCTTGATCTTACTCTAACAGACACACTCAGTCAAATCATGAATGAAACTGACAGAAATACAAATACTGCCCCTCTGTACTCTGCCCTCTCCCTCAAAGTCAGTGTTCATTCCTTCTAAGCTGCTGTGATCCATCCAGATTTAGCAAGTGCTCCTCCCACAAGTGGCCCACCCATCTTGATAGGCAACATCAGGACTGCCTCCTACTCACCAACAGTCAGCTTCCGCTTGGTGAGGAAAGTATGCATGCTGTAAATGTCTCGCATTAGCTCTGCATCCCCGAAGGTGAAATAAGCCACATCTCGTTCAGCTGCAGCAGCTGCTAGGATCTGTATTAGGGCTGCAGCAGAGAGAAAAGATGCAGCTGTATGATGACACTGCTCATCAAGGCGCCTTTAGCTCTGCCAGCCAGCTAACTTACAGCTGCTGTGCCATTACTTTATCTGGATTAAAAATTTATAAACTGAATATACACATTATTAGATATGGTGAATACAAGATGGGCATAAATCATATAGTTGTGCGACTTTTCAGATATGCTGCTGAGAATATCATTAAGCCCAATTCTCATCCAGACACCTCTTCTAGACCATAAATAAAGGAAAGTACATCTGAAGCAGCAAACCAAGGTACTAAAGTGGTGGCATTTATAGTCACTTCTATTAATCTGGAAATTGAATTTCTGAGTTTGCTTTCTTGATACAATAGTTCATCTTATTACACAGTCACTGGTCTTTGTATAACAGGCACATTTGGGAGGTTCTAATGGTCCCATGAACCCCTGTAAGCATTCCCAAAGAGGGCTAGCAAGCACACCCGAATCCTTCCTGCACCCCCACCTCCACCTGCCCATGTAGCCTGGAGTCCCTGCTACTAAAGACACCAGACCTAACTTTCTGTTATGTTGGAAAAGAAAAATAACTGAGAAGTACTGTCCTGGGAGTCAAAGCTACAAATCAGTATGCTAAACAATGATTAAAAAATAAAGTTCCTTTACAATCTTAATCTTAATAGAATTTAAGTAACAACTAAACAGAACACAGTTGCAATAAAAAGTCCTCTTGATAGTTATGTATCTTTTACTTCAGAAAAAGGTGGGGAATCAAATTAAATCATTACGGAGGATACATGTAGCTTTGTTTTTTGACAGCATAGTAGTATTTATTTTACATGTTTAAAAAATAAAAAGATTAAGAATGGAGTTGGGTGTAGTGGTACATGTTTATAATCAAATCACTCTATGAGGCTGAGGAAGGAGAATTGCAAGTTTGAGTCCAGCCTGGGCAACTTAGGAAGATGCTGTCTCAAAGTAAAACCTGGGCATGTAGATCAGGGAGAAGGAAAGCCCTGGGTATTACCCTAATCACTTCAGACAACAATAAAAAGAATGGGAGTGGGTAGGAACTATAAGAGAAAGCAAACTAAAACAAATGAGCCTTATTTAGCTCAACTGAGTAATTTAACTACACTGAGGGAGAAGGGAAAAGAAAAGAAGAAATAACCCAAGTGACTTATAAACATGGTATTTGACTACCCTTGGTCTTGGGCAAGGAGGAGAGAACTATAAACACCCGCCCCCAGGCTTGCTTATCTTAGAAGTACAGGGAAAGCAATCCTGAAGTTACTTCTCAGGGTATTAGAGGATTGAGGGCTGAATAAAGGTGTAGGTGCTGCTGGGAGCTGAGGCTGCTGTGGAAGAAGGGACTTGCCACAATGGAATGAGGCGGACAAAACAGAACTCTGGGGTAGATGGAAAAGGAAGGCTCTGGAGTGCGCTTGTGATATTTAAATGACATATATCTGTATGTGTGTTAAGGCACACATTTCTTTGCTTTGCTGGTTGAAGGACAGAAAACACCAATACTCCAGCAACGAGCACGTCTAGTGTCCAGAACCTACTAATACAACTGTCCCTAAAAAGAATGGATTCTTTGGAGAAATGATTGATTCCATACGTGGGACAAGAAAGGCACAAGAGGAACCTAGAACATTTTGCTGTATCAGAAAGTAAAGAGATGCTGAAAAAAACAAACTGATGGGAGGTTATCATAATGAAATGGGAGCCAACTTGAAGGAGCTCCCCAATCTGGACAAGCTAGGCACCGAAATACTAAGTACAGTCATGAATTAAAACCTTTGAAAAAATATGCTTCCCTAAGTCTATGCTGATGAACAGGCAGATACATAAACGGAGTACAGGAGGGAGGGCGCTTACTCACAGGAGAAAGCGGAGATGCAGACTGGGAAAGCAGAGAGGGCCACAGGAACTATAAACAGATGCTGAATCCACGGGAAACTCTCTTACAATGTCTTTCACAGATTGCGTATTATTTACAAGGGAAAAGAAAACTGTAGTTCTATACTGTGGAGAAACCAGGCAACACCTTTCTTGAGTGGCCCAGTGAAGCTCCCACTGGTGTCTAATGACATCCAGTGTCTTGGGACAGCATCACAGATGTGGGTGCTGACCAATAATAGCACTAAGCCTCAACTTTAGCAAGAGGAGGCAGCACACAAAATGTGCCAGTGTCATAAAGGGCAAACTCTATGGGAGGCTAAGAGACTGGCGTGGCACCGAAATGCTTTACCTCACACTGGACCCTGTGCTGGAAGGAAAAAGGCTACAAAAACATTTTTTGCTGTTTCTGAGACAAGGTCTATCATAGCCCAGGCTGGCCCTGAAATTGCGGTCCTCCTGCCTCAGCTTCTGGAATGCTGGGATTACAGACATGTACCTCAGCTGGCTCAGAAAGACTTTATCAGGACATATGACATAGTGAAAACATGGAGGAGAGCAGATAAAAATATCAATGCATATTTATGAATAACCAATGTGGCTAACAAGGAATTTTTTCCTCTTAGGAAACATGCTTAGATGTATTTAGGAAGGGGCCTACTGTATGTAACTTATGCTTGAATGTTTCAGAAAAAAATATGTACATATACACAGAGATGTATATTTTTACTGTTTACAAATCTTAAATTATTTTAAAATGAATAATATGTAGAAGGAAAACTTTTAAGTTGAACAAATAAAATTTGATATAGTTGACTATTCTCCAGAATTGGAGAATATGTGACATTATAGTATTTGTGAGATTCTAAAATATTATCAAAGTATGTCCTAATAGCCAAAGTAGTATTTCTTAAGTATCTACAACATGGGTAGGACCACAACTAGGTTTCATTAATCTCAGTGTTGAAATTAATTAATTTCAAAATAGAGGTAAGTTTTAATTAAAACTGCTCAACCAACTTATGCATACATGAAAGCTTCAGTACACCCATTTTAAAAGGTTCCTAATTAACCTAAACTACATATAAAAATGGAAACTAATGAATTGTCATTTTCCTCTACCAAGAGGTACCTGTCATATCTTATCTTTAAGAGAGAAAAGCCTCAGAGGCTGGAGATTGAGCCTGGCAAATGCAAGACTCTGAGTTCAAATCCAGTACTACAAAAACAAACAAAGAAACAAACAAAAAAAAGAGAGAGGGAGAGAGAGAGAGAGAGACGGAGGAAGGGTGGGGAGGAGAGAAAAGCCCCTCTGTCCAATTTCTTACTAGACTACTGGTCATTTGTGAAAATAAAATACCGTATTAATAAATATTTAAAATTTATTTCCTTATAGAATTTATTCTAAAAATATTCCAGAGGCCATTGTACACTGTAGAATTTGGCATTAACCTTGATGTACTATCAAAAGACGTTGGAGTCTATTAAGAGCTAGGAGAAAAACCAACCTGCATCCCCCCTTCTTTTTTTGTGGTCTTGAGGACTAAAACCCGGACACTGTGCATGCCTGGCAAGTATCTGCCACTGAGCTATGCATACAGCCCTGTTATACACCATTTCTGCCCAAAGCATGTTGTTCCATGAGTGGTGACACTGGGAGGTGAGTGACCACACTTAGTCCTTACCTTCTGTTAGCTGGCTTTAACCAAGCATTGAACACTTGGGTTCTTTTTTCTCAGCTACACAATGAAGGAGGTGAATTGTAGAGTCCAAACTGACTCCATTTAAGTAGTTACTCCATTCTGTGATCAGGTCACTACTCCATTCTGTGATCAGGTCACCGCCCAGTTACTGGAAAAACCCCAAAGCGCCCTTTTGACCAAATTACAAACCCATGCTAAATAACAAAGGGCCCAGGAGACAGTGCTTTAACCCCTTCCCACGGTAGCCATAGTTCTGACCTTTGTTCTAACCCTGGCTTAGGAATATAAGGCAATCTTGTACTGTTTGAAGTCCGGAACCTGATTAACGTGTAAGTTAATGGTTCTAGACTATGAAATACATAGAGACCCCAAGTTAATTATCGAACTGTTTGCTCATCCGGAAGGCCCTGATGGCCTTTGAACCGTCCTATAGGTATCTGTTAATTATCAATGTGTGACTGCCGAGTACGTGACTGCGGACAACCATCTCAAGTCAGCAGACCTTTGTCCCCTGCCTGCATTTTCAAAATGTTAACCAATCAGGCACTGAGCCATCTAGAAAGCCCCTAGTTCTGCTTCTTCGCTGATAAAAAGCCTGTTTGAAACCGGGTTCGGGGCTCTCGGTATGAAACCGCTAGTTGGTGAAGTCCAGGAGTCCAGGCTCGAGCTTGCAATAAGCCCCTCGTGTGATTACATCGGACTCAACTCCTTGGTGGTTTTTGGGAATATAGCAATCTGGGCACAATAGAATCAGATCATCCCCAAATACTTTTTCAGAATTTACCATTCCATAATCACTGTTCTAATTTTTCTCCCTGAATTAGATACTAGACTATAAATACACAAATGAGATTTCCAGGAAGATAAATTTATCTCAACCCCAGTTAGGTGCTTATGTCGCCATTGACAAAAGCTCATTTAAATAGCATTGTCTGCAGTCCTCACTGTGACATCCCCAATGTGTTCCTAGTCGAGAGAGATATGCCTCATTATTTAAGTGAGCTCCCTTGCATCAAAAGTTAGATGGGAATAAATCACAAATCTAATAGGTTGTGTGGACTGGTTCCAAGTCTAATATAAACACATTGAATTTTAACTTCAAGCACAACTGCCAACATAATTACTTAAATTAACCTGCAGGGAGCTAGGTTTTAATTTTCTTTTTGGCATCAATGTTAAACTGTGAAGAAAATGCAAATAAATATTAGTAACAACGCTCAAAAAACAATTTATAGTGTCCTTTTCCAACAAACTAACCCAGCAAAAACTGGGTAAATGATGGCTACTGTGCCACAGAAGAGGTCTGTTCCATTAGCAGGTAATATCAGTAACATCTGCTAACCCCAAGCTCTTACAGCATGGGCTGCTTTTCCAGCACCTTCACCAGCACCGACTCACAAACTACCAGGATGAGCTTATTTAATCCTTCAAGACAAAGGTACGAATATTATCCGTCTTGAAAATAAGGACATTCAGGCACCAGAAGGCTAATTTGTGTAAGGTCACCCAGGCTAGACACAGAGGACCAGAGGAGGTCTGACCCTGGCAATCCGACTTGCATGCCCTTGTCCACACTGCAAGCAGACCTCACCACGTGCAGGCACCAGGATCTCCTCACAATGTCTACGGCATCATTTAAACACATGCTGGCAAGGAGGCTCAATGGGTACAGACTGGAAAGCACGACTCATGCCTTTCTAGTGAACCCAAGGCCCTTTGTGGCCTGACTACCCTGAAGTTCTCTCCTTGTCACAAGATAGCTCTTTCAGGCCAACTCTTTTCCTCTAGTTGCTTTTTCATCTGGCTACATTTTTTGTTTGTTTGTTTGATTTTTGAGACAGGGCCTCACAATGGCCTTGAACCCACTATGTAGCCCAGGCTGGCCTTGAATTCGGGGCAGTCCTTCTGCCTCAACCTCCCAAATTTTAGAATTGCAAGCCTGTGCCACCACTTAGCTACTGTTCTTAATCTTGACTCATTTCACCTCTCCTATTACGATATTATTTTGCTCTTCTTACTTGCTTTAGATACATGCTCTTCAATTCCACTATTATCTCTAGAGTGGCAGATCCATAGTCCAGAATAAGTAAAATTACAAAAGCACAGACAATGGCTTCAATCCTGCATTGAATTCTCACACGGCACTTGCTATGTGTGATGACTGGCTAACTGCTTACCTCTAAATCCCTTGGTCCGTCCACTTACCAATAAAGATGAGAATAAAGCCTTCTTAACAAGACTGTTGTGTGCCTACACATGTAAATACACCCAATTACCAGAACATGGAACGCATGCATCCCACATGTTCTCAACAATAATGATGAACATACAGTGGTTTTTCAGGAAGATGGGGTAAAGGTCTGAGTGTCAGTTCTGCCATTAGCTGTGTCTCTTTGGGCAAGGTTTGTTCGTTTGGCTAAAATCTTGGTTGCTCATTCTTACAGAACACAAACAAAAAGAGAAAACAGTCATCTCTACCCTGATTCATCAAGCCCCAGATAATTAAAACACAAAAATCCCAAACCCATTAACCCAGCCCCATCTCTTAGATGCTGATAACAAATGTTCCAGCCGACTCCTCTGACTGCTCATTACCACACAGCACCCCAATCTAAGTACTGGTGCCACAAAGAGGGCAAGAGAGCAATGCCAAGGAAGGAGCACTCTAACTCTGGCAAGGGTGGGAGAGGAGTGGAGGGCCCCCTTCTGGAAGGAGACCTCAGGTATGAGATAAGCAGGTGATGCAACCTGGTGCACAGTCCCACCCCCTCCATGACCACACCTGCCACAAAGGAAGTCAAAGGGCTTGGGCAGCCTCAGTATGGAAGGGAAGGGCTCCTGCGCATTTCTAGGTCTAATCTTCTCTACGTTGTTTTTCTGGAGTTCAGCTATTTTGACTCTAAGATAGTGAAGAAAATAGTAGACATTATTGAGGCTGGTAACAATGGACATGAAGTCAAAAAGAAAGCAAATTTATACCGTTTCTATATCTCAGAAACCTTTCACTTAATATAAATATATCATAGAAACTAGCAAGAAACTTCATTCTCAGTAGGAATGTGTCAAACATTTGCTGAATTCCTGGCTATGATAACATGGGTCCAGGGCTAGGAAAATATCTAAGCTGGTCCAGTTTAAGAGCACAGGCAGGAAGGGGACACACCCACACACACACACACACACACACACACACACACACGCATGGAGAGACGAGGCAAAGCACACTGATGCCAGGATCAAGTCACCCCCCTGGTCAACTCTACCTTGTCTTTCTCAGCAATATTGGCTGATAACCTCCCTCTACCCAGAAGGATGGGATAGCTGTAGTCCTGTCTTTTTTCAAATAAAGAGTTTGAATATGGAAACTCCTAGATTTATGATGGGGTTATGTCCTGATAAACCCATAGTTCAAAATATCCTAAGTGGAACAACGCATCTAGCTACCTAAGCTATCCTATCTTAGCAGCACAACACACTAGAACATTGGTTGTTTTTCCTCTCAATCATGGGGCTTAGTGGGAGCTGTTACTTCCTGCTACTGTCCAGCATCTTGGGGGAGTATTGGACTGCACAGCACTAGCCTAGGACAAGATAAAAAACTTGAAGTTTGGTTTCTGTTGAATGCTTTTGCACCACTATAAAGAATCCTGTGCCAGGTGTGGCAGTTTATGCCTTTAATCCTAGCACCTGGGAGGCCAAAGAAGGATCATGAATTAGAGGTCAGTCTGTACTACATAGTGACACATAGTGAGACAACACACAAAAATATTTTGAACTGAGCGCAGGGCACATGTCTGTAATTTCAGCTACTCAGGAGGCTGTGACAGAAGGATAACAAGTTCATGGCCAGCCCAAGGAACTTGTGGGGACTCCATCTGAAAACAAAAAAATAAAAATGCCTGGGATAGCTCAGTAGTAGAGTACTTGTCTGGTGCAAGGCCCTGGGTTCAACACTCAAAACTACCATAAACAAAATAACCTAGTCTGGAACTACCTGTAGCCAGAAATCCACTGTGAACCTTGCCCCCTATGGCAATACTCCAAAAACATGGAAGCAGATATATTCGTATAATTGTTTTTAATGGCTGTGTAATACCTTATTACACAGATATATCTCTTTCATACTAAAGAGCAGTTTTAGGAACCAACCTCCTAACCAAGGGCCATTACAATAACTACTTCTCATGTTAACAATCATTCATGTGAGTGAAGGGGAAGGAGAGCTCCCAATCTAATAACTGAAAAAATTAATCACACGGAGGAAATTTCTGAACACTACACCTGACAGTCGCCAGAGCAAGCACAGCTACAATCTGAAAGAAAGGCTCTTAAGCCACAAAGAAAGAGAAAGAAATAAACACATTTATAAAGCTTTCCAAATTGTCTAGCACAAACGACCAAGGTTTATGGCAGACCTGGTTCCTGAATTGATGACATGAATCTAGTCATTAATTTTACTTAAGAGAGAGAGAGAAAAAAGTGTTTGCCATAAGATCAATAAGTCCAGACTGAAAAAGAGGTTTCCTGTAACACATTCAGGATGCTAAAGAATTTCATAAAATAAAAAACCCAACAGCCTTCTTTTATGGATTTTTGAACAATGGAAAAAAACAAAAATCAAAACACCTCTGTAGTTTTTGATTCTGCACTGGAAGAGGATGTGGGGGTGAGAGTCTTTAGGATGATGGGACAGAAAGATTTTTTTCTAAGCATGCCACAAAAACGAGTACACATGAAGAAGTGTGGCCACAGACTCAAAGGCTGAAATAAATGAAAAAAAAAATGCCTGTAACATAAGACCATTAAACATTTAGTATTCCTTAACATACAGAGTTATTCTAGCTATTAAAAAATCAATTACTCCTAAAGAGGTAAATGGGTAGAAGGCATTAAAGAGCAATTCACAAAACAAAACAAAAAAAATGTTCAACAAAATACATGAAAGTTGCTGAATCTCAGAGAAACTGAAAAGACTGACACGTCCTGACTTCATGAAGCTGCTCAGGCAAGGAAGACAATATAAAGTGACACAGCCTTTTAGGGGTGATTTGCGTTGAGTGTTAAAATGTGGATAAAGAATGCTAACTTTACTTCTAGTGATTAACTCTAGGAAGATAGCTTATATGTATAATTGTATATTGCTCATAATACAAGATAAAGAAAACAAATGACTAGCCCTGGAGACTCTGTGAGACATACACACACTTAAGCTATTAATATGTTGAGAGTACAAGGGCTGATAAAAAATACGATGTGTTTAAATAAAAAAATTTATTACAAAGACATATAACCATTAATCCTCCTCGAAAAACTTCCCCTTATTCTGAACACACTTACGCCATTGTTTTTGTCACTTTTTCATGAAGGTCCAGAAGTTATCTTTAGCAGCGCCACTGTGGCTGCCTCAATGTCCTGAACTGATTAAAAACATTTACCTTTCATGGTCATTTTGACTTTGGGGAACAGCCAGAAGTTGCATGGTGCCAAATTAGGTGGAAGTTGGATGAGGAACCACTGCAATGTTTTCATTTGACAGAAACTGCTGTAAATGTTCTGAATAGATTCAGGACATCAAGGTAAGACAAGACAGTACAATTGTATGTAAAGATACAAAAGAAACTTTCAGAACTGTTTCAGAAAGCAGGAAAAATGATGGGATAAATGTGTTTGAAGTGACAGGGAGGGGAGTATTTTGAAGGAGATTAATGGTATAGTATCTTTTACTGTAATAAACACACACATTAACCATGTTTTTTGATCACACGGGTCACAGCTGCATTTGGTGCTGAAAATCTTTCACGAGATTGCAGTGTTTTCAAAAACAGAATGTAGAGTGTGACCTCATTAATATCAAGTACTTAAAACACATTGTTACAAAGATGTCCAAAAGGATGAACCCCAAAATGTTAACAGCAAATTCTGATTTTTACATACTTACAGAATTTCTCTGGATAGTCAAAAGAAATAATAACTGTCATTCTTATAAAAACAGTAACAATCTTTTGAGGTGAGTGTAGACAGATTCAACTATTCAGAGATGAATGTTCTCCTATCTAGTTTTGCTATCAAGGCCATGTTTGCTCTCATTGTTTTATTGTTACTTTGATAATTACTATAAAACAAAGAATTCCTCTAGGTCTTGTCCTAGGTTCCTGGCAGCAGCTCTAAAAACCCTGGGGAAGGCCAGAGAGTTGCTAGTGTCTTTGTTATGCTAATGAGGTGATGTGAGGGCCCAATCTCCTGGGAGACCAAGTTCAACCACATGGTCAATGATATAATCAATCATGCCCATGTAATCAAGCCCCAGTAAAACTGCTGGGTACTAAAAAGGTGGGCACAGCTCCTGGCTGAACAAAGATGTGTGGGGACCATGGAAAGGACATCAAAGCTCTGCATCCCTTCCATGCCTCACCCTGCCTGTGTCCTTCATAATGAAATGGCTGCTGGAAGTAAAGGGCTTAAGAGTTCTGAGTCACTCTACGGAATTACCAAACCCGAGGGGCATGAGAATCTCAGACTGGTAACCAGCTAGTCAGTTATAGGTGGCTCAGGTCTTCCCAGATATGCGGTTGCAGTCTGAAATGCTCCTTGCTCCTAACTTGTGCAGTTGGCACTAACACCAGGTAGTTCGGTTCAGAACTACACTGCGCACAACCTGTTGGTGTTGGGCCAGTTGGACTGAAGTGGAACGTAAACAATCCTAAGAAAAGATACTTTCAAAAGCAGAGTAAATTGCATGCCTGTACGGTAATCTCAACACTTGGGAGCCTGAGGAAAGAGGATTGTAGTGAGTTCGGGGCCAACATGTGCTACATACACAGTTCAGGGGCTGCCTGAACTACAAAAAGAGACCCCCTTTCAAAAAAAAAGTAGAGCAAATGTTGTAATAATCTGGTAGTGGGCCACTGGCTTTGTTGATCAGGTTTTATTTTTTTCTGTCATGCACAGTGAGGAGAAAGAAACACTCACATTTCCTGGGTGCCCCTAGGCCTCCTCATCTGGACAATGAAGGCAGCTGTCCCACACTCAGCTGACAGCAGCATTCCCTCTTCCACAGCGCTCATCATGGCCTGCTTCTCTGACATGCCAGCTGCACTGCAGTGCGCAAGGCAGGGGCCGCGTTTTATTTACCTCTGTACTCTGAGTGCCAACCACAGTGCCCAGAACATGGCAGGTGGCCCCACAGTTCAGTGAAGGAAGGAGTCAATGACATAGCTCTGCCCATAATAATCCTTGCCAGCAAAGAAAAATGCTGGGAGTGGGTGGTTTGGTTTGAAACTTAACAGTCTCTTTGGATTCTTCTTTCCCCTGAACTTTCTATATTCACTTAAATAGTGTGTCTGATGGACCAAAGAGATAAGCAACCTCTGCACAAAAAATGGTAAGTGAGACTAAGAATTCCTTCGAACAAGAAAGAAAAGAGGATAGGCTGGGCGTGGTGGCACATGCCTGTAATTCCAGCACTCGGGAGGCTGAGACAGGAGGATCACTGTGAGTTCGAGACCAGTCTGAGCTACATAGTGAGTTCCAGGTCAGTCTCACTACATAGTGAGACCCTGTCTCAAGAAAACCACCAAAAAAGAAAAAGAAAAAAAAAGAGGATGGTGTCAAATGGTCTTTCTTTCTTAGGCTTTTCTAGTCTCTTACAATAGAACATTAGAAATGTAGCTTGAAGGACTAGTTTTTTTCCTAGTCAGCATGTCATCATCCTTCTGTACAACAACTCACCTTTTAATCTAGCATCACCCCCAAAGGCACCACAGCCCCAGTTTCCTGTGGCCACCGCAGAGAGGTTCTCTGGAGGAACGCCAGGGCGGAGGAATCCACAGTAAGCCTGCAGGATGAAAAATGTATCACAGCACATGAGTGACCAGACAGTAACAGTGCTTCTGACAGATGCCCCAGGATCAGCTTTCATTATCAAGCTTCTGTCCTCCCCCTCATTTATCTTGTTTTCTCAGGGCCAAAGCAGAGAGGAAAACAAAGAAAAGAGAAATGCCTGGGATTATATGAGGAAGAGAATAAGAAATGACAGATTCTGATATTTATCTGTTTTGATATTAGGCAATCAAATGCCTTAAATCAATACAGGTCTCAAGTTTCTTTTTCCAATTCAAACAAATAGAAGGGACTGTCAGAGATATTTCAAGAACTGTTGAGATCCCCATGATAAAGCACTAAAACTACCAGGAAAGGCACTTGTTCAAATGGCTTCCTTTGAAGGCTTCTGGTTACTACTTTTTCATCAGGGCAGAGCTACTCTTTCTTATGTTTCCCCAGCACTCTCTCCCTGAGTCACTGGGACTAGATTAACAGTAGTGCTTAGCTTGTACATGTGCTGCCTGCTGCTGGAATACTAAACAAAGAAAAAGCAACTGTCTCTAAAAAGGATTCCTACACCTGGATATGAAAAAATCTTTACGATCCCCATCCAGTCCTAGAATTTTCTAATTTCACAGCTCTGTCTTAAGATAGAATATTTAAAAATTTGCTAGTAACCTGAGGAAAGTACACTATCCCCTGAGGATACTGGCCAAGCATTAATTAAGCCAACAGTTCTTTTTGTACATGAGAGAAGACTATGGTTTAAGACTCTATAGTTTCTGGTTTCATTTTTTTTTTTTTCTCTCCACTTAGTGGGTCTTTCTGCTTCTTAAGGGTTCTTAACTTCCTGAAGCTATCAGATTACTATATTAGGAAGTTTAATATAATAGCAAAGCAAAGCTCCCCTAGGTTCTCCCAGCTACCAAACAAAGCCCAAAATACAGCTTATGTATAATAGCACATAAAATTAAAAGAATGATCAGTGACAGATGTTCCTAGAGAAAAACCAAGAAAATAGAAAGATGCTTCTATGAAATTCACACATAGAAACATAGTAAACTGCTCTTGGAAGTTTCCACAAAGGTATAAAAATTTATTTCACACACTGTCTGCTTCTGGATGGATTAATAAGGCTGTTTCTTCTACTCCTTCTCAGCTGTAAATCCTGCATATTAACTATGAGTTGGTGCCAGACTATTATTCAATGCTGTGATACCGCACCCACAAACTCCTGCATCATGAGATACATGAAGCTCCTAAGATAATTCCATTTTTGGGGGGCACCTTCTTGACTGGAAAAGATTCTGGCAAATGAAGAAGGGGGAGAATAAACCCTCTGCCAAAACAAACATAACTTGGCCATTCTGTTCCTGTCAACACTTTTTAGATGCCTGGACAGAAAGGTGGAGTTCTTAGCTTCCTGCTCATATCTTCATTTTATACTACAGTATCAAAGTCGTTTTAGTCTCTTCCTCATTGATGCCTCTAAATAACCAGGCTAAGTTTATTTCACTGAACAAAAGTTGTTGGGTTTAATGAAGCATTGGAAGTATTTAAATTATTATAAGCAAAGTATCACAGAAGTTATTAATGAATTTTCCTGAAAAATGATCTAGCTTGAAAAATGGCCATAACAAAAACAAGCTGTGAAACTGAAATTCACTGCTTTTAACAATCTGATTGAAGAATACCAGACAAAACTTTAAAAAAAGTAATCAGAAAGAAATTAAATGATAATTGCTTCTTGGCCTTTTGGCTAAGATCAAGTGTAGAAACTAAATGATATTAAAGTACATAGTAGTCATACAAATAATTGGTTAATATGATTAAATACAAAATTATTTTATTCTATTGAGACCAGCTTATACAAGGTCAGAAACAGGAACTCTAATAGACCCCCAAGTATCATTTGGAGGAGTGGTTTCAGGGCACCCCTGTGGGAACTAAGGTCACAGATAGTCAAGTCCCTTACATAAAACCATGCAGTGTTTTCATTTAACCTATATACTCTCCTTTATAATCACAGCATCTCTAGATTGCTTATAAATGCTATACAAACAGTCACTATACTGTATTGTTTAGGGAATAATGACAGAAAAGTCTGTGCATGTTCAACAAAGATAAATATTCTTTTAGAGCATTTTTGATGTGCAGGTGATTGTGCAGATGCAGAAACCAAAGATAAGGATGGCTGGCTGTGTAAACATGTAAACTGCACCCAGTTCCCTTTGGAGTGGTCAGCCCAGGCTTTCCCTCTTCTCTGGGAAAGAGAGAGCTGTCTTAAAGGCTGGAGGCCAGGGAAGAGCCATAAATCAAGACCATAGAAACAAAGAAGGTAAAGACAGTGACCTCAATAGTGTTCTGAATCCCAAAGGAAAGATGCAAGAAATTCCTAGGAGCTTCACATTGGCAAATACTTTCTTCCAAAATGTACTTGAGGAAATGATCAGGGAAAGAAGTCATCTCAAGCAGGCTGCACTGAGACCTGTTATTCAGACATGACAAAGAAATTTATTTTTCCTAATAAATGATTCAAAAAGTGAAAAGCAAAGGCTGGGGATTTACCTCAGTGGTTCTACTGCCTGCCTCACAAGCACAAGGTCCTGAGTTCAATCCCTGGTACCATAAATAAATAAACAAAACCCCCCAAACAGGGCAGGGGTTTGACTCATTGAGTGCTATACCTGCCTCACAAGCACAAGGACCTGAGTTTAATCCCTGGTACCAAAAACAAAACAAAACAAAACAAAAAAATGCAAATGAATAAATACAGTTTTAAAAAAAGTGAAAAGCAGTTATATCTAAGGATAGTAAGAAAGGATAATGAGTAAGAATACTAAGTAACTAAGGATAATCACCACCTATATAATGACAAGAAAGAGAAGGTATGGATTCCTGAAGGCTGCAGAGGGGGAATGTTGAAAAGAAGGAAAAAGAGTATTAGTATCTAGAATTAAAAGTTGGAATGGAACAGAAAGGCATGGGGATAGAGATTCAAAAAGGAAGCAAATAAAGTGGAAGAGAGACAAAAAGATGTTGGTGTTGAAGTCCTAGAACTGAGCCCAGTGGAAAGTTGGGGCCCAGGAGAATATAGTATTTGGGCACAATGTGAACACGCATGCTAAGTCAGAACTCTGGCATCATCATTAACTGTAGCAGGCCCAAGAAGACACACTGAAACTATGTCTTAGTATTTTGTGGATTTCTTAAACACAAATATGACATAAAAAGACTCTTAAGGATCTTTGGAAGAGAATAAATACTAGTAAAGGCCTTAAGTTTTTTTCAGGCCCAGGAATATTTTTGTAAATTTCTTCTAAAGAAACAGCAATTATAGAAAAAATCGGGACCATGTAATTGTTTAAAAATAGGATAGTAGCTAAAATCAATGTCTCATTTTATTAAAAATTTCATTATAAAGATTATTAGAAACTAAAAATATTTAAGATATGTAGTTCAATGAAACAGATACAATATAAAATTATGGGTACATTTTCAGGACATTTGTATAAAACTAATTTCACATGGAAAGACCTATAAAAGTGAAAACAACTGTTTAAAAGGTGGTATTATGAACGAGTATTTTGTCTTTGAAATAATTATAGTACATTGAAAAAAAATCAAAGATCAGGTATCTTGTGGTTATTCTGATTACACATTAAAAATTTAGGGAAACACTGCATTTGAAACAAATTCTGAACTGTTTCTGAAAATTGTAATGACACATATTTTTAAAAAGATTCTAAATGATAAGATGTTGAACTTAGAAATAGCAAGTATTGATTGGCTTTGTTATGAAGCTTTAATTTAATAATAACCCATTCCAAATTTGGTGTTGGATAATAACAAAAATCAATAAAAAAGTAAATGTAGCAATCCACTTTGTTTAGTTTGTTTTCCAGAAGGCTCCACTGTATTTGGTATGCAAGTTTTTTCCTTCTGTGGTGCTGGGGTTATAATTCCTGAACCTCAGGCATTGCTAGGCAAGTGCTGTACCACTGAGCTGCACCCCAGTCCTTATTATGCAATCTCACTAAAGAAGCCTAACCCAGCTGACTACACACAACTCTTTACAGGTGATTTTTTTCTTCCCTTGAAGAGCTTTTTGTCACTTTTTATGAGCAGGAGTCATAAATCTTTCCAAAGCCAAAGATAATTCTCCTCCAGAATGTCACCCAGCTGATCTTTCAACACAGCTCCACAGAGCCAGTTAGATAAAGTAAGACTGATTCCTTCCTATTAAACTCCAAGTCTACCACTAGGTCACAATGCATGTGGGTCTAGTAGGGCGGTGGAGCCTGGAGGGAGCCCTCTTCCAGGGGAATAAAGCACTCTGTGGGGCTGCTTATCAGGTGAGTGATACCTGGAAGCAACAAACAGGTCCTTACAGCTCAGAAAGCCATTCTCAATTCTGATGCTGGAAAGAGGCCGCATGCTTTGTTGCTTCATTTAAAATAATGTAGTTTTTCGATTCCTCCCTACTTTCTTTCAGGCATGCAAACAGGAAAAAAAAAAAAGAAAAAAAAAAAGAAAAGAAAAAAAATTACACAAGACATCTAAAAGGGTTTAATTTACACTTCTGCTTTAAATCTACATTGACAAAACATAATGATATATGATATAGTTAAATTCTTTTCCGAATTGTGGTGCTGGCTTATGTGGAATTCCTGCTGTTACTAAAATTCATAAATTTTAAATTGGTGAATATAACTAATAAAGAATGGAATGTTTTAATATCAAAAGCCCAAAGTTATTTGGATTAATTTTTCATTAAGTTGTCAATGACATTTAACAAAATCATGTTATTTTTCTCCTTTTTCAAAGCATTAGAGAACTATTCTTCGCTGAAAGAATAAAGTTTGGGGAACACAGCAGTGAGTGAAAGAACACATGCTTCCCCATGTACCAGGCGCTGAACAAATAAATTCATGTGCTGACAGGCTATAAACTATGCCAATTCAATAAATATGCTGGGGACAAGCCTAAATTTCCTTAAAAAGTATACCAAATAGTAAAGAATATTGGGAAAAAGATTCAGTGGCTATTTTGTTCACAGTCAAGTTAATGGTCACGGTAGAAGACATGACGAAAGCATGCTTGTAGGAGATCATGTATTAACAAGGCAAGCACAATCTCAGTGATTTCAGATTTAACCAGGTGAACAAGTCTCTAAGGCCAGACCTAGTTAAAGTAACCTCTGTGGATCCTCTGGAGGATCACAGGCTGGGGCTGGGACTCATAGGGCACTTGCCTACCCTGAAAGAAGCCCTGGGTTCAAACCTCAGCACCACACATGTCCAAGGCAAGGATAATCTTGAGTCACTGAACTTGCATTTAAGCCCTAGCCTGGTACTCCTCAGCTCTGGGCCCTGGGAAAAGTTATTCAAACATCCTGAGGGGCACTGTCTCTAAAGTAGAGATAAGAATGGTATCCTTGCCTCCTAGGTCTGAGCATTAAGCTGGACCAGGCAAGTGTGCCAGCAGCACTGCTTCTGCAGACCTAGCTACCTGAGGGACTGAAGCAGGACAGCACGAGGCCAAGAATTGCCTCAAAACAACCAACCAACGCCCCCCCCAACCCTGCCCCAAGACGACGACAACAACAACAACAACAACAACAACAACAACAACAACAACAACAATCACAACTCCTAAAACACTCAGGGACTGGGGGGATAGCTCAGTGAAGAAGTTCTTTCCTACACCACCAAGCCCTGAGTTTAGACCCCAGCACCACAGGGGCTAAAGAAAATGAGACAATGCATTAAGATGCTAAGCAAAGCCCCTACCCTGCAGTAATCATTTCATTGCTTTTACTATTATAGTTTTTATTTGAAAAAAATTTTTATTTGTATTTGACTGAAAAGAATCTTATGAGTTACAGATCAGACTTGACTGCATATTGACAGATCAAACACAAATACAAAACTGCATTACTATATAACAAAAATCAACTCATCTGCTTCAAATCGTTTCCTGTTCTGCATCCAATCTGACACTGGACTTAATAGGCTGTATTCAGTCCTCAGAAAGTATTTAGAATATATCTAATATTTTCAGAGATTTGAGATAATTTATGAAATTTCAAAAATGTTCACCCTCAAAATCTGTATTAGGGTTGTGTAAGAAGTAATTTGATTAATCACTTAAATTATTTTTGAGGCACATTCATCTCATCAGGCAGGCAGTGTGCCAAGCACTGGCTCATCTGGATAAAATAAAATAAAAAAACTTCTCCTTTGTTGCCAGTTTAAAGATTCAATCTTTTTGTATAATATCTTTTAAACATTCTGTATTCCACAAACAAATGCTTTTCAATGTTGTGAACACTTACTGTACAACTAACTTCATCTACTCAAGTTACCAAGCTTTCATATTTTGAGAATTTCTGGTGTCCTTCAGGACAGGTAAACCTTCAGTAAAGTTTCTGTTATATAAGTAAATGTGGACAGAATCAACTGACCATAGGACATGTAAAAAAAGACTCATTTATGTGCAAAGATTACCTTTTAAAAAGACTGTAATTGTGGATAATGACTAAAATGTAAATGATATAGCTCCCACTGGAGAGTACATGTTGGAATACAGACTTTATAAAAACAGTAATCTTTCAACTTGTGTTAATAAACTGTATGATTATGGTTAGATACATTTGTTTTATCTTCCTATCATATATTTCTCTCTAAATCACCTACTGCCTATATGTAAATAAATGTCTTTCCAGTTTCAATGACCACATGACAAATTCCTAACTATATATGTGTAAGTAAAATACGGACAATATGAAGATAAATGTTCCTATTCTATCTGATACTCTCTTCCACAAATCATGGGCTTGAAAGCAATTTCTTTAGGGTAAGAATTTGGATGAGCAAAAGCAGGTTTACATTCATCCACGGGGATTGGTGGGCCGGTGGTGGTTGTGCTATGGATTGAACCCAGGGCCTCATACATGATGGGCAAGCACTTTGAAGCACCAAGCCACACCTCCACCCTGAAGAGAATCACATTTAAAGTATACTCTTAAATTATTAGTAAAAGATATTTTTCTTTGCTTTTTTTACTTGTTTTTTGAGATAAGATCTTGCTATGTAGTTTAGGCTCCCTGTGAACCTGCAGTGATCCTCCTGCCTTGGCTTCTGGAGTGCTGGGACTATAATAGGTGTGGTCACCACACCCAGCTTTAGTGAAAGACGGCGGATAGAGAACAAATAAATTCAAATTTGAATCAGCTCAGAAGAGAAATTTAAAACACTTGACAGAGTAGAGAAAGGTCTTTCTGGATAGCTTTTCTACAGAATTTTTAAAAAAGATTGTGAATATAAGCTCAACTTCAGAAAAGCACATTATCTTCAAACTTTTTATCAGATTCAGTTGAGAACTCTAAACATTAAAATAAGAAAATATCTGTTAATACATTAGATACTCAAGTAGCGTAGGATACAAGATAATCAATCTAATTATGTTCAAAATACTCACTAAATTGTAAGGGTGGTAAAACACTTTCTGGATAACCTGGTTGTTTACATCCAGTCTGTGTCACTATCAGTGGTGCCTGTGGTGGGATCAGCATATGCTGCCACACAAGGCAACAAATTCATTTACCCACTGGACTCTGCACTCTACTGTATGATGGGGTTTATTTTCTGTGGTTAACAGTAATGAAAATGTGAACTAACAACAGGTCTGGCTCATTTTTACATTTTATATTTATTTTAAATAATAAAAAGATCATACCGCAGCACTAAGTACCACAGCTTCCATCATAAATGTCAAATTACCAAATCCACAGACAACATGTGACTCTTACCTATATATGGGCAATAATTAATTTGACTTTTTTGGTTTATTGATTTTAATCCTGATAACATACCTTATAGATGAAATCTCATTAGGGAGACTGAAAAAAATGATCAGGACACATTCATTTCTAGATGGCCGTAAATGACAATGTTCCAAAGCAGCTAAAAGTACCTGATGAGATAAATGCATGTGTGGGGTTTGACATCAAGCAATAGTCTATCTGGCAACCTCAGCCAGTAATCAAACAATTACAAAATAGAAAGTACATCTTGTACAAGCTGACAGAGCCATTAAATCAGGAGAGCTGTGGGCAGACCTACTGACACTGCAAGAATTACCAGAAAGCATTAATTTCAGCATTAATAAAATGGCAGTAAATAGATGACAGCTGCCAGCTGAACTAAGAAATAAGGTTACTGGCCTTGTTAAGCTCGCGTCTCATCTTCTCAGGCACAAACTGATCGAGGTAGCGTCGGAAGTGAAGTGCATCGATGGCCACGATCTCTGTGCAGCGGCGCTGCCAGTCATCCCTGGGTCAGGCCACGAAGGGGAAAAGATGAGGAAGAATAGCGGCCCTCAAACAAAACACCCACAAGGGTCAGACCACTGACACTTGGACAGCATTAAAATATCAAAATCGATCCATGACTATAGGTTTCAAGAAACTATTTTACTTTTAGATTCAGAGGCACACACATTACGCATTGTTGGGCATTAAAGAAAAAGAAAAAGCAAGAGACAATGTACACACTGCGGAAAGGTACATTATTGCAACGAGTCTCAGAGATCAAAGGATTTGGGAGCAAACAAAAGGAATTCAGGTCTTTGTTTCCCTTTGGTACTAAGGATGTGGAATTCATACTTCACTCTTTGAGATCTGCTCTAAATCACTGGCATGTACGTCAACACATACTGTCCACATGCTATGAAAAATGCGTAATAACTCAGTGCAATATTCCATCTACTGTGTTCAACTGCCGAACTGTTAGAAAGTATTTCTGTTTTGTATTTTTTTTTCCAGTACTGGGGACTGAACTCAGAACCTAATGCTTGCAAGGCAGGCGCGGTGCCACTGAGCTAAATCTCCAGCGCAGAAAATATTTTTTAAAAGAAAACATCAAAGACAGTAACATATTGACCAGTGGACATACAAAGTACTATCTGGGACAATAATTTTAGGAATGTGTAAAATTCCAAATATTTCAGCTTTTTACAAAGTATATCATATATTGATATGCTAAGCAACTTCTCACGCTACAGAGTAACAGAAACCTTCATATTAGTCTGTAAATATTTATTCGGAGTAAAAATCCACACAGATAACTGCTACAGGTTTTACACAAAACAAAAGCCAAGAAATCAGAGGCTGATGTGAGCCATTACAAAGAGGAAGTGAAGCACAGATCTGGCTACAGGGGCAACAGTTAGTTTCTTTCTGCCAGATGGCTTTCTCCTTAAAAAAAAAAAAATAACTTGCCCTGGGGAAGGTCAAAATTTAGTGGTGAAACAAGAAGGCAAAGTCTGAAATACAATTTAAGAAATGGGACAGCAGTGGCGGAGTTCACTGCAAGTCCTGTTGGCAGCAGTTTGTCCTAGGTATTTTCCATTCTCAGATATGATGGTCAATGGTATTTTGAAAAGTTTCTTTTTCCCATTATTTGCTGCTACACAAACTGTCCCAATGCAGGTTCTTCCATTCAGCTAATCTCATAGAGAAATTAAAGATGGTGAAATGAACTGGCCAAAGGCTTCTGGCTCTGTTTAGAACTCATTCAAAATAAGTTCTGGCTTGGAAGTTAACCTCCACCACACTCCGCTAAAAGCTTAGAAGTATGAATTATAGAGAACTGTCTTCCTTGTTTTTGCTGTAGACTTGTTTTTCCCCTTTGGTACATTGAGACAGTAATATAGTTTATTTTTGTTTTGTTTTGTACCAGGGATAGAACTTGGGACCTTGTGCTTATGAGTAGTTTTTTTTTTTTTAATGTAACAATAGATAGTTTATTTGGAAAAAATATGGAAAAGAAAACTAGCTACCATAGGGTGGTACAGGGAATCAGAGATGAATGCCACCCCCCCTTTTTTTAAGACAAGGTCTCACTCTGTAGTTTAGGGTGGCTTCGAACTCACTATGTAGCTCAGACTGGCCTCAAACTCATGGTGATCCTCCTGCCTCAGTCTCCCGAGTGTTAGGATTAGAGGTGTGCACCTCTACACCTGGCATTAATATAGTTTTAAGTGAATGTATAAAAAGAAAACCCATTTGCTGGAAGAAGAGCAGAAGGGCCACAGCACACCAGGGTAAACCCCACACATCTTTACTTTGAGCCCGGCAACACTAGAGTCAGAAAAAGACTCACCGTTCACTCCCATCTTCATGGCTGCGGGCCCAACGGTATGTTTCAGCATAGCCAGTGTATTCACTGTACTGTTCAGTACCTGAAAGAAGTAATCTGTGACTATTCACTTCATACTCAAGATGAAAGCCTCCCACCTTAGATCATCAACAAAGTAAAGGCATCACTGCCACTCAGCACTCTACTCAACAACTTTAATAGACATGAAAATTATAAAAACTTAATAGGCTGGGTGTGCAGCTTACTGGTAGAACACATGCTTTGTGTTGGCGAGGCCCTGGAGTCAAATCCTAAGCACCAAAAACGGCAAAACTGTCCATTTCTGAAGATATCCTGATTGTTTATAAAACAAATCCTAAAAAGTGCTGAAGGACAAAGGAACATATGAGTAAATTTAGTAAGATCCAAGGTACACTAGCAGCAAATAATGGGAAAATGAAAATTTCAAAGTACCATTGACCATCATATCTGAGAATGGATAACACCTACGACTAAATGTCCCAATGAATGTAGCAGACACCGCTGAGAAAAAGTAAAGACCTAGATAGAAATATACCATCTGCTGGGATATTGCCACAATGTTCATTTTTTATCTGTAGGCTCTTCCTAATTCTAATGATAATCCCAGTAGAATTTTTACTTTTTATTTTATTTTTTGAGACAGGGTCTTGCTATGTAGCTCTGGCTGGCCTCAAACTTGTGGTGATCCTCCTGTCTCAGCCCAGCCTCCCAAGTGCTGGGATTACAGGTGTGCACCACTATGCCTAGCTCTTCCAGTAGACTTTTTAAGAACTAGTAATTAAGGAGCCAGGGATTTATTTAGCTCAGTGGCACGGTACCTGCCTTACAAGCTTGAGTTCGATCCCCGGTACAAAAAAAAAGTAATTGAGAAGAAATATATGTCCATTAAAAAATTAATGTAGGAAAGCCAAAGAAATTTTGAGAATAGAAGCAAATTGTAGGATTCAGCTATATCATTCAACATTTACTATGTCATGGCCCAAGGAAAGAACTACACATCAAGAGAACTACACAGAACTTGTAACAGTCAATTGCTTGCCACAAAAGTGCTAAAACAATCCATCCAGGAAAGGATACATTTTCCAGCAAACTCCGTTGAACAAGTAGACATTCATAGGAAAAAAAAAAAAGAAAACAACTGAACTGTTATACTACAAATAGAATTTTGAGATGGATCTCAGGCAAATATAAAATCATAAAACTTCTAGAATAAAACATAGGACAATGGCTTCATTACTGCCTCCCTCACTACCTCCTTTTCTCTGTCCTTCTCTCTTTCCTTCTTTCCCGCTCCTCTAGATCCTAAAGGAGTTGTGGCTTAGCCAAGATGACATATAAAGACCACAACAAACTTCAAAGCAGAAACAATCCAAATATCCATCAATAAAAAATTAGCAAGATCACACAGAGGAATATTTCTTAGTAATAAGAAGACAGAAGAATACATACGACTGGCAAACATACTAATAATAAACATAAATCTGTTTAGATAAAATTCTAAAAAAGATAAATCTCTCTCTCTCTCTCTAGAATGACTCAAGGGAATTTTCCGAGGTGATGGACACATTTCACATCTCGACACACATGTGAGATACATGAGAATGTGTTTGCCTAAACTCACTATATCGTACACTTAACATCACGTATTTCCCTGTGCATAAATTTTATTTAATAAAAAAAATTGTAAACAAGCACTGAATACTACTTAGACTACTTTTCTCAGTGGCACTATTTAGCAATTCTGAAACTACTTTTGTATATTCCAGCCTGAAGAAAATGAGAAAATACGTAAAGAAGAAGATTACAAGGTATGCTGTGATGCTGGATGAGAAAGGGAGGTATACATAGGAATTCACAGTTGTGTGTGTGTGTGTGTGTGTGTGTGTGTGTGTGTGTGTACACATGTGTATAACATATTCTCTACCTCAAATCTTGGCTTTTAAAAAAACTACTCTAAAATGTAGGACTCCTTAAAGAAATGGTTGTTGCAATGCTAAAGCAGGGGAAAGGAATATACAAGATGGACCTAGAATATCTGTGGTGCTAAAAAAGGAGGTGCTCAAAGAAATGTATTAAAGCACAATGGACCTACAACAAAGGGATACAATAGCTTGAAGGAGAGCCCTCTGATCAAATGTGGAGCAATTAGCATTAAAAATGACAGCAAGAGATTACAGCCCACTGAATAAAAAGAATCTGTGTCTATACAACCATTACTATATAAATATAAATAAACGAGGAAGAAGGAAAAGTCCTTCCATACAGTAGAACACCAAGTACTAAATGTAGAAAGTGGTACCTCCATTCACGGATTTAATTCTTTCCATGATTTTGGTCCCAGAATTTGTTCCACAATTCTGGCTGCAACCAAACATTTGGTTTCAACTGTGGAATGAATTCTGCGGCTAGAATCATGGAAAGTATTAAGTTCATGAACCGAGGTACCACTGTAACAGGAGTTAAAAAAATTATCAATGGTTCTAAAATTAGTAGGTGAGGGTTTGATGATGACAGGATATATAGAGTTCAAAACATATAAAATATATAATTACTGATTAATGACTAAGTAAAAAAGACTCATCTGAAAGACAAAATCCGACAGACCATTCCTATCATTACACCTGCATCAATTGAGGGAAAAGACATGCAAACAGGAACAATACCATTCAGTTAGACTCCTATCTGAATGAACAGAGAGGAAAAACTGAGAAACTAACCCAGTTTAAAGGATACATGACAAGTAAAAGAAGGCATAAGGTTGGATTGGTTGAACACTGGGGGAAAAAGGCTATAAAAGGCTTATTGGGATAATTGACAAAATTAAAACATAGTCTAGGGATTATCTAACAGAATTGCATCGATTTAAATTTCTTGATTCGGATAATTGTGCTGTGCTGACTGAAAGATTATCCTAATTCTTAGGAAATATAAATAGTTTGGAGGAAAAAAGGGATGTCTCCAGTATACTCTTAAATATTTCAGGAAGAGAAAAAAAAGACAGCTGAAGCAAATGGGACAAAAATGCAAGTAGCTGAGTCTTAGTAAAGAGCATATGAATGGGCTGGGGATATAGCTTAATGGCGCGGCACCTGCCCGGCAAGTGCAACTTCCTGAGTTCAATCCCTGGTAATGGAGGGGGAAAAAAAAAAGCATATGAAAATTCATTCATTAGCCTTGCAACTTTTGTGTGAGCTTAGATTTTTATTAATACATGCATATAAAAATATACTTACATGATAAAGCTATGAAAAATATTATTTTTAATATGGTTTAAATTTTCTGATAATGGTTAAAAAATTTAAACTGAATATTAGAATTCCCAGTTTTAGTATAATGCTTCTTAAAAATAATTTAAAAGTCATTTATACTTTATTGTTGCTATTATTTTGCCATACTGGGAATTGAACCTAGAGGCTCAGGTATGTTAAGCAAGTGCTCCACCTCTGAGTTACATCCCCAGCCCTATACTGTAATTCCTATAAATTCATGTAGAACTGTGGGCAAGATATTCATGATAAAAATCAAGGAAATAATTACAAAATTCATATTTCTTCTTATGCAAAGCTTTCCTTTATGTAAGCAGAGCTGGCTGCTTTCCTCTGTGGTCCCATGGTCATCTATACTGAACATTTAAGAATATATTAAATTGTTATCTGAAAATGAACTATATTTTCACATAGTAGCAATCAATTAGAATGAAACTAGAAGCTGAAATTTAAAAAGGAAAAACATTTACAACAGCCATGAAAATTATGAAAGATTTAGGGATAGAGACCCGTAGGCAGGGAGAGATGAGGGGACTACCTCCAAGGAGTTCAGATAGCTGGCAGAACAGGCTTAACCACCTGTGAAAAGCTGGCAGTCTGAGCTTGCACCTCCTCTTCATGCTGTGCCCTGCAAAGCTTGATTGTTAAGATCAAAAGGAAAAATAATCTCGGTCCTAAAATGTAAAAGTTCCCTAAAAAGACCCTTCCCTATTGTCCCTAGTAACAAGGTAAGGTAATCACTGGGCACCCTCAGCCCAGAGGCAAGACAGGCCCCCAAATACTAGAAAAATAGCATCTTGAGCCCCCTTCAAATGGTGGCACCATTTTGAGAACCCCCTGCCTGTCTCTCTTGCATGCTTGCTGAATAAAAGTACAACTTTTGGTCTCTATCTGATTCTTCCACAACCTTCTGTGATGTCGGTAGAGTCAGGCCTTGGACTGTGGAGACTTTCCACCTGTCTCTGCCCGCAACAAAAGTACAGAATGAAAACTATAAATTACTACTAAGGAAAGTAAAAGAATATCTGAGTAAACAGAGATGTATCATATCATATTCAAATCAAAATTAAATACAGTTAGGATGTCAGTTTTCCCTAAATTAATCTACACATACAAAAACGCAATCTCAATTAAAGTTCTAGCAAGCTTTTTTGGTGAATATTGAAAAATGGATTCCAAAATTCAACAAAACAACTCTGAAAAGAACAAAGTGGGAGGGTTTGTGTTATCTGATTTCAAGATTATGAAGCTACAGTAAAAAAAACCCCACAAAACAACAAATAAATTGGACTTAAAACTTTAAAAATTTTGTTTTTTAGAAGTCACCATTAAGGGCTGGGGATTTACCTCAGTGGTTCAGCTGCATGCTTTGCAAGTGTAAGGTCCCAAGTTCAATACCCAGGACCAAA
>NW_022900913.1:70744737-70781890 GCF_012274545.1 Fukomys damarensis
AAAAAAAAAAAAAAAAAAAGTCACCATTAAGAAAATGACACCATACTGGGCGTGGTGGCACACACCTGTAATCCCAGCACTAGGGAGGCTGATGCAGGAAGATCGCTGTGAGTTTGAGACCAGCCTGGGCTGCATAGTGAGTTCTAGGGCAGTCTCAACTACATAGTGAGACTCTGTCCAAAAGAAAAAAAAGGAAAAAAAAAAAGTGACACCATGGTACATATATCTGATAATAAATTTATAAGTGCTTTCAAAATGTAAAAATAAAAGAAAAATCAAACAGCCACAAAAAATGTGGGCAAAGATGGTTTCAGGAATACAGTCACAGATGAAAAACCTACCCAGTTGTACACTTTAAATAAACACTGCTTACTGTATGTCAACTCTAACTTAATACAGCTGTTTGAAACATGTAATCACATTCCCCCATTGGACTGTCAGTTTCTCAAAGGGAAGGATTATAAATTATTAGCATTTGTGACTACATCAGATCTTATGATGCAGAAACATTAAAGCATGTGAATAACTATCAGCCTAATAATACATATAATATTGAGCAAAAGAGAAAGGACACTGTATCAGCTGACACTGAGTCCAGAAACATTAAATCTCATGCACCATGTAGTCAATGAACACAAAGAAGTTTACACCTTTTTAAAGACTGTATAGTGTGGTAAAGAGAACCACAGTGAGATCAGGAGACACAATAGACCCAGTGAATTTTTTTTTTGGTACCAGGGATCAAAGTCAGGACCTTGTGCTTGCGAGGCAGATGTGGTGCCATTGAGCTAAATCCCCTTGAGTGAATCTTTATCAGGCCTCACTGCAGTTCATTTCATCATCAAAGTCATTAATTATCTTTTTACCTCACAGAACTACTTGATAGCTAAGTAAGACAAATTTGAAATCCTTCAAGACCATACAGAAATCAGAATTGGTGTGATTAGACTTAATTTGAAAGAGAGCAGAGAAAACAAAGCTACGTGGCTCATTTACATGAAGTTAAAAGTGACCTAGTCAGTCTACTGACTGGATGGGAACCAAGACAGCCAAGAACTCTCTGACTTTTATTTTTTCCCCTTGCTTTCTGCCCAGCAGTAGACAAGACTCACTTTCCCTGTCAGTTCTGCTTGCACTCAGAAGATAAGGACTTCTGGGATGATCTGATTTGCTATAGGAAAAGTTTTACGTTAAATGCATAGCAGTACCTCAGTGGTGTTCATTAACTGGTTCCAGGAGGCAAGAGGAGTAGTAAAAATGAGCACCAAATTGTTTTGGCTGGAAAGGGTAGTAAATCCCAAGGCAATCGATATCTATAAGTTCTAGCTTTGTGTCTAATGCTAATACTAAATGTCTAATACTAAATAAATGACAAATACTGGGACAAAATTTTTGTGTCAAATGCTTAGTACCAAATTTGACCAGTGTGGTGTGAAAACAGTGGAGTACCAACCAAGGTATGACTGAACATGCCTCTACTCCATTGTGCTCACCAAACAGGACCATGAGAGCCCCTGAACAACCTCAGGTATTGAAGCTATTTATGGGGTGTTATGGAGGAACTTCCAACAGAAGGAGGAACTCCCGACAGAAAGAAAAACGAAAGGGGAGGGCTGGAGTTTGAATTCTTTTCCTCCACCCATACTTGTTCAAAAACTACTGCAGGGAGGATTACAGCAAAGAGTGGGATAACACTGTATAAAAAAGTATTTGCTACTTGCCTGACATGTTTCATATTCATTTAAAAGTCTGACTGCAACCAGATGTCCCACAATGATGATAAATTTAATTTATTTCCAATTTCTGAAACTCTTCTACAGATTCAGGCAGCACAGTCACAGCCATTAGCTCACTAAGCCTGGGTACATCACTGAAAGAATGGAATTGATCAGGCAGATAGATTGCAGCACATGGTTAAGAGTCTCCTTAAGAAGGAAGATGGCAGAAATCCAGACATCAAGTAGATGATGAAATGGCCATTTCCATTAAGGGAACAACACATCACAGATATTAATTAGGAGGCACTATAATAGAGTTAAGTGGATGTGGGAAAAATGCCGAGTTAAAAGTCACCCCAAATGTCCTTAGCTTTAGGTAATTACAAATGTGAAAGTGAGTCATGGAGCTGCATTTTTCTAGTCATTCTACAATGGCTGCAGGTAAGTTAGAATTCAAAGATTAACTCCAAAGTGATCCCTTTTCAGGGAGGGGACAAACTATCTTTTAAAAAAGGAAAAAACAGTCAATGCTTTCCTTTTAATATTCCCAGAGAAAAATGACATATTTTATTTGTTTATAGTAATGTTAATGGCAGACGACTAAGAAAAATGAAGCAAATGAAACAAATTAGCTTTGAGTTTAAGTGCCCAACATGCTACTAAGTTTTTAATTTCAAGGATGTAAATTCATTTTAAAAACTGATGAGATATTTTGTTTTAAGTCTTTAGTTCAAATCTAGGTTCAGTATTAAAAAGATACCAAAATGATGGGGACAGTCAGATTCTTGACCTTCAAAGCTTTCTAAAGGGTGTTAGATAAATGTTCAAAAGATTTAGTTGCCTAACAATGGACTTAGGCCATTTTTCATTTTTTATTTTGTGATTTCTTGTACTCACACCTCCGTCAGCACCTCAACTACATGCTCCCCATGTGCCCACAGGATAATCAACAATGTAGACAGAAGGGCGATATGTGGGCTGAGGCAATACTGAGAACTAAAGAGGCCTGTGTTTCTACTTCAGTACAATGTGGATCACAATGCCTGAGTTCTAGATGAAATACTTCAAGTTATTCACTTTGAATAATTAACTAGGACTCTATCCAAGAAGAAATTCTTTGCTGAGGTTCCATTCTTAGTTTCTGATATAAACTCAATAACTTATTTTTGGCTTTAGTTCACTCATTTAGCAGTAGAGACACAAGGATAAGAATCAACACAGGATGTCTAAATGATGTGTTATAAATTGCTGAAAGCCACTTTACCAGGGAGCGCTTACAAAAGGTAGAGATACAGGCAAAATGGTGGAGTGAAAAACCTTGTAAATTGTGCCATGAAGCAAGGAGAACACTAAGAAAATCACAGTGAGAATTAACTGTGGAAAGTAAAGAAAGGCTTGAAGCAATCCAAGGATTGCCTTCTCAAGGAAAACTGGCTGAATCTTGGCAAAAACTGCAAGCTTTGTGGTATTTTTATCATTTATTAATTTTTTTTTGTGGTACTGGAGACCAAACTCAGAACCTTGAGATTTCAAGGCAAGCATGGTGAGCTAAATCCTCAGCCTGCCTTGTGGTATTTTTACTTGCTCTATTTCCATCCCACTCTCTCAACCTCTGTGGGTAGCCTTAAAACTAACTGTCCATAGCCACAGTAAAAACCAACAGTCTAGCAGCCACCATAGGATCCAGGAGAAAGAGGCTCCTTTATGCCCCATTCGGAGAACGCTGTCATCATTAGGTCCCCTGGAAGACCTCATTTTATTTGCCTGGCTTTGGACTTCCAGTGTGAAAAGTTAGATCCCCAAGGGCTAGATGAAAATAAGCACAGGCAACTGCTTAGCAGTTCTCAGGCTCTCAGAGATGGTAGTTATCAGCTTGGCCAATAACAGGCAAACCAGTAAATTTCCAAGGAAAAGCTGAGGAATGAGATGTTCACAAGGGGCTCAGAAAGGTTTTAATGTACTCCTGGAAATTTCGAAGGCCACATGCATGCATATGGCTGTGTGAGTGATTAGGAAAGACCTCAGAAGGCCCTCCCCTCTCCCACTGCCTGACTGAGTCTCTGTGCAAGCAGGAACCGAAGGCAAGACAGCCACCAAACACAAGAGGAAGTGTTTAAAGTGAGCCCCAACATGCAGGTAGAGCACTTAAGGAGAGACTAACTGGTTCATGGCATTTAAGGAAATCCACACAATCATTAGCTGAGAACTAACCTAGTTGAGCAGAGATTTTAGTGACTATACACAAGAAAGAACACAGACTTTACAGAATCTGTTTAGGAAAGCCATTAAACAACAAACAGCATCAATGAACTCTGATGGGGAGAAAACATGATTTCCAGAGTTGTTACATCATTTAAAATGTTAAGTACTCAACAAAATATGTGAGATATGGAAAGAAGAGTATGGACCACATCCAGAAAAAAAGCAGTGAACAGTCACAGACACTGGACTTAATAGATGAAGACCCGACAAAAATTCTAGAGACAAAACATAAGGACAACATTAAAAGACTCCTGAAGATTGCTGAAAAATGCACCTGAGGCAGAGTGTGGCTTCAAGACAAGACTGCAGCCTTAGCTTTGACTTGTACCTCTCCAGGGGCAACTTAAGGTTTGTATACATTTGATCTCCATAACTCATAGGGGATGGTCTTACTCCCACTGTAATCTTTGGAAAAGCAATAAACCAAATTCTTCCAACTCAAGTGAGTGTTTACTTTTCTATGCTAATCTCAAAGCAACAATAGAGCTCAAGATGAAAGAAGAAATTCACTTCTTGAGGAATTAAAAAAAGTACTGACAACTGATGAGGCATTACAGCCTTTATGCAAGAATGTTCTGTCAGGTACTTAAATAAAAGGTTTAAGTTAGATATGGTGGCCTGAGGTCAGTTGTCAGCATTAACCTTTTGCAATTCATTGACAAGAAAATACTGTGACACAGTGCTACCTCAGTTTGAAGAGACTCAACAACAATAAAAAAATTAAATCTCTATAAGCAACTCAATGTATAAATTTGAGTAAATTTCACCCCTTCCTCCTCCCACATTAATTTAAAGAAACCAAGGACTGACAATAAGATAATCATACTTTTTGCTTTTAGGATTAGAAATTAGGATAAACATAAGGTTACTGATTTACTTCTCTTCTATAAAGCTCACTGTTACACTGATTCTCTCCAAAGTACTGTTACTATGTCATTCACATATATACATATGCATATGAATATCTTATATATGTGTGTATATAATCACTTTTTAACATTTAAAAATTTTTAACAGAAACAAATCACTTAAAAATACAATGGGAAAATAACAACAGGATACACACTCAAAACTATATCGCTATCCCCCCACCCCAGTACCGGGGATCAAACTCAGGAGCTTGCGCTTACAGGGCAGGCGCGGTGCCACTGAGCTGAATTCTCAGCCCTATAACTATCTTCTTCTAAGAATATTATTATATCACAAAACTTCAAACTGAAGAGTAACTGAACAGTTTCTACCCTTGATCTTCAGACAAAGACGGTAAGGGAACAAAAAATAGGGGATTAAATCTGTATTTAGGATACATTAGGAAAATAAGACTATAACAATCTCAAAAAGCAAGTAGAATGAATAAAAATTCCGGGGCTTGTGCCCATGGAAGAAAAAAGCTGACGTGAGCAGCCTCTACGCCTCATGATAGATAACTGCAGATGAGGAAAACTACCCCACTGTCTGAACTCCCAAACTAACCTGTGATAATAAGACATTCATTGTGATCCAGCACCTCAGTGAATAGTCGTGCAACAATCAACTCAGGATTGATTAGAAAGCGGATTTCTTCTTGTACAAGTCCTGCACTGGTTACACCACCTCCAACAAAACGGTTTGCAAAATCCACCTATTTGGAGAAATGTGGCATGTTAAATGATGGCTTACAATACATATATGTGTGATAAGGAAGCACACATCTTGTATGTTCTCAGCTTTTCACATGGAAGTCAGCCCCCACTTAGCAATCTCCCAGGGAGGAAGACAACAGCTGCTTGTTCTCTTTCTATCTCTTGTCAGTTAGCATCTCTGCACACTTCTGTGCATCCCAAAACTGTCTGAGGAACATGGAAAATGGAGCGGCTAGGCAAAATGTTATGCACTATAGTCTATAACCCTTATTTGTCCCTCCAAACCATAAATGAAGGAAGTTCTTTACCTGGAGTGGTTTCAAGGTCATTTCCCCAGTCATTCCTCAGCCTCCCTTTACAGATTTAAAATGGCTTTAAAATAATCCTATCTTTCTTATATAAGATGGTAATCAAACACTTGTTTGAAGAACTGAGAAGTTTAGTAGCTGACTGCATAGGGTAACATATATTCTTCTGTGGGAGAATAAAGGAATGGAATTTTTTTCCTAGATTCAACTCTAAGCTGCATGAATATTACCAAACATTTCAAAATAATATACCTAGTAAAAAACAGAAGAAAAATAAAACCTAGTGTAAAGAACAAAGATTCAACTACATTGTCCCACACATGGTAGGCAAGTGCTCTACCACTGAATTATAGCCTGAGTCCCACATAACTTTATGTAGCACACTACAATGAGTCCCTGGTTCCTACTGACAAAGAGTGGTCATACAATTTCCACAAGAATACGCACTCTGCCTGCCAGTATTACTTCAGTAAGAAATGGTGCCCATCTTTGTCTTTGACTACTGTAAAGATTGAGAGTACACAGATTCACAGTTTGTGTACATGTAGTCACACACAAAAGAAAAACAGAATTAAGTACTGTTAAGAGAAGATCTGTTTCAAATCTTGTAAAATATAAGATCTCTTAAAACTTTTTTATATTCTCTAAATAGATACTAAATGATTATCTGAAGCCAATTTCACAAAAGTAGAATAAGAATCTGAATCTTTTGCTATTTTAATGTGAAAAGACAGGCAGACATGAATAGACAGCAAAATTGTCTTTTTTCTCACCATAAAAAAGCTAGAAAATAATGAAGCACACCATCGACAGATTCTTAAAAATGTATTGTTATTAAGAATCATGTAGGGCCAGGCATGATGGTGCATGCCTATAATCCCAGTACTCGGGAGGCCGAAGTAGGAGGATCACTGTGTGTTTGAGACCAGCCTGGACTACATAGTGAGTTCCAGGTCAATCTCAACTATATAGTGAGACTCTGTCTTAAAAAAAAAAAAAAAAAAACAAGAATCATGTAGGGCCAGTGGTTCTGTCGCCTGCCTTGCAAATGCAAGGGCCTGAGTTCAATCCCTGGTACTACACACACAAATCATGTACTTGGGTTTTTATTTCTGAGTATTAAAATCAAGGCTAAATAAAACCAGAGCCATTAAGCTTATACAGAAAAATAATTTTGGCAAAACTATAGATATTAATCTGTAACCTACTACATATGAGGTCTTTAGGCACTGGGTGACTCGCAGCTTAATCTATTCCATTTGACAAATATTTACTTTGTATTGTGCTGGGAACCATAACACACAAAGATGAATAAGAAGTGCTGGTTTCAGGCCTCACAGGACACACAATTTGCCTGGAAGTCAGACATGTAAGTGGAATGGCAAGATGACTTATTAGAGAACCCATTAGTATATATGTGATACTTCCCACATAATAATTCACCCAGAATCTAAGCATAGGAGGAGGAAGGGAGACAGCATTTAATTCAGAGTTAGCTGATGTTCAGGCTGAGGGAAGAGCTACACAAGGACACAGGGGACACCAAGTGTCAACAGCTGTATAGGGGAATGGTGAGCAGCTGCCTGCAATTTAGGGTACGTTATGAGAGGTTAGAGGTGATGATGAGGCGGTCTGGAGACCAGGGAATCTGTAGTCAATTTTGAAGGCTCTGGGAAAAAAATTCATGTAACAACTGGACCCATGCTTAAGTAAGATAATTCAGGCTACAAAGAATAATCTAGAAAAGTATAACATTAACAGAAAAGAGGTTAGTTTGGTGACTTCTGAATAGTTTAAGCAATTACTACAAAGGCCTCAAATAAGACAGTGGCAAAGTAAAGAGAGCAGACCCAGCGAAGAAATGGAATGGAGTCCTAGAGCCCTGACAGACTGACTGCGTGCTATGAGTGTAATGCCACTGTGAACAGAAATGAGAAATCAAGATCTGCTTATTTTACTGGAATAAGGTATTAAACAAAACTGAACTAAAAGGGTAAGCTCTACCCAATTTCTGTACTATTTGATGATAATTATGAAATACATGCAGTGTGCCTGCTATTGCTCACTCTTTGATAAAAGGACAATAACATTCATTACTTGAAAGGTGTGCACAGAAATAATTACACTAACCTCAATATGCCTCTAAGAGCAGAGGTCCTTAAGAAAACTAAAGTTTCTACTACATAAAAAAAGTTCTTAATAAAAGGCTCTCTACAAAACGTGAGAAAGCTGTTCCAGGACATAAAAACAAGCACCTGAGTGCTTTTTTATATTTAGCCAGGCATTTCCAACTCTTTACTGTAAAGCTACTTGTTCAGATTACTCAGCTTCTGAATTATAACTTGATGAAAAGAGAGAAATGATAACACTCCTTAGAGAGGTTCTGCTGCTGCTGCCATTCAGCATAATGTAATTTATGTGTTATACAAGGAACTCTGGAGCATTGCAACACAATATTCCCTGATCTCCTGGGGAGACAGGGCCTGGGGGAGGCAGAGCAATTAATAGTGCTAGAAGCCTTTATGGTATTCTTTCACTCTACCATGGTCTCACATTTCATCTATAATATACCCTGGGACGTGGGGAGAATCTCAACCTTGATGGCTGTTACACAATTCCATGTGGAACTACACTGCCATGAAAGGTCAGCATTCCTGCGGTGCTAACTAGAAGTAGCTTTGCTTTCCTCATGTGCATCAAGACTTCCTTGTTTTATCCAGATGTTAAAGTAGGAAAGAACTTCATAAAGAAAGGGATGTGGGGGAAAGGGATATTCCTTGAAGCAATTTCATGCACATTTTACAATTACTTTTTTAATTAGAGGAAAAAGTATATGATTAAATAAAAAATATATTTTTGGTGGTTTTTCATTTTTGCACAAATTAAATATAGGAAAATTATTAATTTAGCTGTCATAAGTAATTTTGTTTACAAACTGAAACACTGGGAGAAGGTAATTTAAAACATAGTTTGCTTCCATAAAGATTTTAATTACAATTATGTCTAAATAAAAGGTGATTCTAGGAAGAATCTTTCATTAGTCACTTAGGATATGTACACATAAATCAGTCTACCCAAATCAGTCTATTGCTTTATCTTCTGATCCAATGTAAGTATCAAATAAGGATCCAAGAAGAAAAATCAGCTATTCCCAGTATTAATGAGATGATATCCAACCTTCTTTCAAAGAAAACTGTTTGCATGCTTTTTTACATGGGATAAAAATACAAAACACTAAAATTTTATCTCTGTGTAGTATATTTAAAAAATCAGTATAAAGCACAAAGAAAATCTGACATGTTCAAGTTAGATGTTACATTTTAGAGCTAAATACATATTGTATTTTGTTAACTTCTTTTTCTAAATTCCTTTTAAAGTAATGCGAGCAATGAATTAATACCAAAGACAGGAGAATCTTTGGTAAGAAAAAGATATTAGCAAGCCGGCCCATGAGCTTAAAGCTGTTATAGATGGGAGAGAGGCCTTTCTTATCAATCAATTTTAGATGACTGCCTCCTAGACCTAAACAAGGCTGTTGGTGACAGAAAAACATCTCAAAATGGTCATCATTAGGGGCAGAGGAGGAGCCTTTGAAGAAAAGAACAAAACTGCCTGGTGACAGCTTGTCAAGACCATACTCTGGGAAGTTCCTCCACTGTCAATCTACAATCAATGTCTGAGCCAAAGTACTCATGTCCAGATCCTGGGACTTTCTGTCAAAGGCTTTTTAAAGAGGCTCATGTAAGAAACAGAGAGCATACATTGGCAAATAACATCATCACTAAGGCTGTCAAAGTGATCTGTTTGGTGTTTTTTTTCCCATTCTGCTATCATTCTTCTTTGCATTAAATCAGGTTAGGAGACAAATAAACAGTTTTTCAATTTCCTTTGTTGTCAGAAGCTTGACAAGAGAAAGACTTAAACACACACACATACACACACACACATACACACACACACACACTGAAATTCACCTACCTGCAGCATGCCTTGGCCACTGCTTTCTATGGTGCCTTCGTAAGTGACATGTAGCCGTGTCAAGGTTTTTTCACACCTACAACAGGTGGAGATATTCCTTTACTCAATTTTTAAAATAAGTACTTCACTACAGATAACTCTGAAACTACATACAGCTATTAAGAAAATTTATATTGTCTCTAACATTTCCTTGTTGAAATCTGTAAATATACAAATTTAAATTAAATGAGACAACACATTGCTTTAAAACTTGTTTTTCCCCTTATCAAAGTTTCTCTGTAAGATGCTTAAAACTTTAAGATATAAAAAATTAAGATCTATGAAATTTTTTTCAACCCAGTTGACATTCTAAGGAAAAATATAGAAAATCTGCAATACATCACACATGGTTCTCAAATGGGCTCTATTTTCACTGGTTTGATAACTGTATTTGGGAAAGACTGTCTTAATGAAAATACATGCTACAGAAATGCTGACTGGTGGCACTTTTTATATTAAGAAGGTTGACACATACAACTTTCAGAGGGCACACTTATTTTTTTTTCCTTTCACTGAGGTATTGACCTGTCTTGTATACTAAAAACCAATTTCATTGTAGTAACACCATTGGAGGATGTTATTTCCTTACTAAATGTTTCCCCCTAGTGGCTTACTGAATAAAAAATGAGTTATATCTGAATGCAACAGAGATCGAAACTCCTAACTTTAGTAATAACTTTTTTGTGAAGGGGGTAATCAGATTAAAAAAAAATAATTTAATTAGCTAGGGAAGTACTGTTTACTTATTGATTTTTGCTTCCTTCCTGATTTTACTGAACCTAAATACATTTCTGGCACAACTTCTGCCTAATAACTGATAACTTTAAAATAAAAAGGAAATTGGGCACAATTCTATTCTAACGGCTTTATTTGTATTTACTTTTATAATTCTCAGAATAACCCCATTACTATTTCCTTTTAGAGAGGGAAAAGAAAATTAATTTCCTTTAGTTGGTAAATAAAGTAGCAAAGATCCAAACCCACTGGTAAGCTCTTAACCAATATGCTATAGTTCTAGAAAAACAGTATAGTTTCTTAGAGAAAGTTGACAGGTTTGATTTTTTTTAAAACTTCCATTTCTTGGTATGCTTTCCTGTTTTATACAGGAGACGACCTAGAGATTAAGTTAAAGAAGTTAAGATCCAGAAATCTTTGAACTGTACTGAACTGTACATCAGGACTTAAAAATACAAACAGATGTCCATACATTGGCAACTATCCTCCATGGGTGAAGCTAGAAATTTTATTATAGTTACCACTGCTGAAATTTTGTTTAAGTATCCTTCAACTTCTGGATGGATCTACTGTTCTGATCCCAGCAAATCCTCTACAATATTGTCCTAGGAATTAAAGACACAGACGATTCTGGATCTCTGAAATTAATTAAGCCTGGCTAAGATACTTGTTGATCATCAAAGACTAACAGTAACATGCAGAAATTGGGTTTCAGGAAAACCCAACTTACTGGCCCCTCCCTATGAAGCCTCTTACTTTCAGCAACACCAATGGCCCTCATCTATTTCTACTTTTCTCTGTCACGTAGTTCATACATGTTTCTGATTATGTGGAGTCCTGTGGAGTTATATTCTCTAACTTACTTATGAAGTAGCTAAATTAAAAGAGAGATCAATGAAATAATAAGAAAGGTACCAAGTTAAATTTTGACTATCAAAATTAATGAGACAATCTTGGTCTCACTTAGGGGCAAAGATACTACAGCTCATTCACACAGCAGTCTTGCCAGTCTCTACATTTTGACCTGTCTCTTGTATCCCACATGGAGATGTAGAAATGGGTGTCCTTCTGCAATAGTGACAAATGAAAAGCTCTGTAAATATTCTACAAAAATGATACCAAAATGAAATGAACAAAATATTTGTATTGCTATTAGAGACTAATATAGAAGAGTGAAGAAAAGCAATCATCTATACTCGGGTGTAGCAAGATGACAGCAGAATTCTACATTTAGTTCTAGGCCCCACGAGAAACCAATGAATGGCTGTATGTCAAAAGCAGGCATAGAACCCAGAAATGACAGGATGGCATGAACTTATGCTCATTGTTAAGAGTGGGTCAAGAAAGCACTTGTAAGATACATGAAAGTTCGACATTTTTTAATACACATCAAAGAGGGGTGAAAGTTAAAAGGAAATTCCATTTACTTAACAAGAAACAGGGATGAGGAATGGGGTTGTCTAGCAGATGAACATGTTTGGTGATAAAGTTTTAGGTAGTAACACAAACAGCAACTGTGGAGGAGGCTGAGGTAAAGTCATGACAGTCTCACCCCTGAAGCCGCCCAAGTCTCCACCAGTAGAAGGCATTACCCAGCAGTCTGGTATTTTTAGCAGGCAGCTGGGCCAGAAGACTTCTGATAATCCTTTTCACCTCTAATGTGCCATTATTCCAAACTCCTGTACATGTTCTTTATTTTCTGGTTAAATTTTATTTTCCTCTTTTCAGGTTGTTCAATCTTGCCCACTTTTATTAATAATCATCTCAATCATGCACTCAGCCTTCTGAAGTTTTTCTTTTAGCTTACAAATAAGTATCTTTGATGGATAAAAAAATCACAAGACAACTAAGCAGGTATGCCTTCTCAAGTTAACTTCCCTTAAGAGTGAGTTCCTTTCATTGCTAATTCCAAGCAAAATAATAGAAATATGATAAAATTATAAGCAAGTGAAAATGAGAGGCATTGATTAACATGCACACCTAATGGTATGCATGCAGTATACTTGAGCATATCCTCACAGGAATTTAGAAGGATGATCCACACTTTGTACACGTCTTGGGGATTTGCTCTAGATGAGGGAATTGGTTAACTATTTCAGAGTATGAAAGATTTTATAAATCTGAATGAACTCAAGCTGGCTGTTATTCTCAGTATTTTCGGATAAATAATAATAAATTAAAAAAACCCTCACTCAATTAGCAACCTCCACAAAATGTATCAGTGGTACACAGGGAGAACTAAACTTTTCAAAATTCTTACCACTTAGGCAAGTGCTAGACAATTACGGATTATAAAAAATCTTCTCTAATCTTGCCCTCCAGAAATAAAATCATAAAAATATAAAGACTAACCAAAACAGAGGGTAAGAAGGAATATTTAAATATCAGTATACCACTTAATATTAGTCTTCACACACAAAAATTCTTAATTCTAAACAAAATTTTCTTTCAGAAGATAAAATTAAGGTAAAACGATAAAAATCAAATGGTTGCAGATTTTGATTTAAAAGATGTAACTTTTCTAATAATGAGGGCTATGAATGGATCACTTAGAAGATACTCCATGGCTCTAGAACAATAAGAAGTTTGGGAAATTATGGTTCTGAGGCTAGAAAATAGACTCTTCTCATGGTAAGAATCCTTCTAATTTTAAGGGTCTAAGATTATTTTTATGATTATTACCTTTCCCATTCTGGAAAATCTTCAAGACTCTGTCTTGTAAATGTCACCAACCCAGTTGGTTCTATAAGAAAAAAACAAAAAACAAAAAACAAAAAACAAACAAACACATAAAATAAGTTTCAACTCTAAGTTATACACAAACATACAGATACACACACAGAGTAAAAGAACAAGTCGAAGAATGGCTATAAAACTGAGGCAATACTAAATCTAGCTATGATAGCTGTCCTTCCATGTTTGGTTAGTGTCTGGACTACCTGTAGATACCAAGATATGAAGATCCATGGATACTCAAGTCCCTTAAGCTGGCAGAAAACCTCTGTATATTATCCTGTACAATTTATATCATCTATATATTATTTATAATACCTATTATAGTGTAAATGTTAGGAAAATACATACTACATTGCATTGTTTTAGGGGTTTTAGGGAATAATGACGAGAAAAAAAATCTGAAAATTTTCAGTACAGATGATTATTTTTGTTCTTTTAAGATTATTTTCAATTTGTGGTAGACTGAAGCCACAGATGAGGAACCCTCAGATACAGAGAGCTAACTGCAACATAATATTGATTCTGGATAATGAAAATACTCCATTTATACACAATGGAGGACTACTCTGCCATAAAGAAGGGTAAACTTGAATCATTTGTAGAATGGCTGCACCTTGAGATCATAATGTGAAATGAAATAAAATAGACACACAAGCTTAAATATAGCAGAGTTTCTCTTTTGTGAGAATCCTAAAATATACATAAATATCAAAATAAAAGACAAATTATAGGAACTAGGGAGCTAGATTTGCAAAAGGGAAGAGGACCAAGAGATGGAGGTAGGTGGGAGGGGAGAGGAAAGGGATGAAAAAGAATGAAGATGTGTTATGTACATGTGCCAATTCCCTATGAAGTATGTGGTCATTATGTACTGCAAATATGTACTAATGAAAATGAAATTTGAAAGAAAGAATACTGATTTAAAATAATATCATCCTTACATTAGGAGCATAAGCCCTTACTAAAAATATACAAATAACAGTACAACATTGGATTTGAGAGCTGGTACTTTTTACTGATTTTAAAAAACGGGACCCCCCCCCCGCCAAAAAAAGCATCAGAAAAGATTCAGAGTAGAAAGCTTATGCAAAAAGACAAAACTGAATTTGATCTTACAGACTCCTTTTCTAAGAAAAGCTTTAACCCCAAACTGAAAGACTGGCAAACAGAAACACATTTATGTTCTTTTTGGTAAAATAAATCATCTAAGGTTTAAAAGCGAACTCTTTAGCATATCATTTGAACTTAGCATAGTTAAATCCTAGGCTTAAATAAGTGCTTTAGACAGAGGAGAAATTACTGTGTTCTAAAAGTAGAGAGAAGAAAATAACATATTTTTAAAGGAGAGACACATTTGAAAGAAACAAAACAAAATATTATTAATTCAGTCAATAACTTTAGAGAAGAGGATCCTGTTTTGGTTAGATTTACTTTTTAAGCCAGTGGAAAAAGGAAAAAATAAACCAGCTGTCCAGAAATAATTTGCCTGCTGTAAATTAAAAAATCAAGTAAAAAGGCCATGCCATTGTTTTCTTCTGTTGCATACACACACTTGCAGACACACACACACACACACACACACACACACACACACACATGTGAGGAACCATTAGTCACAATGGTTGAGGCCCATGAAAGCCTGGCAATAATTTCTTTCCTATGCACAACCCCTCATTTCTTTGCTCTCAGTGTCATGTAGTAACAACCTAATAATCATATAGAGCCACCGTATTAGAAAATAAACTTTTGTTAATATGTCTTTTTTTTTGTGATACCAGGGATAGAACTCAGGACCTTATGCTTGCGAGGCAGGTGTGGTGATAAATCACTGGGCCAACACATGTTCAAACATCTGTGAAACAATTCTTTACCAGGAAATTCAGTCATTCAGGCAGTTGGCAGAGAAGAATGAACACTAAATGTCCTTCATATATACTAAGAGACCAAGGGAAATTAATAAACAAACATTTGCTGGTAAAGAAAGAAAAGGCACAAGGACTGGTTCCTTAGATGTAATTAGAAGATGCTTTGACAATATGTATTAACTTTTCTCATTAAATGGCAACTTTTACTTTAGAATAGGGTATTTTGGATAATCAAATACTCTTCCTAAAAATCACAATATCATTGGTTTTTAAATATATGAACTATAAGATACTTTATCTAAAACTATATTACAAATAATTCAGAAGGCTAACATCTTTCAGTCTTGAGATCATCATGCATATATAACTAGATGTTTAATAAAACTGAAAAATTGGTCCTGATGGAATTTTCTTCTACCAATTCTAAAAGTGTGTGCTTTTTTCATATCCTCAGTTTCTGAACAGAATACAGCTTTTATAATGGATAAAAGTCTAAGTTTCTACAAGATGGGCATCTGCTGCCGCCGCCACCTAGTGGCACTAACAAGAGAGACTCTAAAGTCCACTGGGCAGGCCTTTGTGGACATGCTTTTGGGAGAACTCCAGTTCCAATGTTTGGAGTTTGTGGTTCAGATTCTCAGAGGAGACTTTCTTTCCTCTCTAGCCAGTGCCAACCTGGGATTCACAAGTTCCTTCCGGTACAGCCAGGTTAACTTCTCATTTATCTGTGACTATGGATGCAGACCTTTGGTGTATCAGCTTTGTGTAACAGGTCTTCCAGACGCCCTCACCCCAAGTATTCTTCCTTTTAAATCCTGAAAACCTATAGCAATATTTTACTGCCTTCCGCAAAAACAAACAAACACAAACAAAAAACAAAACTACATTACTATGAATAGTGAAAATGCCAGAAAATCAAATGTCTGATTATAATTTACTTCTTTCAATCTAACCCCCAAGACTTATGTTGGCATACACTTCTATTTAAGAAAAAACAGTTAGCTTTTCCCTCAAATTACTTGAAATCCTACAACTCAGAAAGGCAAATTAGCTTTCAGAGAAGAAACATGATTTGATTCTTACGACAGAAACGTGAACTCAGATTTCTAACAATCCTATTTAAATTTAGACTAGAAAAGAAAGTAGACATTTCTCTAACAAATCAGAACAAATTCTAATTGATTTTCTTTCAAAATCCTGAATAATCCTTGAATTTCCCTTAATGCTTAATTCAGTACAAAGCACAAACCTAAAATTCAGTAAGCTACAAGATAAATATTTCTCTATGGAAGAATGTATTTCCCCCTTAAATGTGAACATCTTGATAACTAGTATCTTTGTAATACTTGAATAATGTCCAAAAACATTATATTCAATAGGGAAAAATGTGATGCATACAGTGAGATTAAATAGGTATGAGAAAAATGACCTTAGAATGATTCCAGACTTGACTTAAGATAATCCAACAAGTTTGATGACCAGAATGGAAAAGAACTCATTTTACACAACCAGAGTTGACCAAACTAGTCAACAAATGGAAACTTTCAAGTTGTTCTGGTTTCTGTGATTACAACTTGTAGGAAAGGTTACCCATAGCTAATAATCCTCATATGTCAATTTGACTGGCTTAAGATATGCCCACAAGATTAATAAAGTACACTTTTGAGTCTGTCTGTTTGGTCACTGAGCTATGACATTGGGTACTATGGTATATTTGGTCCCTAATCCCTCTCTGGCGCTATTCTGCTTCTCTTTCTTTTTTAAAAATATTTTTTATTGGTACATTTTAGGTATACAGTACAGTTACATTCATCATTGGGATCTTGTACCCTTACATGACGTATCTTGGTTCTTATTTTTTCCCCGTCCCCCTAGTCCCCCTTCACCCACTCCACCCTTACCTATTTACAAAGACTTTGTTTCCATTTTTTTCTTTTCCCTTCTTTCCTTTCCCCTACCCCTCTCATTTCCCCAACACCTTTAGACCTTTTCTTATTATGCAATATCAATTATACATTCTGATCCTTATTTATACTTTTAGTTTATCACACCAGAGAAACTATATGGTATTTACACATATGTGTCCTATTAACTTCACTTAAGAGTATAAGAAACAAAAAGACATTCATAGCTAAGTGGATGCACACTGCTTCTCTGTTTTTGGTAGCCATGAAATAAGCATCTTTGCTCTGTTATGCCTTTCTACCATGCTGTTTCTGCCCTGAAGATGGTTGGCCATGGACTGAATTCCCTGAAACCACAAGCCAAATGAAGCCTCTCCACCTTTAAGTTGTAGGTGTAAGGTACTATGTCTTAGCACTGGGAAATCTGACCAGTACATTGCATGTTGATAATAATGAACATCTAGTTATTCTTTCTTTAAATAAAGAGCATTCAAAATGTATACTCTGGTCTATACATTTTCTTTTAAAAGCATAGATTTACTGGCTTTACTCATAAAAAGCCTCTGATGTATACTGCATATTTCAAAGTAGATGGGTTTGATTTTGGCGTTCAAAAAACCCACACACATTCATAATACATATTTATGTAAATACATAATATATAGATAAAATTTAGGTTATAACATTGTTATTTAAATATAGTTTGGACAAAAGTTGTACTTTAAACACAGAATGTTCCTCCCATGATACCTGAACTATTCTTGTCAGCAAGGAAAATAACGAAACAAATTTAAAAAATTTACTTTTCTCTGTGACTCTTCGAAAGTAGCAGAAGAGTGTTTTAAGCTTTTCTGGTTTCCTTGATGAACGTCCTTCAAACAATCTGAAAGAGATCAAAGAGGATAGAGGATGAATTAAAATGCCCTAAAGATTCACAAAACACTAAATCTACATTGCTGCCATGTAATAAGAGGACTTTCCCTGAACAGAGAAGTGGAAGACTGCTTTGGACAGAGCGTGTCGGGGAGCCTGGGACCTGAAGCTAGGCTCCTCTGAAGCTGCTCAAGTCAGACAGCACTCTCCACCCAGCCACTTCTCCAACCTCATCTTCCCTGTGTAGGCCCACAAGGTCACTCAGGGCCAGCTGGTTAATCTATAGCCACTTCCTTGTGGCGAAAACTACTTAACCACACCACCAGGTTGTTACTTAAGTAAAGAAAAATGGAATGTGAAAAAAATCCGCATTTGAGTGTTTGCCAATGAAGTGAGGGACTGTGACTGGGGAGAGGGATAGGCATTTGTGACAAGATGGTGGGGACTGAGCACCTGTGCCCTCCGCATAGTCACATGAGGTGTGATCAAAATATATGATGAATGTTAAAATAAAATCGTGTGGGCTGGGGATTTAGCTCAGTGGTTCTGCCACCTGCCTTGCAAGTGCAAGGACCCGAGTTCGATCCCCAGTACCCAAAAACAAACAAACAAAAAAACCCCAAAACAAAAAAACAAACCATGTTATTACAATAAAAGACATACTGCCATTAGTCCCCTTCAAAATACCCCGCGTTTTGCACACACTTATCCCATCATTCTTGCCACTTTCTGAAGCAAGTCTGGAAGTCTTCCTTCCTAAGTGTCTTTATTGAGGTATGCTAAGAAAGTTGATGAATGCTGCTGGTAAATGCTATCCAATGAGAAGGCAGTTTCGTAAATTACAGTGTGTCCTCATTCACCTTAATTCATCATATTTGACATGGTGAGACCTCTGGTTTCCCCCAAAGCAAAACTGACCAAGAAAGATAAACATTTTGAATTAGCTCAGGATCTTCAGGCATCACACAAAACCAAAAACTTGCCGCTACACATAACCAAAGACTCTCACAAAAGAGGACTTCCAGAACTACTTCAGAAAGTGGCAATGACGGGATGTGTTTGAGGTTAGGGGTAGGGTACTTTGAGGAAAATTAAAAGCAATGCATCTTTTAGTGTAATACATTAAAAAAATTTAAACATTCACCATAATTTTTAATCAAATCTCATACACTGAAGCTGGACTCCCCAAAGTGGCTGCATTTGGAGATAAGGCCTGTGAGGGGATGGTAAAGGTTAAATGGGACCATAACAGAAGAGCCCTAATCCTATAGGACTGGGTCCTCATGGAGATATCACAGCACTTTGTACCAGGTGAAGAAACAGCAAGGAGAAAAGGTAGTAGTCAAGATGCGAAAAACATCCTCATCTGGACCTGAAACAGCCAGCACCTTGATCTGGGATGTCTATTCTCCAGATTAGTGAAAAAGCTAGTTTCTGTTGTGTAAGATGACCAGCCTATAGCATTTTATTATGGCAGACCCTTTGCTTGGTAACAAAACAATGCCTATCCTATGTTACCCAGTTTCCAGCAACCTGGATGTGCACGACTTAATTTAGTTTTCTTTGAAATGACGTGGTATTGTTATTGGTAACACATAATTCAATTTATCCCGAGGAAATAAAAGCAGGGCTTTTAAAAGCATACGACCTGAATAAGTAGTTCACTAAAAGATTACTCCTACAGAAGTCTGCTCTAGGGGTGTCAGATCATACTTTCCAAAGTCATTTAAAAATCATAGGACGATTCAGTGACTATAAATGATGAAGATTCTCTGCCTCTAGTCACATACTCTGACTTTCAAATCCAGAAACCCTTCAAGTGGAAGTCCACCTTAATAAGTGCTGAAATGGGTAACATTTTTCATGACTAGAAGATCAAGCTTATGTAACTACGCAGAGTGGAAAAAGTTAATTTCATGAGAAAATCCTATTGAGCAACTGAAATGAATTAGGAAAAGGAAAGGAAATGCAGATTTCAAATGATCCTGTTTACAATGATTTGAAGCCTGTATTCAAGGTCAACTTCTAGAAAAGCAATTTATGAGTACTTATTTCCCCCCAAAACCACTAATGTTGAGTAGTATTTAAACTTAATTTAAAATCTGTTTTACATAGTTTAAGAATGCTTGTGTGATAATTTTTACTCGAATAATTTATCTAAAATATTTAATACATACACTATTAAAATCCAACTGCCAGCTTAAAACAACAACAACAACAACAACAACAACAACAACAACAACAACAACAAAACCCAGGTTCTTTTAGAGTACAGGTTTCAGCTTGATTTCTTTTGCAATATGTCAACCAGAACAGAGCACGTTTAAATCAAAATGAGAGTGAAAATGAAAAACCTGCTTGGCAGTTTAATTAAACATGGTATATCAATAAATATGATTTACTAAATGATACTTTGGGCCTCACTGCAAGGCCCTCTCCAGGATTCCTACTTAGTAGAGAGAAGCAGTATGATTATAACAACCAACTACTACCTCCTTCTAGAGACAGACTGATGTACTGTACAATTCCACTAAGGGGAAAAGTTCTTCAAAAGAATTGCTGCAGAATGGAGAAAATGGCTGTTGCCCTTAAGGAATAATTTCCTAAAACACAAAAAGCAAAAGTATGTTCCTAGCTTCTTTCTATATGTGATCATCTATTTATAAAGTCACATAAATGTCCACATATTTCATAATCATGATGTCAAATTATTAACCTTAGGAGCCTCTTGGGAGTGCAGACTTACTATTCTGGTGATAAGGAGTTTCCTGGAAGATTACATAGCTGTTGTTATTACTACAAATGAGAACCACTGTCTATTTTACAGGTCCGAATCTTGAAGGCACAAATCAAGAATAACCTCACAATATTACATTTATTCATTGTTCCAAGTCTAATTTCAAATCACTGTGTAACCATCTCCATGACAGTGCCAGGAAGAGGGTGTGGGTGTGGAGTGGAGATAAAGTCAGAAGAGTTGAAGCAGGTTTAAGTTTTGTGACTATCTCAGCTTGGCTTTTAGGACATTTTAAAATGCTATGCATAGTCACACAAATAAAAAGGGAACTCCTGCTATGGCAACAAATGAAAATAACAGAAATACACAGGTAATAAGCATGAATGATAGCACAGGAGTGATGTACGTACAATCTGAGAGATGGGGATGGGACAAAGGGACCTCAGTGAAGCTCATGGAGCGGGGAGAACAGAAAGATGGTAGAGGGAAGGTAGAGAGGCCAAATGAACTGGTGTGGTGACAAGGGAGGGTATGACAGATAGACATTTAGAGAGATACCCTCTCATATATAATCAACCAACATCTAATTTTTTAAAAATTCCCAACGTTGATCTTTTAATTCAGGGTTTCCAAGTCTTGAGTATGTATGTTTAGAGACATTTTTTGAGTCAGCAGCATGTATGTAAATAGGAACACAAATCAGGACATTAATAACTCCTGTGCATGTAGGGAAGACAGTCTGGCAGTTCACTAAATAATACTTAGAGATTATTTAAACAAGGAAACAGAAAGAGCCAATCATACCACCTCACTTTGTTCTAAACAAAACAGTTTGCATTTTCTTTTGTTTTCTTTTTTGCTTTTTTTTTGAGACAGGGTCTCACTATGTAGTTGACACTGACCTGGAACTCACTATGTAACCCAGGCTCATCTCCAACTCACAGTGATTCTCCTGTCTCAGCCTCCCAAGGGCTGGAATTACAGGCGTACGCCACCACGCCCAGCCAGTTTGCATTTTCAAGGGAAGAAGTCAATCAAAGGTCAGATACATATTAACTGTGGTGATTTCCTTTCCATACTTATAAAGAGAAACATAGTTTAGTAAAGCCTCTCCTTCAATGGAATACTGATAACATTACGGAAACTGAATTCTAGACACACACATGCACACACCCTTGTGCCATTTTGTTAAGAATTAATCCATTAGTATATAATAAATCAAGCCCAAACCACTACAACTTCTAGTTTAAAATATATAATCTGATACCAAGCCAGAAAGTCACTTCTGGCTCCTCTGTGAGGCTCTCTGCCATATGGCCCTAGCAACATCTCCAATCCAGGCAACAGGCAGATGTTGAAGCCTCCTGAGCTGACCACTGCTGAGACCCACAATTTATCTCTGACCATCTAGTTTCCATGCAATCTCAGAAGCATCAATGCTAATCGCATTGGAAACCTTTATAAGCATGAAGCCCTGAAAGTCAAGCAAGGGAAAAGGTCAGGCGTATTTAACATAACTAGGCAGGTCTGGAAGAACAAAACAATAAATAAAAAGGAAGACTTATTCAATTTATTGACGTCAGCCTCCCACCACACACTCTTACCATTTTTCTTACTCAATCAAGTAGCTAGCCATAGTTCATCTGAGATTAAGCCCTCATATGTACTCTAAACTGCCGGAAACAATAATCATAAACACAAACCACACAAAAGAACAAACACAAAGACAACAGAGTGCTATATAAGCAGCTTACCAAAGGGCCCATCAGATTGGGCACCTGACCTTTCAGAAGCCATGTGGAAGAGGGGAACTTTGAGCTGTGTTCCACTTCTGGAACAATCTCAGAATCTTTTGTTCATGAGAGGCAGTGAGACATGATGAAAAGCACAACAACATGGAGCTGATCAGGAAGAAGTAGGGGCAATGTCTAGGGCACAGAAACTAGCGCTAAGTCGCAGTTCTGCTGACAGGTCATTTATTGTCTCTAAACCTCATTACTATAGAAGATTCCCTACCCAGAGTCTTCCATCAAAGTAAATCATCAATAGACTACATCAATGGCTATGTAGCCATCATTCCCATTGTTAGTGGGGGTTCATATCATCTCCTAACAAGAGGCAAGGGCAGACGTGCTGACTACTGAGGAGGCCCTGTAACTGTGGAGCCCATCACATGCTTACCCCAATTAATAAATTTTCAGTGTTTGGGCATTTAGTTAGCCAGGAAGACAAGAGTTTGTTTGGCTTTAAATCTTCAACACATTGACTTAAACTCTTACTTAGTGAAATGCTATTTACTGCATATCATTATTAAATATCATTTACTGGACTTACAAAAATGGCTTTGATTTAACAGATGAAAACTCTCCTAAGAATTGTTCTAACTTTTCACTAGCTATGAGGTAAGAAGTATTAACATGCTTCATTCCGAGGGAGAATACAGCAGAGTATTGGCCAAAGCTATGGCCAAAGGACATCTGCTATGCTGTATTGACTTGGCAAAGTGACCTATCCTTTCTAAACTTCTATTTCCTCATCTGAAAAACAGAAATAACAGTATCTAAGCAACATTGAATTCACAAGATTGATGTGAGGACTGAGTAAAAAATAACTTATCAGTAATTAGTATATGGTACGTGCTTAATAAAATTAGCTATTGTTATTAAGATATATTCATGCAAAATGTTCATATAATGATAAGTAAGCTGAGGTACTTGGGCTAAATTAAGACATTACACAATATCCAACAAAAAAATCAACATGCATTTATACAAAGTGCTTGCATTCTTCTAATCTATATTCCTTTCATTAAGAAAGATGGACTAGCCTTGCTTCCCATTAAGCCTAACATGCTGACACTCACAGCCAAATAGCTTAAGGATAAATGACCATGCGGAACGACAAAGACAAACCTCCTATTACCAAGAGGCCCCAGAATTCCCCGGTCAGAAATATGGCTAGTTACAACAATGGAGGTCTAATTTCAAAGAGCTTTCCAAGAGGTCTGACAGACTAAAAGCCTAGTATTATCTGTTATTATTTTTAAGTCATACTATATTCGTTCATGCTTATAATTTAGGTAAAATAAATATGACTATCCTCAAGGATATACAATGATTTTTTTAAAAAGTAGTTCAGCTGAAAGAGATGTTTTAAAATTAAAATGCAGAGTCTACCAAAAAAAAAAAAATGTATGCACACTTCAGGAAAAGAAAAATAGTATCATGTTCTTCCAACAGACAGTGTTAACTCTTGTATGGGGGACCCTAGAAGAAAGTGAAAATGCATGAGCAGCAATCTCAATGACCAAGGTTAACTACCTAAGCAGTAGTCTGCCATACTAGTAAATGTCTGGAAGCTTATGGCCACCACTTTGAGCACTTCTTAGAGTCCAAAGATAACTTGTATTAATCTCATAAAGTCTCAATAAACTTAGTATTACAATGTTTATACAAGTTTTTCTTCTCCTGAAGTATGTATACATTTCTTGGGGTGGACTCTGTATTTTATTAAAATTAATGTAAATTTTGTTAATTGTTGGTAGGAAATTAGAAGTCACCAAAGCCAAGCCTTCCCAAGCCTTGTGCCCAAGCTATCCTACTCCTGGGCTTTTGACTGATGAGAAAAGGTTGTCTGTCAGCACTGTGGTTCTCCACCATTAGGAGACTCTGGATTTTGTTCTATATGTAACAATTAGGGTACAGTACAGACAAGGATAATGTATCTGTGGAGGTACAAGTGGGAGGAAGCTACCCACACTAGCTTTTTGAAAAAGGTTAAAAAAAACCACCTGATTCTACTCTCAAAATCAAATTACAAAAATAATTCACTCTTTTTACTAACTTTTCTCACTCAATTTCCTATGACTGATAAATTTTTCTTAACTATATTTCTTCTAAATATAAAATATATTCAATGTAAATAATTTGCAGACCTTAGAAACAATCAAATGTTGTGTATCTCACCACCCAATAGTTATATGCTGATTCATTTTCTTGTTAGTCTGATTGTCTATGCTTATGCAGCTGTGTGTATGGTTGTGAATACAGAGGCATACAATAGATACAGACAGTTTAGCATAACTGAGATGAGAGTCTGTGTACAACTGTTTATTTCTTGTTAAAACACTTGCTGATTCTAATGTCACTTAGTCTTCTTCCTTTTTTGTGCTTTTGTTTATGTTACTGGTGGACACATACAGTTGTAATCATCCACACATAGCCTTATGCTTTTCTCAGGAAAAGACTATATACATTCAACCAAGAATTAGGAGTAAAAGTATCTGTGAAGAGCTTAAGTATTGAAACCTTCATGGTTGAAATGAAATGTCTGGTGTCTGGTATTTGGTCTAAAATATTTTAGCTGATTAAAAAGAAGTACAGCTGGATAAATGAAAGAAGAACAATAATGAAAATACTGGTAAGTATAGAGGCTGGTTGATTTAAAACACGTACTCACTATACTGTTCTCTTATTTTTCAGCACATCTGAATTTGAATATGAAGTTTTTAAAAGTAACAGAGAAAAAGCTTTCTGATATAATATTAGGATACTTAAGATTACAGAATGCTCATGAAAAAAATGTAAAAGTCTACAATTAGAATGTAAAAGCCTACAATTTTCCTGAGGAAGGCCATAGATTAAAGACACCATCAGAGACCACCAGAGAGACAAAGGACAAACTCTGAGGTTCTTAACTTGTATTTATTAATGCTTTGTGTTTTCTTCCGAGACAGTTAGACACTTAAAAGTGGTCTTTGCTAAACACTGTTGACTTTTCCCTTGGTCCCACAGATGCTTAATAGGTAATTAAAAGCAGAACAAAGCTTGACTTTCATTTTATAAAACTGGGACAGAGAAATTCCTTCTCAGTTTACATACAGGCTTGAAAAAGTCAATGAGTACACTGTAAATGAAGGGTCTCAGTGGTCCACTAACTTTGAAAAAGTCATTTAATTTTTTCAAATGTTTCACCTGTAAAGTTTATTTCCAGTCATTTGATAAGTACTGAAGGCCATGTTAGTCATTTAGGGGATGTATGCCTGAAAGCTGGCAATACAGGGTTTATTAGACTAACATTTACCTAGTCTATCTCATCATCTTTCAAAACTGAGAATATCAGGATAAGAGATTTAGAGGGACATTCAGCTACACTCAGAAATCTCCACTGCCCTGTACCTGGGGTCACTCTGAATTCCAGAGGAGGCTCACATAACTGAGCCTCCCCTAGGCAGAGACAGTCATTCACAGGATCCCAACTGCCCCTCACTCATGAAGGTTTCTTCAGAGCCACAAAACTAGGGCTGAGGTAATATCCCAGTCCATAACAATACACCATAAAACTAGTCTCTTTGCAAATGGGTCAACCCACCTTTTCAAGCCTATAGCCACTTTCATTTCTTAAGGGACAGCTCTTTTCCTACTGTCCCTTACTTTCCTTTGTTAGGGAAATGGCTTGATCTTTGTCAGCACTGCGCTCCCTTTTATTTTCTCTTACTTTTCCATTAAAGAATTTTCCTGTAAATGCCTCAGTTTGTACTTCCACAATTACTGAAACAAGGAATGACCCTACATAGTGTGACCTCAGGAACTGTGAAGGTGTGAGTGCTGGCTGATCCCTCTTCCCACACAAATAAACTATGGATGGCCATTGTGACACAAACTCCAAAACACTATTAATTAGAACTATTTCTCGCCAAAAGCAAAATACCAAAAACATAATCTTAGAGCCATTGGGATTGCCTTCAGAATTGTGGTTGGAAATTCTATAATTTACAGCACTCTGGCAGATTCTAGACCTAATTAAATACTTATTATAAATTAAACAGAAAGGCTAATTACTCTCTGGAGAAGCCTCATTATAAATATAACTGATAACTCTCCACACAAACAGGCAATTATAATTTTATAAAATTAAATCTTCACTTCTTTATTTACATACAGCCATTTCCTTTTCTGTATTAAAAAAGAAAACTTGCAAGAGCTGTACAGCTTTAACTTTTACTGAGTCTACTTTAATAGCAGAGCCAATGCTTTACTAGAGTTTTGTTTAATAAGCAAAAAATTATATTTAATAGACTTTTTAATACCATTATAATCATAGATACCAATGTAGTTTGTTTTCTCTCAGTGGTAGTCTACCTACTAAAGAAATCAAAAGTACACTTTACATTTATATGTGGCTTGAAAATGAAGCACCCCGTAACTCCTAAGAATAAAATGTAGCTGGAAAAGTCAATGAGTACACTGTGAACGAAGGGTCTCAGTTTCAGTTTTAACACACTGCCTCCAGACAGGGCCACTGACTTTGAAAAAGCCTTTTAATTTTTTCAAATGTTTCACCTGTAAAGTTTATTTTCAATCATTTGATAAGTACTGAAGGCCTATGAAACATGAGATTTGGTGACAACAAGAATAGGACAGATAAGATCTCCATCACACTGAAAGGAAGAAGCAATTTTAAGAGTAGAGCGGGTGACACTGTAGGTGCAAATCTGGCTGTACAAATGTATGAAGCACCCAGGATGCCTCTCGGCCCAGTCTGTCACTGTTGCACTGAATAACCCCTTCAAAGGTCTGCACCCTTCTGTCCCCACCCCTATTCTCCTCCCAGGCACTGGTCTGTTTTTCCTGGCACACTTGTGTGCTCTCTCCAGCTGATGCCTGCATTACAATCAAAACAAGTCTTTGACGTGGAAATCTGCTTATATGCATGGGGCTCTCTTTATGCCCTACCAAATCATTGCTTTCAGATGGCCTACCTGGGTCTGCTTTGCATGGCTTATCTAGCCCCCACCTACCTTTGCAGCCTCTCCTCTCTCCATGCCACTGATCTCACAGTCCCTGGGCACATCAAGTCCTTTTCTGCCCAGGGACTTTGATTATGCTACCCCTCCTTCCTCATTAATAAGAAGTCCTCTAACCCTTTCATACTTGGTTCAGGTTGTAGCCTCAAGGAAAACTTCGATTATAAAAGTGCTACTGTGATGTGCTTCATTTTCAAGCCACATATAAATGTAGATTGTACTTTTGTGCTACTGTGAGTGCTACTGTCCTCTACAGAACAGAGGAGGTTGTGAGGAACCCACAGGATTAGATGTCAGGAAAAGGTATTCATAAACTGTGTTTTTAAGACATAATAAAAGGCCTGTTGATAGAAAGCTGCCCAGGCAGCTGTGAAGTGTAAATATAAGACAATTCTGTATGGAAGTAAGAACTAAGAATCTAGCTAGACCTTTCTCTATATCCCCAGGGCCCTTAACATAATTGAGAAGACCTACGTGCTGACTATATCTGAACCAAAGTGAATGTATTCTACATAGTATTCTCTAAAAACAAATTTAGTGACTACCAGATTTGGAAAAATGTGCTCATCACAACTGATTTTTATGTAATTAAAGGGGATATGTTATAAAATGAATATTGTTCTGATTGCCAAAATTTGGAGAAATTTCCTGTTTTGTTTGCTGTCCTCTCCCCATAATGCTGACAACAAAGAGTAATTGTACACAACAGACTGTCACTGATATTTTAGTGTTTGAGACCCCTAAAAATATAACCTAAGAATTGAGAGTATTTTCATATTCAAATCATTTGCTAAAAAAAAAAGCTACACCCCCACAAATAAATGTACTGAATGTTAGACAAAGCTTGCTTTTAGATTTTTAAATGAAAATTTTATATTGAGCACCAATCAGCCAAATCTTGCAATTTTTCTCATCTCAAGAGAAAGTAGCATTCTGTAATTTTAAAAGCCTAAAAATAAGGCCTTTGGAGCTGACAATCTATGATACTGGAGAGGATGGTGAGCACATTTCCCCACTGCTGTACAGAGATGACAGGACTGCCCCAGTACAGTATGTATCAGAACAGTGACAGCTGTGAGCTTATCTGCCACTCAGAGCTTCCTCTCTAAATAAAAGGAATCAGGGATCCTTGGAAAAAATGGTTGATTCAGGGCTGGGGCATGGAAAATCTAAGATGAGCCTAGAACACTGATGACAAACCTTTTAGAGCTTTTAATGATATAACAGCCTACTGTGGCACATGTGCCATAAGTTCCCACCACTTGCTTAGAACATTTTGCGATTCCAGAAGAAAATGCTAAAAAAAACGACAGTTGGGAGCATGACAAAAGAATATAGGAACCACCTAAAGGAGCCCTCCTGACCAAAGCCAGAACACTCTGAGCAGTAGAATAAATACTAATAGGATTCCATATTAATTTGTACAATAAAGTGAAGACCCATGAGTCCATCTGATATTAAAAATGGAGGATAAACGGCAGGTCTTCCTTAGAATTTCAATTAATAAATGTAGAAAAGGAAAACAGAAAAATTACAATGGGCAACAAATACCATAACACTCAGACAAGATATGCCAGAGGATGGTAAAACTAGTGGGGGAAATGAGGCAAAATTTGTGTAGAGAATTTTATCTCCTCTAAAACAGAGAAGGGCAGTTATCTTTACAGTGGAAAAACCCAGCAGTCACACTGTAGCACCTTACCACCTGGACCAGGATGAGTCACAACCCACTAATGTGCTCACTGAGGACACAAGATCTTTTCTGCAGTATTTCTGCCAAAAATGCATGACTTCATTCTAGTTGTGAAAGAAATCAGCAAAACCACCTTGAGAACACTGTACAAAATAACTAATGAATCAAAAGTGTCAAAGTCATAAAGAAAAAAACCTAAGGAACAGGTTGGAGGAGACAGATGCTGAAAGAGAAAATAGGGTAGTACAAAAACCAGTAGAATTCAGATAAGGTTAGTAATTCAGTTTATAGTATTATACTGTATTTAACTTCCTTGTTTTGATTATACTATTTTATTATGGTTAGAAAAGGTGTTACCATAAGTAACTAGGTCAGTTATATATAGGAAATCTCGGCAATACTTTTTGCAACTTTTAAGTCTAAAATTAGTTCAAAATGAAGCTTTTAAAGAAATTACATGAACATGGCAACTTAAATGTCTCTACCACTCATTCATTAGTATGGCAAACACATGTGGTTGGTTTGCTCCTACTGTCTGGCACACTGCCCATGCTCCCCGCTCTCAGAGAATGGAGGTAGGTAGTCAGAGGTGCAGAGGAGGGTGCGACATACAACCTGCCAGGAGAGAGGAGCACATATTACAAGGACTTCTTAACTCTTGTTCCTGATAACAGGGAAGAAAACTCATATTCTATTTCCATATCCCATAAAGATAATTCTCAAGTGAAGAAACAAAGAAAAATATGAGGTGAGGGATAAGAATTGGGGAACAGGAGGGAGGAACAAACAACATTCATTTGCTGAGAAGATTCCTTAGCGTTTTTATGTAGATGATGTAAAGACTATTCATTTGGGAAAATGGCTGAACATCTTCACAATGCATTAACTGAGTCAATTAATTTAAACATTCCTTAGTCTAGTCTTTTTTTGTTTGTTTGTTTGTTTTTTTAAGACAGGGTCTCATTATGTAGTTGAGACTGACCTGGAAGTCACTATGTAGCCCAGGCTGGTCTCGAACTCACAGAGATCCTCCTGCCTCAGCCTCCAGGAGTGCTGGGATTATAGGTGAGTGCCACCATGCCCAGCTTAGTCTTTCTCTTAAAATTCTTACAATAATAAAACAATCTCATCTATAAAAAGTCACTTTCACCTTAAGTACATCTTTCAAGCCTCATTACTCCATACTTATAAAGTAATTATAAGACTTTCGCAGAAAGGACTTTTACTTCCACTTTTTTTTTAAGATTCACACTGATCCCCCACCTTCTTGAATTTTGTGATAAGTTGCTCAGGCTGGGCTTAGTTTGTGATCTTCCTGCCTCATCCTTCTAAAGTTCTGGGGTTACAGGTGTGGATCATCACATCTAGTACTTTCACTCTCACTTTAACATTCTCTCAGCATATAATGAACATAATGTACAACAAGTATTCCTGAGTATTCCAACAGGCACGTGAAATCCAGAGCACTCTGAGCAGGACAACCTGGGAAGATGAAATAACAGGAGCACTGGAAGAGGAGGGAGAGGAAGTCTCAGTTCTGCAAATAAATGGTGCCTGGATCCCAAATGAATTCTTTAACTCTGTGAACTTTAATTACCTTGCCTATAATGTGGTAAAAACATCACTTAACTCATAGTACTATAAAGATTACATCAGCTAACTATACACAAATGCTTAGCCTATAGCACATTACTAAAACAGTATCAGTTTCTTTTGTACTTCTCCATTTTACTGTGCACTGGTGTTCTCTGAAAACATACCGATTGAAGTTAATGTCAGGGTAACTAGAATACTCTGACTTCATCTTAGCATTCCGCCGGGGAAATGTGCAGAAGAACGCATTAGCTAAAAGACTGGCAATCTGTTCCTGTGACATTGTGATGGAATGATTCATCTTCTGCTTCAGGAGAGGTATTGGCTGATGGAGGAAACAAAAACACAGACAAGAGCAATAATTAGTTTAGCAATTTTGAAAGCACAGGCTTCAAATTGCATTTGCTAAATTATGGCAGGAATAATTCTGAGCCACTCTTGAATCCTTAAATCAGCAACATTGTTAAAGACAGGGTAGCTTATCAGGGACAATTGGAAAAAGGTACTTATTTGACAAACTGCAGATTTCTAACCAATAATTATGATAGTGAGAACCCAAAACATTACTCATTAGCAAGTAAGTCGAAAAAAATTATCCATGTAATGACAAATTAAAACCAAAGACAAAACAGAAAAATGCAATAATTGAGTTTAGTTATTATTGCTTATGTTAAATTCTACTATTAAATATTAGAAATTGTCAGATGAGCAATTTTTCTTAGTCCTAAATAAAACGATCTAAGGAAAATAATTCAATAAATAAGTCTTCCTTTTTATCTTAATCACATTGCATATGGACGATTTATGAGACTCAAATCTAATTTTATTAAAGCAATTTAGCAGAATATGTGAAAACCATCATAGACACATGGATAACTTGTAACAGGCAGGCATTTTCTACATAATCAAACATCTCAAGTTAAGGAAGATGCTGGGTATTTTTTTCTTCAAATCCTTTATGTCTAAAATGTCTTCTATTTGTAACAAACTCAAATTCACTGACCTTTCACTGTTAGTATAATCCATAGGACCTGAGTATTGTATGGTGAGTCTTATTCTGCTTTAAATGTCAAAGGTATGTTTTTAAGGATGTGTTTGTTGGTTGGTAAAACCAAAGACACACTGCCAATTTACCAATAGATGTTAGGTGTTCGCTATAATAGAGATGTTTTTCTTTCTCTTTCAGAAAAACCCAGAATGAAGTGTGTCAATTATTTGTACAGATCTCAAACCAGTTGTCTAGGCTCATCATTTTCCAGAAATCAACACACAAAGTGAGCCTGAGGACAGACAGGCAAGACAAATCAAAATCACAATTTTTTTAAGAAACATGGAACACACATCATTGCTAGAATGTTTGCTAGAATGAAGAAAAGGTTAATCTTGCAATTTTAACTATTTCTCTTGAAAAATGCACAAGTAAATGACAACAACACAACAAAAGATAAAGAATGTACTTTCACTATGGTCTCCAAAATACTCCCTGCTTTTAGGCCTTGCTAATTACCATTTCTAAGAAGAAACAGAGAACTCATATTGATCCCCATTTTCCATCCTAAGCATTTATTCACAACTCAGCAATGAGTTTAGACAAGGTAACAGTATTCATGGCTAAAAGCAAACTATTACCTGTTTTAATGAGAAATGAAACTTTGACTACCATTAACCACATTAGCCAGAAAAATGATTTTAAAAATTTATACAGACTATTTTAGGCTTAATGGTCTTAAAACATGAGCATTTCTCTTACCCAAATAAACAAAGAGTATAATTTTTAACCCAATAAATGATTTCTGCTGTCTTGGTGAAGAGAGATGCCTAAAAATAAATAGGGAAAAGAGAAAATATATATCTTATTGGCAAACACTCAGTTAGACAAAACAGTAAGCTGGTCACTATGATCCAAGATATTTTAAAACATTCCTTCAAAGAGTTTTTTTTCTTTGATTTTTCTTTTTATAAATCTAAAATTTACTTTTTAGATTTGGCCTAGAGTAATTTAATGTGGTAAATCATTAAATACCAATGTGTACAGTTTAACTTGCCAAAAACATATTTTGATCTCAAGTTACATCTTAATTTTCATAGAAGAGATTGGCTTTTGGCAGAGCACAAAACTGAGATGGAAAATGTCTTCCCAGTAGTAATACACTAATGAAAGAATAAAGTTGCACTAAGCCAGGATAAAAAGCTGAGAGGCTAGGAATCTGACTTGATTCTACTAAGCAATTTATGATAGCTTACTAATTTATAAGCTTTTGAATAATAAGTATCTCACTGAATAAAATAAGGAAACTTTCTCTCCTAGCAGGAGAGGATGGGAGGGTTTAATGAGCCAAGTCAAAAGGCTAGATCCTGTTGATCATGAATTACACATTGAATTAAAAAAGCATTTAACTAAGCACCACACAGTATCTAAACACACAGAGATCTCCTCTCAAAAGGAACATAATCTAGTGGGAGAAAATTTGTAAAGATATAAGTTAAAAGCAGCATGGGAAATATGACACAGTGATAAAGCTTCCCTAGGGGAAGCAGGGAAGGCTTCACAAATGGAAGCAATAAAAGAAGAACTAGACAGTAGGAAGACATTTTACTAGGCAAGGAAAGGAGAGAAGGGAAAAAGAATGAGTATATAACATAAGCTATTCATTATTTGTTTAAGTAACCGCCAAAAGAAAGGTGCTTTTAAATATATTTTATGTCTAATAGTAAAATTTATTTTAGATGTAATGCATTACTGGGATGAAATTAAAGTTACAAATCATCAGAAACATCATGGTAAGAAACTAACAAATGCGGCCACTGGTTCTCAGCTGACAGTGGTAGGGCCCCATACAAGGTGTCTGACACATGCAGGGATTCGGTGCCCCAATGACTGTAGTTATGGTTTAGAGAATGTGCAAGAGTACAGCCATTCTGTATCTTGAGAAATTGTTATACACGAAATGTCCCAAGAGCTCCTGGGGAGCAACAGTGCTAGCAGAGCCCTGGTTAGCATCCATGCAGTAAGGGGCTGGTCTTAAAATAAAAAACGGGCAAATACAAACAGCACAGGAAGAAAATGAAGACCAAAACAACCTTAAGGAAGTCTGAAAATATGTTCACAAATTCTTTGATACTTCTCCCCTTAAAAGTGGAGTCTAATTCCCTGCTGCTTGGGTCTGAACTACATTTAGTGACTGGCTTCTACTTAGTAGAAAGAGTGCAAATGACACTGGGGAGCTTGAGAAATTCAGTCACAAAAGGCACTGTAGCATGTGCTGTTTGAGAGCAGCAGCTATGCAGGCCTTCCAGCCCTGCCACGCCTTTGGAGAAGCTTGGCCCTTACCCACACCATGACTACAACCACAGGACAGGGGAGCCACGACTTCCTGAGCTAAGCTGTTCCCAAATGCATGGCCAACAACTGTGAGATTATACATGTTAATACCTTTAAGACTAAATTTTGATGTAATTTGTTATGTAGCAATCTATAATTAGTGGTTCTACACCAAATGAAGTCATATTAGATCTTTTCTTTTAGTCTTAAGAAAGTACTACAAATTCATTTGTTATAATAATGTATCACTTTGGAAGAGTGAAAAAGAAGTAGAGAGCAGTAAGCCCTTTTAAAAATATAATATTGCAAATCCATTAATATGCTTTGAAATGACTACTTTTTAACAAAAAGATAGATTGTTTCCATGAGAAGAAAGAAGTCTGAGTAAGCACACTTCAATAGTGTCCGTCAAGGAAAGCTCAAAAATTGAATGATGCATTTTTAATGTCCTTTTGTAGCATCCTCTCTAACCTCTAACCTTTAACTTAAGATAGAAACATTACGATATTTTTTGGCAAATCTGCCTTCCACCCTTCTCTTTGACCCAAGTGCAAGGCTCAAGTGTGAGCAGAGTATGTCAACTCACTAACCTGGGTGCAAATACTGGGCAGGCAAAGTGCAGCCTTCACCATGTCAGGCAGAATGGACTGACAGAGATGCTGGGCTTCTGCTTCCTCAAGTACCTGGAAACCAAGAGATACACTACATGAATAATGATAAACCACGTTTGTTATGAAATTAAATTATGAATCCATGTCTCACAGAGTCCCATCGTAATGCTAATGATCATCACCACTAAACACAAGTGAAAACAAATCAACAGGTGAGCCACACACTTTCAAATTCATTTGTAAATATATACAATTCACCATAATGCCATGAAAACAAATCATGTAACCCAGAGTCAAATATCTCTCACACACATGTGCACAATAAAATATAATACTTATAAATGAAAAACAGTGCATTTGGCCCTTTGTTATGCCTAACAAAAACTGCTAGACAACCGAAGACTCTCTGAAGCCCTCAAGGACCCATTTAACTTCCACAATTTATGACTTAAATCACCAGAAAAGCTATCCTACTACTTCAGAGCATACTGTATGTACCAAATTTAACCTGCCAGGCAGGAAACAGTGAAATTTCTTATAACCTTAGAATGTTTCCTTTCTTGGCACCCTAGGGAAGTTAAAAACACAATTCTCATATCAAAATTTGAAGCACAACCAAGATGGCATTGACAGTTCATTTTAGTCTTTTGTAAGTTCTAACTTCTACTACCTGGTGAACATAGAATTATTATTAATTCTGGAGAAAACAAAAGTTATACAAGACAGAAAAAGCCCAGACAAAAAGGGTTACAACATCTTCTTGACAAAACAGAATAGTGATAAAACTAAAACGAACAAGACAACTACACTGGGAAAACAAGGGGCACAAATAATGGTGATGTCTGTGAGCAACAAGGAAGTTGTAGCTCCTCAAGAAGGAATTGGAAGCCAGCACATCAAAAAGGGCGAAGAGCTTAGAAAAAGTGGCTGCCTCTTCAGAGCAGACCTCTGTACCTTTGACAAAAACAAAAATTAAGCTTAAAAAAAGTCATTCATAGAAGGCATTCTATTTTAGATGTACAAAATAAATTGCTTTCCAACATCTGAAAATGCATAAAATGTATTCACACATTTGTTTAACATACTCAAATTCTTCCTGCTTAGAATTTATCCTTTGGCTTTTTAGAACTTATTTGTAGTAATTATACCTCCAAAGGACTCTACAATAATGGTGCAGAGGAGTTCAGTGTACATTTCACCCATTTTCCTCAGTGATGACGTGTGTATATTTACACAACCACCAAAATCAAGACCCTACAGAACTGTTTGATTCCAGCAAAGTCTCCAAATCCCCATTTAAACTCACACTTACCTTTCCTTCTACTGTACCTAGCCTCTAGCAATAATCAATCTGTTTTCCATCTCTGTAATTGTGTCATATACAAATTCATCCAAGTGGGCTGGGGTTTTAGCTCAGTGGTTCCATTGCTTGCTTTGTAAGCACAAGGACCCAAGTTTGATCCCCAGTAGCAAAAAAGAAAAAAGCAAAACAAAACAAACCAAACCAAATTCATCCAAGTTTTAGCTATTACAAACTGTGCTGCTATAAACATAGGTGCACATATATCACTGTGATATGATTCTTTTAATTCTTTTGGAAAGACACCCAGCAGAGGGACGGCTGGGTCAAATGGAACCTCCAGTCCAAGCTCTTTGAGGTATCTCCATATTGATTTCCATAGTGGTTGCACCAGTCTGCACTCCCACCAACAGTGGAGAAGGGTTCCTTTCTCCCCACAACCCCGCCAACATTTGCTATTGTGTGATTTCTTAATAGCAGCCATTCTTTGTGGGGTGAGGTGGAATCTCAGTGTTGTTTTCATCTGCATCTCTCGAATGACCAGTGATGTGGAACACTTTTTCATATATTTACTTGCTGCTTTTACTTCTTTGTCTGAGAAATGTCTGTTCATTTCAAATGCCCATTTTTGAATTGGGTCTTTATATTTTGGGGGGCTGATTGTTTTGAGTTCTTTATATATTTAGATAATAGTCCTTTGTATGAGGAGCAGCTGGTAAAATTTTTTCCCATACTGTAGGTTGTCTCTTAGTTCTGTTGATGCTTTCTTTTGCAGTACAGAAACTTTTTTTTTTAATTGAGTTTATTGGTACAATCTAGGTATACAATACAGTTACATTCATCATTGGGATTCTGTACCTTTACATAATAGGTCTTGATTCTCATTTTTTCCCCTTGTCCCTGCCCTCCCTTCACCCCCTCCACCCCTCCCCATTTACACTTTATTTCCATTTTTTCAGTTTCTCATATTTTTTTTCCTCTCCCTTACTACCTTTCCCCCACCCTTCCCACTTTCTCTACACCTTTAGCCCTTTACTTCCTATTTCACATTA
>NW_022900913.1:70782501-70862578 GCF_012274545.1 Fukomys damarensis
TAATAATAAATAATAGCAGTATGTTAAGCACTGATAGCAGCAACAGCTTTTCCAGGTTCTGCAGTCATCTGAACAAAATTATAGACATTCAGCACATTCCATTAAAACAAAACAAACAACAACAAAAAAACCCAGAGAAAATAATATCCAGAAAACAGCAAAGTTCTGTTGCTATCGTGGTACCTCGCATCGTTTTTTTTATTAGCATCTTAATCATCATCTGGAAAGAGATCATTCTAGACTAATACCATTAAATGTAGCTCTGATAAAGCACGGTCCCTACTATGTATCATAAAGCAGGTATAAGATATTTTACATTCATAGAGGTATGATATAGTACCGTCCTACATCAATAATACTAGAATCAGTTTTGGTTTTAAATTTACTTTGTCTGCAAATAAGATTGCTACCCCTGTTTTTTTCTGGGCTCCTGTCACATGGAGAATTGTTTTCTATCTTTTTACTTTGTCTCTGGACTTCTTTTTGCACTAGGTGTGTTTCTTGTATACAACATATTGTTGGAGTTTGCTTCTTATTCCATTTTGCCAGTCTATTTCTCGTTTGGTGAGTTGAGGCCATTGACATTGCTGGTTATAACTGATATATACTGACTTATTATTGACGTTATTGGCCTTTTGTTGACTCTTTTTACTTTTTCACCCTCTCCTTTTAATTTCTTGCCTTGCCTATTTGATTTGCTCTGCTGGGCCTCATGGTGTTGTTGCCTTCATTGTCTTTTTCTAGGATCTTGTTTAGAATTACTTGTAGTGCTGGTTTGGTATTTATGTAGTTTCTCAGGTGTTGTCATGGAAGTGACTTATTTCCCCATCCATTTTGAAAGAGAGTTTTGCTGGATACATCAGTCTAGGTTGGAGGTTGTTCTTTTTTAGTACTTGAAATATCTCATTCCAGGCTCTCCTTGCCACAAGGGTTCGTGTTGAAAAGTCTGCTTTGATTCTGATGGGCTTTCCTTTATATGTGATTTGTTTCTTTTCTCTTACTGCTTGTAGTATTTTGTTCTTCTGTTGGGTTTCTGGGATCTTGATTATTATATGTCTAGGTGTAGATTTTTTTTTGATTGTAGCTAGTTGGGGTCCTATATGCCTCAGTTATCTGAATGTCAAATTCTTCCCCTCTGTTTGGGAAGTTTTCTGTCATTAATTCTGTGAACAGCTTTTTAAAGTCCTTTGTATTTTCTCCTGCTACTTCATGTATTCCCATCAGTCTTATGTTATTCTTCTTTGCATCATCTAGGACTTGTTGGATCGATTTCTCATGATCCCTTTCTGTTTTTAAGAGACCTCTCTTTTCATGGTCACTGACTGCAATCTTATCTTCTATATCTCAGAGTCTATCTTCGCATTCTTTTATTCTGTTGCGTAGACTTTCTATGGAGTGTTTAATCTCCTGGATATCTGTATGAATCTGTTTTATGGATTCCATTTCTTTCCTGTGTTGGGCGTTCATTTTTTCCATTTCTTTTCTTATGCTGGGCCTTCATGGCTTCTATCATGGTCCTGAGCTCATCTATTTTTTTGTCAGTTTCTGCTCTAGAGTCTCGAATCGTAACTTCCATTTTGCTATCTCTATGGTTATCTGGGAACTTATTTCTGTTTTGAATTTTTCTAGAGCCTGATTGATCTGTTGTGTTACTTCCTGTGCTTTGAGTTCAGGATGTCCTGGTGGTTCACTATCGGCTTTTTCATTCTCATTTGCCCTACTGTTTGCCATTGGTGGACTGGAAGTCTGTCCTTGTGTCTTGCTTAAGCGTTTTCTCATTTTTATTTTTGTTGTCGGACTGTCCTTGGTTTAATCTCTGGGGTATCACCCAAATCTTCCTGATATATTTGCGCCCTAGTACAGAAGCTTTTTAATAAGATGAGATCCCACTTGTTGATTTTTTGTGCTAATTCCCGTGCTACTGAGGATTTGTTCATAATGTCTTTTCCTATGCCAATGTCTTCAAGAGTTCTGCCTAACTTATCTTCCAGCAAGTTTAGTGTTTCTGTTTTGATATTTAGATCTTGAACAGCACAGTCTGTAATAGCTAAAACTTGGAAACAGCTCATTTGCCCATCAGTTGGAAACTGGATAAAGCAGATGTGGTTTTTCTATAAAATGGAATACTTCTCAGCCATAAAGAATGAGAAATTAGATTCATTCATAGGAAAATGGATACATTTTGAGGATATACTCCTAAGTGAAATAAACAAGTCACACATATGCAAATACCAAAGTTTCTCTGATGTGAAAAACTGTAATAGTTCACAAGATCCTAATGAGATAATTAACAATGTGAAATAGGAAGAAAAGGACTAAAGTGTAGGGAAAGTGGGAAGGGTAGGGGAAAGGGAATAAGGGAAAAGAAAAAAATATGAGAAAATGAAAAATGGAAATAAAGTGTTTGTAAATGGGGAGGGGAAGAGGGGGTGAAGGGAGGGCAGCGACAAGGGGAAAAAAATGAGAACCAAGACCTACCATGTAAAGGTACAAGATCCCAATAATGAATGTAACTGTACTATATACCTAAAATGTACCAATAAACTCAATAAAAAGAAAAGAAAATTCATCCATTTGTCTAGTTCTTTCAAATTGACTTTTCACACAGAGTAATGTCCTTGAAATTCATGTAAATTCTTGAAAGTATCAGTAGTTCATTCTTTCTTATTACTGAGTACTACTCCATGATATGAACATACCAAAGTCTGTTCAGTTATTCCCCTACTGAGAAGCATCTTGGTTTCTAGTTTTTGGTATTATAAACTGCTATGACTGGAGTATGTCCCCCAAGAGTTCACAGGCTGGGAGACAGTTCACTGTGGCAGCGAAGGGAGGAGTGTGGAGTCTATTGGGAGGTCAGTGGAGTGCTGCCCTTGGTAGGGATTAACATAGTTCTCCTAGCACTCTTATTTCTTCTGAGGTTGTTAGGAAAAGCAGAACTGAGTCTTCCCTAGTCTCTGTGCCTTCTTGAACGCTTCCTCTCTTACTACTCCCAACATGATGCCATATGCACTTGACAGCCAAAGGGACCCTCATCAGAGTGCACCAATGCCAGACCTTTGAATCTCTAGAACCATGAGCTAAATCAACCTCTGGTCCTTTATACGATACCTCAGCATTTCATCTTGGCACCAGAAAACAAACTAATATAAAATAAAAATAAAAGTATCTTTTATTTTCAACCCACCTATATTGTTGTATGAAGTGATTTCTAAACAACATAGTATGCCATGCCTAAAATCCACTCTGTGAATCTTTTAATATCTGGATGCAGACCTTTAATGCTAAAGTTAATCATTGATATGTTACAACTTCAGCTTGACATTTCTGGATGACTTGAAGATAATGAAACTAAGTACTTTAGATTGCATATTTTGAAGATTTTTAATGGTCATTCTAGGCACTATACTATTAACTTATCACCATCTACCAGTATCAACATTTTTTTCCGTTCCATTTTTTTTTCCTTGAGATAGGATCTTGCTTTGTAGTTCAGGCTGGCTCTGAACTCACTATGTAGCCCAGGCTGGCCTTGAATTCACAGCGATCCTCTTGCCTTAGCCCCCCGAGTGCTGGGATTACTCAGTTCCTTTAAATTACAGAGACTACCTTCCTTGAGGTCCTTTACCTTCCTTGATTTATAGTAAGTCTCATTCCGCCTCACCCCAGAAATAATGGCTGGTATCAAGCAATCAACCAATAATAAATGTTGGTGGGGTTGTGGGGAGAAAGGAACCCTTCTCCACTGTTGGTGGGAGTGCAGACTGGTGAAATCTCTATGGAAATCAATATGGAGATACCTCAAAGAACTAGGATTAGAGGTTCCATTTGACCCAGCTATCCCTCTGCTGGGTATCTTTCCAAAAGAATTAAAGAATCATACCATAGTGATATGTGCTCACCCATGTTTATAATGGCACAGTTTGTAATAGCTAAAACTTAGAAACAGCCCAATTACCCACCTGCTGGATAATGAAAATGTGGTTTTTCTACAAAATGGAGTACTACTCAGCCATGAAGAATGAGAAACTAGAGCCATTCATAGGAAAATGGATGCATATTGAGCCCATACTCTTAAGTGAAAAAAGACACACATGTGTAAATACCGAATAGTTTCTCTGGTGTGGAAAAACTAAAAGGGTAGATAAGATCCAAATGGTATAAATGACAATATGAAATAGGAAGAAAAGGGTTAAAGGTGTAGGGAAAGTGGGAAGGGTAGGGGAAAGGGAATAAGGGAAAAGAAAAAATATGAGAAAATGAAAATATGGAAACAAAGTTTTTGTAATTAGGGAAGGGTGGAGGGGTAAAGGGAGGGCAGGGGTACGTGGAAAAAATGACAACCAAGACCTGTCATGTAAAGGTACAAGATCCCAATGATGAATGTAACTGTACTGTATACCTAAAATGTACCAATAAACTCAAGGAAGGGGGAAAAAAAAAAGAAATCATTCCTTGCACAATTTATCTAAATAGAAAGTCTATGGTTTTTGTATTTTGGATGAAAACCAAATCTTTGTTGAAGTATATAAAAATACAGTTATCTACTTTTTAGAGGAAAATTTCCATTGGTATTATTTTAATAGCATTTTTGCTAAATTTAGGCATATTCCAAATATTTTAAAAATAATTACTGTCATTACCATTATCACTCGTATTATTTTATATTATAAATAAAATAGAAAAATCATGTCATGTAAAGAAACAAAACTTCTGTGCACTATTAAATCTTTCAATTGTTTAAAAAATTTCTTCTAGCCATATTAGATGGTAGTTTACAAATTTTTAAGAACAGTGAAAAATATCTTAACAATATCAAACATTAAAAGGGAAAAATTACTTTCCATTGTTCTTTATTCCTAATAGTTTAAGATTCCTACTTTTACTATTTCTTTTCTTTCAAGAAAAATTTTAGATTTTTAAATTTCCATTATTTTCCTTTTTTCCTATGAGTTACTTAAAGACAATCATTTTCATTTGTGTTTAATGCATTTTTGATTGCATATTTTGAATAAACTGAATATACATGCTCAGATACTGGATACAGAATTCTGGGTTGATAGTTCTTTTCTTTCAATTCTTCAAAAATTTTGTGTCACTTCTTTTTTTCCCCTTTCCCTATTGTCAATGGATTGTTTCTCTCTTGATGATTTCAAGATTTTTTTGTTGTTGTTGTTGCCTAAAATGAGACTATGATATGCTGTCAAACCTGCCTTCAGAAAGGACCTACTGGTTTGTGTTCTTACTAATGCTGTGTAACATAGTACTCAACCCCATACTTCTAACACTGCATATTCTCACACACTTATTTTTGAAACTTGATGGGTTAAAATGTAATTTTGTTATTACTGTTTCTCAGATTACTAATGGTATTAAATCCTATCCCCAGCAATTCAAGCCCTTCTTTCCCATTATTTTTTAATGTGAATGCATTCATGCCTTGAAAGTGCCAAACAGTGAAATGAAGTTAGAACTCTCCGTAATTATGAATCTCCAACTCCTAAACTAGTTTTCAATGCATTTCCCTTCCCCAAATATCTAAGAATACATATATCATAAATAAAACTGTTAATTTAAAACATTTTCCCTCAACATGTGTCTAAGAAAAAGCCTCAGAAGTCTTTGCATATAATAATAGCTGCTCCATTGTATGCCACAAAATAGACAATTTTTAAAATCATTCTCCATTAATGGTAAACATTTCCCCCAAAACATTGTGAAAAGTTGCAAAGATATAGCTAATTTAAAATAACTGTTCACTGACCATGCACATATATACTACTTAGTTTCTATCACTAACATTTATTATACTTGCTCTTATCACTTATTTATCCATCCTTCAGTACACACTTCAATCTTCATTTGCAATACATTTTTAAGTTGTGAACATCAGTACATTTTACTCCTCATCACTTCAGCTAGCATAAAATCAGTAACTAGAGCTCAGTATCTGTTGAGATTATTTTTGAGGTAAAATTTGCATTTAGTGAAATAAACAAATATTAAATGAACCATTCAAGAAGTTTTTGTAAGTGCATACACCTGTGTAACCCAAATCCTTGTCAAGATATGGGATAATATCATCATCCTGAAAGTTCCTTGTGGCTCTTGCCAGGCAACCTATCTCACAGACAATCACTGTTCCAGTCTTCTCCCGCAGATTACTGTTACCTCTTGTAACTCAATTGTAAATATTGGACATGTATTGTTTTCTGTAAGGCTTTTTCCTCCCCTTTACTCATGTTTTCTTTGTACCAGAGATTGAACTCAGGACCTTGGACTTGCAAGGCAGGTGAGGGCACCACTGAGCTAAATCCGGAGCCAAACCCAGTGTTTCTGAGATGTATTTCTGTAATGCATACCTGTAATTTGTTCCCTTTTTTGGTCTTTTATTCTGTTGTATGACTATATTGTAATTTATTTATTCTCCTGTTGAAAGACACTTGCACTGTTATCAGGTTTTGTTTACTACTACAAACTGCTATCACATTTTGATAGATATATTTTGTATCTATAGTTTCCTTTCTCTTCTGTAGGTATAGTAAGAATTGGAAGAGTGGATAGTAGGGTAAATATTTATTTTTTTAAAACAGTGAGACCCTTTTCCAACATAGTAGTCTTTTTAATTTTAACATTTCTAGTGCTGCGTACTCCTTAAACATCTCATCTAGTTTTGTTGTAGAATTAATTATAATTATTATTTTTTGGTACTGGGGATCAAACTCAGTACCTTGTGCTTGCAAGGCAGGTGCGGTGCCTGAGATAAATCCCTAGCCCTATTTCATTTGCATTTTAATTGGCATTTTCCCAGTGACAAATAAACACTGAACACTTTTTATACCTTTAGTGGTCATTTTTATACTTTTCTTTGTAAAATGTCTTTTAAACTCTTGCTCTCTTTTTTTTTTTTGGTATTAGGGATCAAACTCTTGCTCATTTAAAAAATGTTGCTGGCTGTCTTCATTTTTGAATTGTAGCTCTGTATATACAGTAGGTAAGTGCTTTTATCAGATGAACATTTTGCAAATATTTTCTTTGTAATTTTTTTAGTGTCCTTTAATAACTACTTATGAATATTTTCTTTTATGGTTAATATTTTCCACGTCTGAAGATATCTTTCCCCACACCTAAGTAATCATGATGCTTTTCCTAAAGGCTTTAACAGCTTAAGCTATGTTCAGTGTGAAAAGGAATGAAGCTCATTTTTTTATCCATATAAATATTCAATTTTTCCAGCACTACTATTCATGGAAAAGACATTTCTTTCCCTATTAGACTGTTTTGGCACATTTGTTGAGAATTAAATGGATAAGCAAGGGTCTATCTCTAGGTTTACTACTTACTTCAATGATCAATTTCATTCTTAATTTCTAATATTGTCAGAAGTGGAATACAAACTGGGTATCTTGAGATAAAACTATTCTGTCACAGTTGTGGAGGCTAGAAGTTTGAAACTGATGCTTCCCCTGAAAGTGCCAAGGAAGAATTTTTCCTTGCCTCTTTCTTGCAGCTGGTGGCTTCTGGCAATTCTCAGGGTTCCTTGGCTTTCAAACACATCACTCCAACTTCTTCCCTAGTTATTAGTTGTGACTCTTCGTTATGTTTGTTGCTGGGTCCTCTCATTTTCTTAAAGGAACACCAGTAATCAAGATTTTTGGTATAACCCAATCCAGTATGATCTTAACTATTCCATCTATAAAAGACTGGATTTCCAAATAAAGACACATCCTGATACACCAAGGGGATGAGTTTTAGCAGCATACTATTTAACTCATCACACACACTGTTTTGGTTATTGTAGTTTTATTATCAGTTTCCAAAGTGGTTAATAAATCTGCCAACTTTGCCCTTATTCAAGATTTCTTTGTATCATTTTGTGTCCTGTATGTTTTCAAATACATTTTAGAAACCACTTTGCATTTTCTATAAAATGCCTGCCTGATGGTATGACTGGAACTTCAGCAAGGAGAACTGACATTTAGCCTCGTGGAGTCACCAGGTCAATGAGTTCAGTATATTTGTGTAAGTGTATGTAAATGTTCAAGTTTTTTTCAATTTCTCTCAGTAATATTTTGTAGTCTCCAAGGTCAGGTTTTGGGCATTTTAAAAATTAAACTTATTTCTAAGTATTCTGTATCTGTTAATGCTCTTTTCATGAAATTTAAAAACTTTACTATTTCATTTGCTGCCAGACTATAAAAATACAATGATTTTTGGTCTTATTATGTTCTACTAAACACCCTTATTAGGTTCTAGTGAGTTATCTCCATTCTTTTAGTTTTTCTATATGAACAAAAAAAGTCAACTGCAAATAGGAAGTTTTACTGTTTACTGATTTTCAAACATTTTTCTTACCTTATTGCCTTGACTAAGACTTCCAGTATCAGAAAGTTAAAGAGAGGAAAGTATAGGTATCTTTGCTATTCTGTACTCTCTGGGAGAAGATCTTTTACTAATTCACCACTACGTATGATTTTAGCTGTAGGGTTTTCACAGAAATTCTTTATCAAATTGAAGATATTCCATTTTAGTCCTAGTCAACTAACAGTTCTTTACTATAAATACGTATTAAATATTGTGAAGTGCTTTTTCTGCATCTATTGAATTAATTATATAGCTTTTCAAATATACAACCAACCTTGCATCTATGAGATGAATCAGACTTGGTAATGATGTATTATCCTTTTTATAAAGTTATATTTATTTTGCTAATATTTTGTAAGATCTTTGTCACATATTAGCAATCATAGGTATGCTGACTGTATAAATAAATTGGAAGAGGTTCCTCCTGTATTGTCCAGTTTATTAAAATATGAAAATATTAATAAAGAATTAATAATTAATAATAAAATTAATAAAGAAATACCTTCTTTACATGTATAAAAGAACTGATCAAGGAAAACATCTTGGCATACACATTAAGTTTTAATTGCTCATATTTTACTGGCATATAATCCTGTCTCTCAATATGTTAAAATGTTTTCCCCTCTCTACCATTAAATCATTTGTTCAGTTTTATTATCTTTCTTTTAAATACCTGGGATAAAGGGTATATGTGTAGATCCAAAGCACAGATCCTTTTCCAGTTTTTGTCCACCCTGTCACTCACATGGAGCTCTCTAGTGATACTAAGCTCCTCACAGCACCCTCTGTATTATGCTGATTGTATTATTCAGTGCTGTCAAATCACAACCTTTTGAGCCTGTTTAGTACCTAAAGATGAAAATATCTATCTTGCGGAATTAGAAGCTTTCAACAAATAATAATTATTATGATGATGACACATTTTACTCCATCTTTAGCACTTTACTACTGACTTGGCTTGTCCAACTGCTTCTTCCTCTGTGACTGTAGCCAAACACACACACCTGGAAAATGACTTGTTACAGTTTACTGCAATTATTATTCACATTTTTTGTTTTCCTCCTGTATCTAGAAACACTGCAAAAATGGGGTTATGTTTTAAGCATCCTCCAATCCCAATACTAAGCACAGTGCAGTATTATAATTTGCTGCATTAAGAGGTGGTGAAAATAAAAACATGGTATTTTATCCTGAAAGCAGCCCTGCAAGACAGGAAGGACAAGAACATCTATGGAAGTAAAGGAGCAAGTAAAGCAGATTACTCACATTAAAAACAAACAAACCACACACACACACACACACACACCCACACCCCCACATGAGCCTGGGCCAGGAAACTGGAAGATATAAGTACAGGCCCAGTTCTATATTTACTCTCAGTATTAGCACAAAAAATCCTTACATTCTTGATTTCTTCATCTATAATGAGGATAGTACTACTATAATTCTGATAACTTTGCTTAAATCACAGGGTTGTAAAGGCTCAAATAATATTATCTAAAGTGAATTCTAAAGCTCCATACATAAATGCAAAGTTACCATTAGCTAATGGGCCAATAATTCACCACCTTTCTGGAGCCTCCCCCTTCTGTTACCCCATCAATTAACTGCCAAGTCCTACTGATTGATTCAGCAGGACCTCACATATTCATGGCTTCCTTTTAATTACCACTAAGCTACCCCCACTCAGTCCCTCATAGAGCCTGAGAATACTGCAATAATCTTAACTGTGGCCCTGATGTTGACCACCCGCAGTTCCTATCCAAGTGTACCCTGGTGTGACCCTGCTCTGAGACCTTTTAGTGGCTCTTGTCCTTTCCATAAGGACAAACTCTGAACCAGCAGTTAAGCTATCTTGCCCTAGGTGTTATCTAGTCTAATTTAGCCTAAATATACTAAGTATGTTTCTGAGTGTGTGTGCATACACACACTCCCTCCTGTACATTTCATGCTCTTGGCACTTGAACAATTCACACTTCTGTAGCACTAACCTATGCTTCCACAGATACAATTTGCTCTGTGCCTGGAATATCTTCCCTCTGTAATTTATCTGACCTTTTGATATCTTGCTCAAACACTGCCTCAATGTCTATCCAGATTTTCTCTCCAGCTAGAAGTTCTCTCTCCCTCTTACAACTTCTGTCTTCTCCTGTTTCTCACAGGACACTTGAAACACTATTTCATGCTGTAGTTATTTATGGACATACTTTACAGCCCTTACTAGCAGTTCTTTAAGACAAGATTTATGGTTGATTCACCATCCCTAGCAAAGCCATGTTCATGTGTGTCAATAAAAAAATCTGTTAAATTAACTAATGCCCTCTATCCTCATCCTCTCCATTGCCTTCCAATATCTCTAACCCTTAGCAAAAATATAGTATTTTCAAAAGTTAACTTAAAATGTATATATGGACCCAGCTTTCTATAACAGATTTTAAGCTAGGAAATGCTACTAGGATTTCCTACATCTAAGGACAGATTTACGTCTCAAAAATATTTTAAAAATAACATAAATAAAAAACATGAAGAAATCAGAGGAAAAAGAAAAATTATAGCACTAAATAAAGATCAGCTGCAGAAGGTGAATGTTTCTAATATTTGCCTGTGAACAACTCAGACTGACACTTTGAAGACAGGAATGTGACAGCTTACAAGAAAACAAACTCACTCATTCTCCTAATTTTTGAAGGCTCATGAAAGGCCAGCTACAGGGTGACTCTCTCATGTGTATCACCCATGACAACTATGGCTTCAGTAAAAATGTTCTCCATATTTTAATAAAGTCCAATTGGGCTCAGGAAATAGCCAATCTAGTATTTTCCCATTTAAGAAGGCATATTGTACAAATCAGCAGCTAACTGGTAGATGCAAATAAGTGTTCAAAATCTTATCTCATGGGATCAAAAAAAGTATGTAATGAATGATGTGGTAGAGAGCAAGGATGTGTAAGGCCACATGCCCCAGGGTCTGCAGTGGTGGAGGGGGAAAGGGGCATGCTGAACAGCCTCTCTGTTTCCATTTGGTTTGGTCTGGTTTGGTCTTCCTTTTCAAAGAACTATTAAAGTTTCCCTATCAATTCTGAAAGTGGGAAATACTAATAAAAATCATAGCTTATTATAAGCATTTGAAACAACATGCTTAAGGATGGATAAATGACATAGGGCCTTTAAAGTGTCTGTTCTGTAACCTGCCGTGGATATGATCCGATTTATCCATATGTTAGTCTGATGTTCATTTGACACCGACTAAGCCAAGAGGTTGTAGATGCTGTACTTCTCTCCCCATCAAGGAGGTGAAGTGTTAAGCGATGAAGACACCCTTTAATTCTTTTTTTTTTTCAGTTTTTTGAGACAGGTCTCACTATGTAGTTGAGACTGACCTGGAACTTACTATGTAGCTGAGGCTAGTCTTGAACTCACAGCAATCCTCCTGCCTCAGCTTCCCAAGTGCTGGGATTACAGGTGTGCGCCACCACGCCCAGCTGTGACACCCTTAATTCTTAACCTGCACACCTATGTCAGCTCTCACCAGCCAGTACTGTGGAAGGAAGGAGTAATAGACAGGAGACTTTCTCCAATCCTCACCACACTCCTTTCCAATTTCTCCTAATCATAGCCTTTTCTAATGACAGAACTCTGCACTAGTTTCTCACTTCAGAATACAAGCCATCAGAAGCTCGAAATTCAGAGGCTTTTGAGGATGAGCTGGAATTTCACCATCATGTACTCTTAATTCCAAATAATTAACATCTAATCTGGTAACACAATCATTTTAGGAAAAATAACTTCATCCAGTGCTTGAAATAAAGTATGTCTCCAGGGCTCAGTGGTTCTGCCACCTGCCTCAAAAGAGCAAGGACCCAAATTCGATCCCCGGTACCAAACAAAAACAAACAAACAAACAATCAAAAAACACACTTCTGATCAAACCAACCATACTATCAGCAAAATAAATTTCATTAGATTACACAAGAAATGTGTAGCTTTAGGAAACATGAAAGAAGTTCTTCTCTGTATAGTAGTTACCCTATAACCACTCTCTTTTTCATGCTAGTAATCAAATGCACAAAGTATTACCTTACAAAGGACAAAGCATAATAAAACACCTGTATCCTTTCTCTCCAAAACTCACTCTGCACACTGTTATGGTAAATGATTATTCCTTAGGGAGTACTCTCATACTAGCACAAGATCTCTGTCAGGCATTTCCCATCTATTACTGTAGGGCTACATGGCCGTATCTATCAATCACTTTTGTAAACATCACCAAATCATGATGCTATTATATACAAGCCAACAGGTATTTTCAGTACCACATAGTTACACTATTATCCATCTTTTATAGACAGGCCATCAAACTCAACATGACAAGATTTCAGAGAAATAGCTAATGGTAATATAAGTTTTCTAGTCCTAGAAGCAAGGTGAATTTAATTTTCCCAAGAAATGCAGATGAGCAATAACTTCAACATTTTCACTATAGTTTACATTTTAAAATAGGTATTTTAAACTATGAGAAGTACTTTGAAGCTGAATCTGGTGACACATGCCTGTCCCAGCTACTCGGGAGGCTGAGGCAGGAGTATCCTAAAACTGAGGCCAGTCTAGGCAACTAAGTGTGATCCTGCCCCAAAATAAAATAAAAAAGGATTGGGGATGTAGCTTAGCACTTCCTCAGTTCAATCCCCAGCATGACAATGAAAGTACTTTGAAAGTGTATATTTTACTTTTAAATAAATCTGAAGTTCAAAAATAGATTATCACACACCAATAGCAAAAATTTTCTCATACAAATCAAGTATTGTTCAGACATATTGATAGTACTTAATTCTTATACAACCCAGTATGAATTAGTAATAAATACTACAGCCTGACATTTGATATAGTGGTGTATGGTTATAATCACAGCTCTCAGGAGGGTGAGGTATGAAGATTGCTGCAAGTTTGAGGCCAGCCTGGGATTCATAGTGAGTTCAAGGTAAGCCTGAACTATGTAGCAAGACCCTGTCTAAGGAAAGGAAAAAAAAAAGAGAGAGAGAAAAGAAAGAAAAACTACAGGCTGAACTTCACTCTTATTAACAGTGAAACAAACCCACTTTTCTCACAAGGTTTGAGGGCACCCCCTGGTGGCAGATCCTTCGGAGAAAAAATAAAAAATGTATTAATGGTTCAAACAAATGCTACTAAAATAATGTTATCTTAAAAAAAAAAAAACTGACCAAGTTCTACCTAGGTAACTATTATTTCAGATAATATGCAAAGTAGAAATTAAAAATGTGATCAAAAGAATGTTAATAAACTCAGAAGTACCCTGTGAGGGACCTCTAACTGGTCAGCAGCTACTACATAGAAAGGTGTCAAGTGCAAAAGTAACCTTGGCCATGATCCAGTGCAGCAGTACCCAGTGGAAATCTGCAGTGATCAGAGTCTACATTTGTGCTCTCCACTAGCTACATGTACTATCCAGCTCTTGGAATAAGCCTAGCATGACTAAGAATCTGAATCCGACATTTTATTTAATTTTAGTTTCTTTCAATTTCAAGAGTTACATATGGCCACTGGCTACCACAGGACAGACCCTGTCCTACTTGCTACCCCATTGCAGGGAAATAGTCACTAGAGCTAGGCAGGGAATAGCCAGAGATTCTGAGGCATGCAACAACAGATGACAAATCTGTACCTTTGAAAAAAGAGAGTTTTAAATGTGTCTCATTTTATTCAATTGCACTAGGCTACTTTTGCTAACTATTTCATTTCAAAGTGATGAAGTTTGAAAATAGTTAAATATTTCTCTTGAAATAATTTTGGCTTTATTGCCTGTATAAGACTGAAGACATTAAGATTGGTGTAACATTTAGCAATATCAAATAAAACATATTAAGAGCTCAGGTTCAATCAATCAAGTGGGACATTCATAAATGATCCCTGAAGTGTAGATTTGGTGAGCTCCTGAATCTGAGGAAAAGAATAGCGCGACAGGTTCCCTCTACATACTCAAACTCACATGCTGCTAACATATGTTAAACATTCACTTTGGACATAAGACTGAGCACTGTGAGGTATAAATGCAGACAACGCAACGATCCTGTAAAAATAATGTGTAACAGCCATAAAGCTTAAATGCTCCTCTGGTCTCTTCTTTTCTGTCTACTAGCTACCAATCTAAGATGGTCAATGGTCTCCTTATAAGAATAATTCTTAAATCTCTCAGTAAAAGATCATGGCTCAAGACCTACATTCTATTCCCCACTTCCCCCAGTACCAGGGATTGAACTCAGGACCTTGTACTTGTCAGGCAGGCACTGTGCCACTGAGCTACATCCCTGGCCGTAAGACCCACATTTCTCTGTGATAGCCATAAACTAGAACTACTCTGCTGCTCTGGAGAAGCTCAGCCCAGGAAGGACACAAGTGTTTTGTAAACAGATAGGGCTTGGAGGAGGCACGTGTCCTGCTGAGCAGCTCAGTGGAGTCATAGAGGACAGAAGTGGGTGCCAGGGGAGAAGAAGACAGCTAAATCTTGAAGGATAGTTAAGAGTCAGCAAAAGAATCACAGCTAGACTATGAGGCTCGGTGGGGGAATAGGCATGAAAAGGTGTTAGAGAGGTGGGCAAGGTCACAGAATACCATAAAAAGCCCCCACTAGAGCTGAAACCAGATGGGGTATCATGGAAGGTTTTAAGATCTATGCTTCAGAGAGCTCTTTGAGTGTGAGCAGCAGCTAAGCTGGATTTGAAAGGAGCAACTCAAGTACACAGGGGTCGGCTAGATGACTGGTAATGTTCCTGCTGAGTCATGACAATGATAGACAGGTGAGACTCAAGGATTTAGGAAGCAAAATTAGTGTCTTACTACGAACCTGTTAGAGCTTTCGATGATAAACAGCCCACTGAGGCACAGGTGCCATAGGTTCACTGCCAACATACTACAATATGAGGAGACAGCAGGGAGATAAGCAGGCAGATCAGCAGGCAGAGGTGGCTGAGCAGAGGAGGTCAGCTAAGATGATCCATAAATTGCAGATAGACAAAAAGTCAATTACAGTACATTAGGTGTTGATGTGTCTGTGTAGGTTTATCTTAACCGTAACAAAGGTAACACCTTGCCACACAGGTGTTAGAGCAAGGAGTACATGGGAAATCTTTGTACCTTAATTCAATCTGCTGTGAACTTAAAAAAATCTGTACAAAACCAGTCTAATAAAACATATTTTAAAGTCAATTATAGAAGCACCAGTCATGCTGAACACTAAAAGTGATGCAGTCATTAGCCAGGCACTGAGAAAAGAGGATGAGATTGGGATATAGGTGTTTTGAAGTTTAATTCTGTCTTGGACATGAAAAGTATGAGGAATGGAATAAGACTAGCTAAAGAAAGGATGAACGAAGAATACTGAAACCTTCAAAATGAAGGAAATAAAAAGAATTTACTTTTAAGATAACCTCATATCTCTCAAGGTAGTGGGAAGAGCAGATGAATTGTGCAATGAGGTAAAGGTTAGAAAACAAAAAAGGGTTTAGAATCCTAAATGAGGAAATACATAAAAGATGGAAAAAAGGAACCAAAGGCCAAGTAAAGATTCAATAACATGAACTCTTAAGCCTATCAATGAGATTAGTAAGTATATGGCTAATAATTCAGTGAACAGAGACAGGAGCAGCTGCAACATTCTATCCCCACAGCAAATGCCCCTTGTTTTTCTTACAGCTGGGCTTTCTAGTGGGTAGGTGGTAAAAAGACCAATAGCAAGGATTACCTGAATATACAACATTTTGGAGTTCATTTGAAAATATTCCATATTTTACTATGTTAGAAAATGGGTATTTCTGGCAGAGAAGGTGCTTTTTATAGCGCTTCTCATGTAATCAAGAACACATGTGGCAACCAGATACCATGCCACTCCATTTAAGAAAATCTTCCTGAATACATTATAATGAATATTTGCTTAGTCAGCTTAGAATCTGACAGCCTCCTTAATCATTACCTGTCATTACCACAGCAATAAACCATGGATGTGAGTACTCTTATCCATCCACCAGTACGAACAAAAAAAGGAGGACCACCAACTCAATCTTTGGTAGACCACGGCACTGATGATGAACTTCTCACAGAAAAGGCCAGCAGACATGTTTAACTTTTACTGCTCAGTTTACTGCTTTTCATGTAGGCTACACATTGAAACTATATAAATCTGGAAAACATCTAACATTCAGTTTTTACTTATGCATATTTATTTTTATCTTCAGATAATACTACAACAGTGTATTCAGGTTTAAATATGCTACTGTAAATAACAGTGTTACCCAAAAGGAACACAGAATTTATTTTTAATAAGTTTGAACATAAAAAGGATAAATATAAATTCACTGAACAAGAATTAAGGAATTATGTCAAACTGTTCAAATAAAATACAAAGAAAAGAAATTAAATAGAACAACAAACAAGAAGATAGATATAAATTATAGAAGAAATTAAAACAAGGAATTATTATCACTGTTCTAACACAGTAAGTTTCTAGATAATGAAATTAATGGCATAGCAACATAAAAAAGAAACTGCTTCTATTTTTTTTTTCTTTTAAACCAAACAAATGGATGAAAGGCCAGGGCATTAATGTACAAATTCAACTTCATTACAGTATTAGAATACAGGAGGAATTCTATTGAATGCATTTCTACTTCTGTAAAATCCAACCTCCTTGTTTTCCACAGGAGTAAGCAGAAACCAGACAGGGTTTCACAATCACAAAACAACTCTAATTTCATCAGTGAAAGAATGCATGGAGAGGTCATTGAAGACTGACTTTCCATAATTTAGAAAGTTTATCAAGTCAAAGGCCTTGCTCCAATTGGGACAAGGTGTTCTATGAGATAGATACTACTTCAAATAATCACTGATAAAAATCGTGCCAGGGATGTAGTTCAGTGGCACCATACACCATTTCAAGCACTGATAAAAATCTCAAATATGCCAGAACTCAAAAGCCAGAACTCTTTCTTTGGGGAAAGAGACAGAAATTCCCCCTATTCCATACAAATGTAACAATTCACTTGTTTTAATATTTCAGTGACTCTGATTAGCTGCCTTTGGGCTCCAATAGTTCTCTTGAATGAAATTAAGTTGAGCTATAAAGTAATGCAGACCTTATTGATTCCAGAGACTGTGAGTCACCACAAGACAACGTTCAAAAAGGTTAAATTTCCACTGAACTCCAAATCAGGGGGTTGAAAGCTAGAGAGATAAAGACATTAGCTATAGTCTTATGAAACATTCCAGGTTGTTTTCATTTGAGTAGGAGGTTGCTACAGGCCTTAGGACATACGTAACAAGGATGTTTGAAAATTTTTAAGCTTCGAAGCAAGACCCAGACAAGAGATTACCTGTGAAGAATTCTAAAATCAGAAGCTAAGGAGCAATGTGTTTACAAGCATCTAGAAACTGATTTCTGTAATACAACAAAACAAAACAAAAACCCAAAAAGAAAACAAAGCAACCCCCAAAATGAGACCCATTAATGTTAAAGGGCTATCACCGAGGAAGGTCACAATCTTTACTGGCTATTGGATAAACAAACTTTGATTTGCAACAGTAGTTATAACCAACTGCTTTAGAACAGCGGGTCACAAAATATTCTAAAGAATACTAAGTGTCCAATGAACAATTTATGAAAGCTGGTGGGATGAAGGCAGGAAAAAGGAAAAAAAAAGTTCTCTAAAAATTAATTTTGTTCTACAGTTTCAAATATACAAAATTCTAAGTACTGTGACACAGTTCTAATTATTATGAGATAAGCTACACAAAATAGAATGTCACAATGTAGAAGGCCAAAAAATCTACAATGTAGCCCTTATGCATGACTTCTGCCTAATTTTAATGTTACATTTTAATTTTTTCAAATATGAATCAATTTCTTTTAGAAACAAAAAGCCAGAAATTTTTTATAAACAAGAAATACTTTATTTTAGCTATTATTATACATACATGAGATAACTTTGTTGATAATCTATTTTAATACAAGTTTATGTTGTTTGTGAGTTTCTGTTGATGTTCTGCTAATACATTATAATCTTTAATTTTTCATAGTCACCTAAATTGAAAAAATGTTATTTTAGTTAAACATAGTACACACCTTAATTTTTGGGACAATATATTCTGTTGTGCTTATTTTTAAGTTTTAAAGAAACACATAGAGAAATGAAAAAAATGATGACTTAAGACATAAACTCTGCTCTGCTTAATTTGCTTCCTCCGAAACTCAACACAACCCTATTTACTTTTTAAAAGTCTGGAGCACATAAAAGGATGCAAGTTCATTAGTGGTAGATTTACATACTTTGGTTTACAGGGAGAGAGGCTTTAACTAGCTTTCTCTGACAGGTCACTGGACAACAACAGACAATAAGTCACTTTGGATGTATAATCTAAGGTATAGATTTTTTGCTGCTATTTATTAAAAAAGAAAAATGTGTATTTGCCAAAAGAATATATCACTAGCTTAAATGCAGCAATCAAAACCTTCCTAAATATTTTCATTTATTATTTGTAAATATGTTATTTCTGGACTCCCATTTCTCACCGTCCACTTTTAGCAGCCATAGATCAAAACAAAACAAAACAAAACAAAAAACCACCAAAAAAGTACACCCCATTTAGTTACTTATGGCAACCTTGAAGGAATACCAATAGAAGGAAGAAATGAGGCCTATTCATTCTTATTTTTGATTCCAGCATAAAACGAACATGAAAAGGAAGACAAAATAGTGACTAAAATCCTTAGGTTTCCCTTCAACAACCAATCCATTTGCTGAAAAAGTTGAATATGAAAATCTGTTTTATAACTAAAGTTTTTTATTTTAAGAAACTAAACATTTTATACTTATTATGAAATGTATATTCAAAAAGTATATAAAGTATATCCATGCAGTCTCAAGTACACTATAAAGCAATCATTCATTTTTTGAAACCACCATCCAACTCCAAAGATAGAAGCCAGCATTGTAAAACCAGAAGAAATCCCTCTTAACTATATAGCCCCATGCCCTTCTTCAGTCGCTTGGTGTTAATGTACAATGTAGATTTCACAAATGAATTCACTAAAAATAAAATGAAATAATGTCACAGGTATTGTGAGATGGGAGTATTTAAAATTCTACAACGCATTAATAAGAGAACCTTTCTATACTTAAAATTTCCTGCAAAAAACATCAGGAGTAAGTATACTGATTCATTTAGAATATAAATTATTGAAGTGGCTGGATTTAATTTTGTGGAACACCACACAGGAGAGCCATAAAACACAGACTATTTACTCCTAGCAATTCCAACAGCTGGCAGTGAGGATGACCAATATTAAATCAAGATGCGAGAACACTAAATAACAGCCATTTCAACTCAGTGCCACCTAAATATATACCTATACACTACAAATTAACAAATTGATTTCTTCGATTTTTGCTGGGTCTGACAAAAATAATAAAAGCTTTGGCAATACTCCTCACTTCCAATCCAATTGAGGATGCTCAAATGGCAGAATGAGGACTATGGTCCTTTGCTTGTTGCACTAGATATTAGTCTATAGGTAACATCAGTGTCATGGACTCACACTAAATGACTGTTGGTTTTGACTCCTGCTCTAAAACAGTTTAGGTTACAAAATCTTTTACTCACAGAATTAATTACAGAAAGGTTTTAAGGATATGATATGAGCCTGAAACAAATTCTAAAATATTAATCTTGATATTATGATAATGTATATTTTAAATAGTAGAAATAAGAATTTTCAATGTTTTCACTGTAATGAAATGATAAATGTGGCAACAGATGTTTTATCCTTATTTAAACATATACAGTCTATACACATATTGAAACATCACAACAGTTTTCCATAAACACATACAATTTCTATGGTTTATGTATGAGTTAAAAAATAAATTTAGCAATATAAAAAATAAAAGAATTTCTAAATAAGCAATGTTTAAGAATCCTTTAGATTATCAAGCACTCCTACTCTGGAATGTAGACATGCATAACGGAAAGTAAACAGATTCCATTTATAATCTAAAACCAAGGCAAACCTCGGCACTAAAGATTCCCCTTCTCTCCACTAATGCCATCCACACATGCCTAGCACTCACTTCTCAATAATCGATGCAAACTTGGGCCATGACTTCATAAGGCTCTATATTGTTTTTTGAAACAGGAAAACAAACAAATGTATTAAACATCTAATATCATCTTTAGGTTCGCAAGCAATACAGAATAGCAAATGGTCAGAAAGAAAACACTTGAATCTCCAGATATACCTCACACAGATTTCCTCAAGCCTCTAACAATGGAATGGCTGTGTAAATGATTTATCAATCTGATAGAAGATTATGCTATATATTCTAAAGTTATAAAGTTATATAGCATAGAAGTTTTTATTTATTTAATTTAATTTATTTTCTTGGTTTTGTGAGACATCCTACTCTGTAATTCAGGCTGGCCTGAAACTTGCGGTGATCCTCCTGCTTCAGCCTCCCAAGTGCAGGGATTACAAGTATGAACCATCATGCCCAGTCAAGATTTTATAATAAAGCATAAAATATTTCTAATATACATTTATATCTTGCTATCACTATAAGACATTATACACTTGGGCAAGGACAGAACATAGTAAGAAATTAATATCTGGTATGGTTTTGGGCTCTTTCAACCCCTTGTATGATTTACAAAATAAATAAAAACTGGAAGGTCAAAAATGAGATGACTCTTCTCCCTAAAGAACTGTAAAACTATCATCGGTATCTGAATAATCACCTCATATTTATGATCTACACTAGCCACCAAAACTTGCTATATATTATCCTTTCGGGCATGCTTCTGGGCAAGGTCAGCAGGTAGAGAGGAAACAAGGTCCTTTCTGTATTCTGATTAAAGGTGGGGGTGGAAAGTGACAGATACTATAACCAAGGGCATGTTTTACTGCCACTGCAAGACATCAAATTTAGCATTATCTCTTACAATAATGAACTACCAAGTCCAATTTAAGCCCAGAAAATTATAAAAGTGTTATGTTCTGATAATTTCAGTAACCAAGAAAAGACTCTATCAATTTGATCAACTTTTCTATGCATCAGAAATGAATCTCTGTACAAGTGAGAGAGGCATTTAGATTCAAGGGTACCAGGTCATCCAATTTCCTGACACAGGGATAAGGGCATCTATTAATAGATGCCTGCTTTAAAACTCTACATAGATCAAAAGTTCAATAAGACAATCTTGAAATTATTCTGAAATTATTTACTTCAAAAATGCAGAATTAGTTTGGATTCTACTAACATGAATATAAAAATTGGCCTTAACAATGTTCTTTTGCAAAAATTAAAAAAGTCCCAAATACATACTGAAATGCAAAGGATGCAAAATATCCAAAACACACCAGAAAAAGATCCAAGTTATAAGGTGCATGACTCCTAATTTTACAACTTATTACAAAGTTATAGAAATCCAGATAGTGTGGTAGGGCCATAAGGAATGACACATATAGATCAAAGGAATAGATCTGAGAGGCCAGAAATAAACTTTCATTTTACAGTTAACTGGATTTTGCAAAAGGTGCTAATAAGACAAGTCAGTAGGGATGGAATAGTCTTTCTCACTTATGGCATTAGGACAAGCAAAATGATACTGGACCTCACCTGCCATATACAAAACTAACTCAAAATGGATATTCACATGGAACACAGACTATGTTCAAAGTTCAATAATTATCCTCTATTAGATAACCAAAATTATGAAACATTAAAGATATTTCAATTCAAAATGTTTCCATTTCAAAAATTACTTTTAGTTTCTACTGCTAGTAAACAAAACAAACAATTTAGATGACTCAAAATAAAATGAGAAGAGAAGAATCACAGTGTGTACAATTTGTAAAACAGATTATATAGTAAAGTCCTTTTCCTTGTCAGAGGGGAGACTTAGGTACCCAGTGAACAGGTATAGCTTGGTATAGCTCTTGGGGTAAGTGGTGGTTTTCCAGTTTTTTCTAAAACTAAAAATACACTTACCAAACCTTTATTTAACAATTTTACTCTTGGACATTTATCACAAAAAAGAAAAAACTTATGTTCATACAAAAGCTTATAAACAAAGTTCATAACAACTTTAGTTAAAAGAGTAAAAAAGGAAATAACCCAAATGCCTTAGATGGGCCTACTATTAAGTTATGATCTCTACATATCATGGAATATTGCTCAGTAATGAGGTTAAAAAAAATGATAGATCTGAATGAGTGTGGGATAATTGTGCTGAGTAAGAAAAGGCAATCTAAAAAGACTACACACTGTAACCCTTTGGAGAAAAGAAACGCTAGAGCTGGAGAGCCCCGTGGCTGCCAGCATCAGGAAGGGGCCCATGTGGCTACAGAGGGCAGCAAGAGAGCCATGTGGCAACAGGGTGGCTCTGTCACTTGATGCAGGGAAGTAACATGGAGCTGGGGAACGTGGGACATTATTACCCACAAATGCAAAGAAATGCACAAGAAGCCAGTGAAATAAGCACTTATGTCGATTTCCTAGTGCTGACACTGTATAACAATTATGCAAGTGATTGGCACTGGGCGAAAGTAAAAGGTAGACAAGAGTTCCCCATATGCATTCCTTTGCAGTTTCTTGTGAATCTATGATTATTTTAAAATAAAATGTTAACAAAGTGTGCTGTCATTTTTTCAAAATAGAAAATATCTATTTAATGGATGTATGGAAGTTATATTCTTGTCAATTGATTATGGCATGGTAGATGGCTACAATTCCTGTACAAAATGATTTTATAGCATATTTAAGAAGCTATATATATTTGGTGTCTTTTACCTTGGCATCTAATTTTTGGGAATCATCTAAAGAAACAATATCAAATATGGAAAGACAGGTTAGTTACAAGCATGTACACACGCAAGCGCGTGCACACACACACACACACACACACACAAAATTACTACAGTGTAATTGAGAATAGGATAAACCTGGACACAACCTAGACATCTGAACAGGAATGGTTTTTGTCATATCTAGTCATGGAATATTATGCATTCATTGATAATACCAATAATGGTATGGCAATATGATAAAAAATTACATTGTACAAAAATAAAACATATTAATTCCTAATTATCTCTACCTAAAACATGCACTGAAAAAATAGAAAATTCATATCAATAGAAGATAATTTTGTTAGCATGCAAGAATTGAGTATTTTTCTCAAACTTTATACAGATGTTGGATTATTCCATAGTTAAAGAAATAAGCATACTTTTACCTTATCCCAGAAATCAAACAAAGCTGTAAAGTCCCACTTCTTAGAATATGCCACATTGTATTTCAGAATAGCATCCTATGGAAAAAGCAGAAAGAAAACCTCATGATATAGCCATATGGATTATCCATGAGTAAGTAGCCTGTTTCTATTATGAATTACTTCCAGTAAATTTCTTAGTGCTGGCCAAGCTTCCTTCTACTATTAGCTAAGTACTCCACATCAGTAGCTACAGACAGACTACATACTAATTTACTATTCATTTAAGAAAAATGAGATTAGAAAGGTTAAATTACAGGGAAAAAACAAGAATATCCAAAACATGCATTCTAAGTGGGGTGATGTACTGAAAATTGACAAAAATTATTTTTTGGAGGATAAAAAATAACTTAGGTGATCACAATGATTTGTGGACATGGAAAGGGTTAGTGTCTATGCACTTACACAGAGAAACATGTTCTATTTGTAGTACTGAAATTTTGTGTGTGTGTATGGGTGGAGAAGAGATTAAAGGAAAATATTTTTAAAGGCTCTTGGGGAGGGGGGCAAAGAAGAAAAATTAAACACTGCTTTCAAGTACAAAATGATTTTTCCCCCTTACTATTAACTACTTTTATAAGCTCGTATGTAACTGGTTATCTTTCCCCAGCAGTTCACACAAATTATAAATTTACGTAGAATAAAAAGTCAAAATATTATGCCATCTGCTGGTGTTAACTTTCAACTGTTTGAATAAGTAATAGTATACATTTGGTTTCTGGAGTTGGGCGTGCATAAGGCAATCCCTTCATTGTGCAGGAAAAATATTTATAATTACGTCTTATGCTTTTAAATATCTATCCTAATTATATTATACTATATATAATATCAGTAAAGTAACAAATATGTAGAATATAAAAATATGTTGGTAATATAAACTCAAAACTTTTTGTAGGAAACACACAGTATGAAAGCCAATGGAATATTACAATAAGCCTTTCAAATTTCTTTTGCAATAAAGACGGTTTTAAAAAATTAACATTCTGACAAACAACTTCCTGAATACTCATGCCAAACAGATCACTAGGTTAAAACTCAAGCCCACAAATGTATCTCATTCACCTAGAACCAGGCACTATCTAATTTCCTTCAGAAAAGTAAACATTAACCATAACGGGATGAAATGCTTTTTCACTCACAAGCCATAAAATAAAATTTAAGAATTAAAAGGTTTTAAGAATTGTTTTTCTAATCACTGGTCTCTGATTTCAAAACTGATATTATTTTAAAATAGCAAATAATAAAACTATAATGTAACAAATAGCATTGTGTACAAGCAGATGAACAGATAAGGAATGTACACACTGGAGTAAACAACTGATATACTGAAGGACATATGAGTCTCAAAAATCTGAGCCAAAGAAGCCAGACATTATAGTACACATACTGAGACTTCACCAATGTAAACTATGAACTAATCTACTGTGAAAGAGAGCAGATCAGTAATTGAGAGATGAGAGGAATCTCTGAGGGTGACAGAAACGTTTTATACCTTGACTATGATGGGGGCCTTTACCAATGGTTCCAAAATGTCAAAACTGATCAAATCACACACTTTGAAAGCACACACTTTCTTACAAATTATTCCTCAAAGCTGATGAATAAAAAAATATGATATCACATTTACATTCTAAGTGCTTAATGGCAATTTATACTTACTATTAACCCCTAATAGCTGTCCCACTCTATCTGTGGAGGATGGGTTCACGCTCGTCCCCAACCCTAAGGATACCAAGGCTGCTCAAGTCCCTGATGTAAGATGGGAAAGCATTTGTGTATAAACATCCTCTCATATACATTAAATTCTCTTTAGATTACTTACAATAGCTACTTCAATTCAAACACTATGTAAATAGTTGTTATATTGTGTTGTTTAATGGTTAACGACAAGAAGACAAGTCTATGTTTAGCTATATACAGCCACAATTTTTTCCCTTCAAATATTTTTGAATCACTCTTAGTTGAATCCATAGATGAGGAACCTGTAGAGGATTGACTGTATTAATTTTTACTTCATTCTTCAAATCTCAAAAGTAGTCCACCATGAGGTCCCCTGCCATTAGAATGAAAGGATGTTTCTTTGTATTCTTAGCTATTAACTATGGAAATTCTTTTTATTTCATAACGCATAATAAAAACAAAGTCCTTTGTGTATAAATTATCAAAACATTTTTACAGAAATGCTACTTTTGAAAACACCATTCCTTCTTAGAACTTTGAACTTTTAGAACATTAGAACTATTTAGAACTTTGAACCTCTTGGATCCTCCTAAATCCAACATCAACTGGCATAAAAACAGAAAAAAGATCATTATTTTCAATCAGAGATTTAATATATTTCCCTTCTCTCATAGCATTCTTTCAGCAGAGGAAACAATTATCATAAGCAGATAGAAGAAAATTTCGATGGGACTATTCTGTTTAGTTTCATCTACCATAAGATAAATAAGAAAGGGAAATTCACTTTAATGCAATTATTGCTTCCTAAAATAATCATGGCATACTAAGGGATTGCTAGACATGACTAGACTGCATAATTTGAATGCTGTGATTACTTTGTGCTTATGTTTAAAGAAAAAATATGAATAATTTAAAAAACAGCCAGTTTAGAAGATCATAAGACTGTTTCTCAAATGGATCTAGACAGTATTCTAGCCTGGCCTGCTTCATGTTTCTGAATATGAAGTTTTGTTTTTAGAAAACAAATGAAACACATAGGAATGAAGATAATAATTTATGCACGTAAAAATGGTGGAAATATTAAGGTATCTTAGGATACACCCCAGTATAAATAATGTTACATTCTAAAGAATCTGCATTAAAGTGGTCACTACCATTATTTATTGGCAAGCTGATGATCTCCACAGACAGCCCATCTATGCACATACCAACAGTTCATGATTCTGAGAGGAGTAAATACAAACTAAGCAGTTTTTCTTATATGGTATTTTTTCCCTTTCTTTTCTTTTTGGTGATGGGGATTGAACTGCCTTCTGCTCTATAAACAAGCACTTTCACCTAGATACATCCTCAGCCCTTTTATACAGTTATTTAAAAAGTTTTTTTTTCTGCATACCATTTTGGGGGTTAGAGCAGTTTACATTCTGATCATAAGCAAATCAAATGATGGTCCATCATGCTTAAAATGGAAAAATATCAAATTGATAAACCTGTATAATACTATGAGCATAGGAGCTTACATTTAGTTTTATATCTGTACATATGTAACTAATATTATATTAAAATAAGTAAACTCTGGTTGACCATGTTTTACATGTAGAGAGAAATATTTGCAATGAATGAACTTTTAAAAATACATTATTATACAACATACAGTTTTCAAATAAAAAAAGAAAAAAAAATCAAGCTACTGAAAGGTATAGAAAGTATAAAAGTAAGTTTCAAATGCAAGAGGGAAATATAAAACCAGAGAAAATGTCCATAACAAATTATACCACTGAAAGAAAAATGAAACTCATTTTCATGGAAAATTATGTCACTGTTTATACTTTTGTTAAAAATTTCTATAGTTACAGTATTCGCCCCACCAAATATATCTACTCATGCATGTTTTATATACCACAAAATAACTTAATAGTTGCTCTTATGGTCTTAAATGAAATACAAAAAAAGTAAAAAAATAGATGACTGCCAATGTATATTAAGATTAATAAATAAATTATTAAATTGCTAGAAGCTATATTAAAAGCAATAAAAAACAGAATATTTAATGTATACTTTAATCATTAGCAAATCCTGCTTTCCTTTAGGCACATATAGCTGGAGTCATAATTCTTTCCTGATTTTCTTTTAAAGCCATTTCAGAAAGATGGTAATTTTTAAACAAAAAAATAAGAGAAGCTTAGACTGAAGGAAATTGGACAGGGAATCAAGAAACAGAGCTCTTATTCCTAGCTCTCCAAATTATTCTGTGTGGCTCCAGGCTAGTCATTTACAATTGTCAGTTCTATTCATTTGCTAGTGATGGAGTAGAAACTAAGACTGTCAAAATGTCTCTAAGGAGCCTTTCTTTTTTCTTTTCCTTCCCTTCCCTCCCCTCCCCGCCCCTCTCTAAATTGCTTAGGTTGGGCTGACTTGCCATCTTCCTGCCTCAGCCTCCTAGTGTATCTAAGGAGCCTATATTTTGCATATAAAGAAATCTGTTGTTTGAGTCTGACCAGATAATGTCCCTGAGGAACAAAACAGAAGGCCCAACTCTAAGAGTTATATATGAGGCAAGAATAGCAAAAAGAACATACCTTCAGGTTTTGGGGTCGTATGAATTTGTTGAGAAGTGCAGTCTGAATAAGCTCCCACCGGCTCCCTGCAGTTCGCTCACCATTCTTTCAGAAAAATAAAAACATGATCAAACTATTCTATAGATTTTTTTTTTTTCAGTATTGGGGATCAAACTCAGGACCTTGTGCTTGTGAGGCACACATGGTGCCAGTGAACTAAATCCCTGGCCCTAAAAGGGACAGTAGATCATCATCATCATCATTATCCCCTACCCCCCACCCTAGTAATGGGGATCACACTTAGGACCTTGCGCTTGCCAACATCCCCAGCCCCTATTCTAAATTATTCTTTATCAGAAGACAGAGTACTACATCAAGTTTTAAGGACTAAAAAAACCTCAGCTTTGTCCTCACCTCATCTTCCACAGGGTATAAGTTTTGTTCAGAGCAAGGCATTTTGACATGCTTGTTATCCCACAGATCTTTGTAATGTGTAGGAAAAGGTTTAGGAACTTCTCCTGCTCGCAAAAGATCTACCTGAAATAGAGGGTAAATAGGAAAATTGTAAGTGCATAAATACTGTGTGTTTCTTCTATAAAATAATCTTAAGAAAGGAGCCAAGTAGATGCTATAAAATGGAGCTTGGCTTCCAAGCAAGGCACCTCTGGAGTCTTCTTTAGCTGCTGCTGCTATTCCTCACGTCCAGTCAGTTTCCAAGTCACCATGTCCTAGGTATTTCCATCCTTCTAGGGGCTGGGCCCTTACATTCTGTGCTTGAGTTTCTGCTGACAGTTGATAGTCTTCTATCTATCTACCTAACTCCAGATGTTCCCAGTCATGTTCATTGCCCATAAAACCCTTACTCCACTTTGGAGATAACATTATCTCTTAAAAGTATTCCCTCCCAGTCCTGTCATTATGTAATGCCTATGCTCTGATTGCTAATGTCATTTTGCTTTGCATGTCTTAATCATTTTTTTGACACTGGAACAAAATACCTGACACTCAAATCTTTCATTTTTGCTCATGATTTTATTGCATTGTTGTCTGGCTCCAAGACAGAAAAGACATGGCACAGGGGCAGAATGGAGGAAAGCCACTTAATTCCTGGCTCCCAGGGAGCAGATAGCACAGAAAACAGCTGGGGAAGGAGATATATCCTTCTAGGTCATGCCCCTGGTGACCAACCTCCAAACAGACTCAACAGCAAGCCATAATCCAATCGCCTTCCAACACACGAGACATGGGGGAAACATTTAAAATATAAACCATAATATATATTCTTACTCTGATTTCATTTTGGACAAGCCAACATTTATTTCCTTAAACATAGCAAATTTACTTTCATTTGTATATGCCTATGTACCACATAGTAATACAAGTGATTCCAATCACCACCTTCCCATTTAATGTGGTTAAACCTCTTTCACTTTAAGAGCCAAGCTAAATTTTTATTTCCACTATGAAATCTTTTAGAAATTTACAAACAGGCATTTTATTAAGTCATTATCATACAGGAGCATACTTCCCTCACAAGACCCAATTTTCTTCATGGTAATAAGCACATTTTGTATCAGAACACTGTATTTAAGGCAGTACCTGGAATATATTTACATATGTACATAAGTATACACATATGCAAACATGCATAGCTACTGTAGTAATCATTACATAAATGTTTGAGGAAGGAGGTATCTTAAGTTTTATTTTGCCTATTCCAGATATTTCATGCAAATGGAATAACACAATATTTGGCTTTTTGTGCGAAGCACAATCACACAGTATTTTCAAGGTTTTTCCATGAGGAAGTATATATCGGCATTTCACTGTAGAGAATTAATCATAGGAATTAATGTGAATATTGAATTAAACACAGTATGCCATAAATGAGAGGTTCATAGCGCTAAAATAATCTGTACTAGATAGATTTTTTAACTTATCTGGTGAGTCGAGGGGACTTCCATGAGAAACCAACAATTGAGCTGAGCCCTCAACAGTAAAAACCAAACCAGGAAAATTAGGAAAGATTCTTGCTGCTATAGTTTGGATCTTGAGTTTCCCTGATGGCTCATGTGTTACAGGCTTGATCCTCCCTTAGGTGCTACCAGAGGCAATGAAACCTTTAGGCTCCATAGGGCCCAGGTCACTGGAGCTGTGCCCTTGAATGTGACATTGAGGCCCTGGATGCTTTTTCTGTTTCTGGGCTCACAGGAGATGTACAGATCTCCTCAGCCACATGCTTCTGTCTTCATGTACTGTGCAGTCACAGCCTATAGCAATGGGCTGAGCAACCTTACAATAAAATCCTGAAACCGTGAGCCAAAATAAATATTCCTCCTGGTAAGCTGATTATCTCAGATATCATGTCACAGTGATAGAACACTAACTAAAAAAAATTGGTACCAAGTAGTCATTTGTTATCACTATACATGATGATGTAGTTCAGAAGCTTTTAGAATTGCTTGGCAGAAGGAATTGGAGGAGTGTGAAGAAGGGGGTTACAGAATGTCTGGAGCTTAGTGGGTGAATCTGGTGGGGATGGACACTGTCAGGCTAATAGGAATACAGACAATAAAGCTGTGCTGATGATGTGTCAGATGGAAATAATGACTCTGTTGAGAAATGGACTAGAACCCACTCGTGTTACATTCTGACAAGGACCAGGTCTACATTTTTTTCCATGCTTTAAGACTTTCTGTAAAGCTGAGAATAAAAATGATGGACTAGTTTATCTCATGGAGGGAATTTCAAAGCAACACAGCACTGAGGCAGTGGCATTCATATTGGTGGGTGCTTTCAGCAAGATTTACAATGAGAACCAGGAGCAAAGTAGAATAGAAACATATGAAAAACTTGCAATTCAGCCAGAAAAGAAGAGCTTGTAAAGTTTTGGACAATGAGGATGCAGTTACTAAAGACACTATCAATAAAAAGAAGCCAAGTACTTTGTACCTGGACAAGAAAGATGCCTTCTGGGCTTCTCAAGAATTGGCAAGACTTCACCCATCACAGGTATTTGTTTTGTGAACTTTCCAGACCACAGTCTTTGGAGATGAGACCTCTGGAGTACTTTCCTTAAATTGAGCCTTCCAGGGAATTGTTTCCCTGGGATTCACTTCCCAGTGTTAAGTCAGAGACTGCCACCACTGCTCAAAGAGTGAAGAGGTCATAGAGGTTTCCATCCTGATTTCAAAGGAAATCCTGGGAGATAAGACAGTATGTAGCAGGGTCAAAGTACCTACAAGTTTCTCTTGACCAGCAATGTGTAAACCTATAAAAGTGAAGTCAAAGCTGCAAGTGGAGACTCCAAGAAGTCAGAGATACCAGGAAAATGAACTACTTACCTGTATGGTGAGATGGTCTCTTACTATGGCTCCCAGGCTGGTCTTAAATGCTTGCACTTAAGCAATTCTCTGGCCTGAGCCTGTTGTGTAGATAGGGCTACCGGTACCCAGCTTAAACTGTTGGTCTGATATTTAAAGAAACTCTCCTGTTAGCAATGGTCAAGAATGGACCCAAATCACTTTTCAAGTCTTTTCTTCCACCATTCCACATCTAAATTCTAAGCTCTAACAGACCAACTGTTTTTCATTTCTAAAACAAATCGTTTCTAACACTTAACATTTTCTTTCAAGCTTATCTATCTGTCTTGAATTCTCTTGTGTTACTCCTGAGACTGAAACTTAAGCTCATCTTTCAGAGTTCAGTATAAACACAACAACCCTGGTAAATATCATCACTAAACATGTTATATAGAACTGTGAAATATCATATTAAATGGTCAAAAACTAAAAGTTGTCACTCTGAAATCAGGAACAAGACAAGGATGCCCACTGTCACTGCTCCAGTTCAACACAGTTCTGCAAACATTAGCCATAGCAATTAGACAAGAGAAAGAATAAAAAATAGGAAGAAGTTAAATTAACATTATTTGCTAATGACATGACATTCTACATAGAAGACCCCCCTCCTAGATTTAGTAACTAAATCCAGCAGCATAGCAGGATACAAAGTCAACACTCAAAAATCAATAGCATGACTGTATACAAATAATAAACTCACTGAGAAATTCAGGAAACAATAGGAACTTTTTACAATAGCATTAAGAAAAATGAAACAGGAATGAATCTACTGAAGTGAAAGGCTTTCACATTGAAAACTATTATACTCTGAAAAGGAGACTGAAGAGGATGACAAAAAAATGGAAAGATATCTTTTGTTCTTGGATAGGCCAAACCAACATAGTGAAAATGGCTATACTTCCAAAACTGATAGACAGGTTTAATGCAATCCCATCCCCCACAAAAAAAAAAAAAAAAAAAAAAAAAAATCCTAAAATTCATATGGAATCAGTAGAGACCTAGAATAGCAAAAGCAATTCTGAGCAACAAGGGCATGGCAAAGGGTATTACAAACCCTGACTTGAAGTTTATAATAGAAAGCAACTGTGATTACTGTGATTAAAAACAGCATGGGACTGGCCAAAAAACCCAGCCAACCAACCAACCAACCAACCAACATAAAAAAAAAACCAAAAAACAAAAAACGCAAAAACAGACTTGGGCATCAGTGGAACAGAGTAGAAGATAGCATAAACAATTCCAAGTGGATCAGCTACCTTATAACTGACAAGCGGGCCAAAGACCTTCAGTTCAAGTAAGATAGCCTGTTTAATAAATGGTGGATGGAAAACTGTCTTTGAACATTCTGAAGAGTAATCCTAGACCTGCATCTCTCACCATCCACTAAACTAAAATTGATATAGATCAAAGATCTAAATATTAAAACAGAAACAATCTGTAAGGAGATAGAATTTAGGTAAAACCTAAAGACACAGGTGTAGGCAAAGACTTTATGAACAAAAACCCTGATCACACAGGAAATACTACAAAGAATCAACAACTAAGATCACATCAAATTAAGCACAACCAAAGAAATCACCAACAGAGTGAAGAGACAACCCATAGAGTGGGAAAAGTTCTTTGCCAGGTACTCTTCAGTCAAAGAACTAATATCTAGAATATACAAAGAACTTAAAAAAAAAATCACGCCCCCAAATTTAAAGACCCAATGAAAAAATGGGAATCCGAAATGAATAGACACTTCTTAGATGAAAGTACAAACAGCAAATAATATATGAAAAAAATTTCAACATTACTGGTCATCTGTGAAATGCAAATGAAAACAACACTGGGATTCCATCTCACTCCAAAAGAATAGCTATCATCACAAAATCAACCAGTAACAACTGCTGGTGAGGCTGTGGGGAAAAAGGAACTCTTCTCCATGGCTGGTGGGAGTGTAAATTGGTATAACCACTATGGAAATAAGTATAGAGTTTCCTCAAAGAACTAAAACTAGAGTTTCCATTTGATCCAGGTATTTCCCTTCTTAGTATCTTCACGAAAGTGTTAAAAGCATCATAGTGATATATGCATTCTCATGTTTATAGCAGCCCAGTTTTTTGTTTTCTGGGTACTGGGGATTGAATTCAGGACCTTGTGCTGCAAGGCAGGCGCAGCACCACTGGGCTAAATCCCCAGCCACAACAGTTTTATAATAGCTAAATCTTGGAAACAGCCCATATACCCATCAATGAATGAATGGATAAAGAAAATGTGGTATATATACAATGGAGTACTACTCTGCTAAAAAGGATAAACTTGAGCCATTTTTAGCTAAAAGGATCCACCCTGAGACCATAATTTTAAGTGCAATAAACTGGACAAACAAGTTTAAACATTGCATTTTTTTCTCTTGTGTGAGAAACCCAAAGAGTAAATAAGGAGCAAAATGCAAGACAGATATTGGCAAATAAGAATATGTTTAAATGGGAAAGGGAAGAGAAAGAATGGAAAAGGGATTAGAAAAAAAGAGAATGAGAGGAAAAAAAATCTAAATAAAACTTCTGTAAATGGGGAGGAGATGAAGGGTGGCAGGGAAGGGAACAGGAAAAAAAGAATTAAGATATATTATGTACAGGTACAAATTTCCTGTGATTTATGTGGTTATTATGCATGGCAAACATGTACTAATAAAAACTGAATTTCAGAATATTTAATTATATCTAAACCTAAGTTTACTACAAAAGGTATCATAAATCAGTTTTTCTAAGTAGTGTTTATAGTGTGAAATCTAGAGAGACTACAAACGAGATGAATATTCAAACCTGCTCAGTGAGTGAATGGAAACCTGAGGCGTGGCTATGTTAATGTCCACATAGTTCTTAAGTCTCACCAAACTGAGCACTTATAATATATGAACTTTATATACCTCAGTAAAATTGGTTTAAAGTAAACAAGACCCTCATATGAAAGGAGTTACTTGGGAGCTGGGGGGTGCAAGGCCTCAGATGCTATGGCCTAACAGATACAAAGTTTGTTTGGAAAGATAAAAATGCTTTGGAAATGGACAGTGGGTGATGGTTGTACAATGCTGTTTTTTTGTTTTGTTTGTTTTTAAGGCAGGGTCTCACTACGTAGTTGAGAATAACCTGGAACTCACTATGTAGCCCAGGCTGGTCTCGAACTCACAGCAATCCTCCTGTCTCAGCCTCCCGAATGCTGGGATTACAGGTGTGCACCACCAAGCCCAGCTCACAACATTGTGAATATTATTTAATGTCACTGAATTGTACGCTTTAAAAGGTTAAAATGTTAAATCTTATGCTCTGCATATTTTACTACAAATTTTAAAATGTAAGATTGGTTTATGACATATGGAGTTTGAGATACCTGTGAGGTAGTCATACAGGTGCACAGAAGAATCTGAAGCTCTGAAAAATGGGCAAAGCTGGAAAATGTACTGAACCATATAGAATTTCGCATTTGCAAACATGTAGTGGGTACTCATAAATACTGTCAACTGAATTTTTTTTTTTTTAATTTCGTATTGTGGATTGAAATAGGGCCTTTGCACTGAGCTACATCACCATCCCTGTTTCAATTTTTAAGATGAGGTCTTGTCAAGTCAATAAATAAAGTTATCCAAGCTGGGCTTGATCTTTCTGTGTCAGCCTCCCAGAGTGCTGGGATAGATGTGTACTACCATGCCAGCTTGTCAAATGAATCTAAAAGGGTGGGATGGGGGGAAGAACCCAATGAGGTTTCTTAAAAATACTGAAAAATACAATTTCATCATTAGCTGACAATGATTCATCTTGCTGATTTAAAGGCCACATTAAGTAAAAAATCATTTAACTCTGTGTTGTACACTTCTGAGTACTATATATGCCTCAGTCTGCTTTTCACATTAATAAATATTAATTAATAAATAAATCAGGATCTTCAGTCTTCTCTGCTCCTGAGCAAGAGGTGAAACCCACCCGAATAGTCACTGTGTGATTGGCAGATGGTCTCAAGAGAGGCAGCCGACTCCCACACCAAGGCATCCTTCGCATTTCCTCCAGAGGAGTTCCCAGCCACTTCTTGTCTGGAGAAAGGTGAGGTGGAATGTACTTAGGCATCTTCCTTTCTGTTCTTTGATGTCTGATTTCACACTGTTCTTTTCTAAGGTCAAGATAAATGTATTCAGTGACAAATTTATTGCTTCAGTTCATTTGGACACACAAGTACAAAACTTAAACCCAGAATGATCCTATTTAAAGTGTGCCAACCTTGCTGCCTCATTTGTTTTACATTTACAATCAATACGAAAACTTATAAAGCTTACAATAAAAACCAAGGGCTCATTTTCTGTGGTGGGAATTTCGAAGTACACATAAATCACTTCCTGAAAACAGAAATGAGCCACAGGTCATGCTCTACATTTAGATGTCCACCAAGAGCCTCATGTACCAGAGGAGCGGGCACTTTTGAAAGGTGACTGAATTATGGGTGTGCGACAGTTGACTTGCTATTAGGAGGCACGACCTGGTTAGAGGTTGGTCACTAGAGATATGACTGGAAGTGTGTACCTCCCTCTCAGCTCTGCTCCTCTCTGTTCCCTACCACCATGACATGAGCAGGCCCATCTACCATGCCATCTTCTACATTTGAGCCTGCCACATATAGGGCTGAAACTTCTGAAACATGAGCCAAAATGAACCTCCTACTTTACATTCCAAGTGTCAAGTACTTTGTCATAGCAATGAGAAGGTAACTAAGACATTGGTTAGTATCACCTACTTCTCAGGTCTCAGTACTGTTAATCTTCAATGAAATGAACTTAGGATCCCATGCTAGGGAAATGAGATGAGAGAGATTATCAAATGGGCTTTACGATTCTATATGGGGTAATAGCAAAAATATAAGCTTTGTCATCAGCTATATATTGCATTTAAATATCAGTATTGGCAGACACAAGTTACATGATTGCAATGTATTTTCTAATTCAAATTTCAGCTTCTCATTTACAAGTACAATACCACTTGTCTACCTGTTAAGAGAATCAGAGAAAGTGTAATATACACTTGTTCAGGAAATGGCCCAACAGTAGCTACTATGAAGTCAATATTCTCATGTTCTGGAGTTATCCATAAATTCTGTAAGTTCATGAAACTAAAGATCTGATTGCCAATATTCATTACTCCTTATTTTGTGTTTCTGGACTTCTGAGAATTTAAACTTTGGTGTGTAGGCTTAAATTTAGCCTACATGTTAAAGGAAGTCAATTGATTTTACCGTTAAGGCCTAACTTTGTTAAGCCTCCTGTATAAAGTTTTAAAATACATTATGCTCCCAAAGAGATACTCCTGAAGGGACAAGATTACCTTCTGTCCTCTGATTTAGGTATTCTCACGAAGTGGTCAGTGATCTTGGAGTCCCTTTTTACATGCTGCTTAGAATTTCTGCATTCTACATTAAGTGTAGAAGTACTTCCAGGTGGTCTGGCATTTAAATCATTTACCCCCGTGCTCCTCTCCCCTCCTTCAAATTGAAAATGTAATCTAATTTCGCCCCCTTTAGCAGAATACTGCTTCTTAAGTTCACTGTCAGCTTCATTCGCTTGCAACCTTGAAGGTTTGTTGGCTACTTGGGAGGAACTACCATCTTCTTGTTCATCAAAACCTGGACTTGTCTCTTCATCTGCTTCTGAATCTTGACAACTATTTTTGGAATTATCTACATCCATTGGTGACTCGGGTTCACTTTCCTTCTCAAATGGAGAATTTCCTAGGCTATTTTCTTGTCTACTCAATTTGTTGTCAGTTTTTGGTTCAGTTCCAACATCCTCACAGGTAACATCTGACAATGGGCTCTCTGGTACCACGTCTATCTCCTCCTGCTCACAACCTGCAAAGTCTTCCCCAGAGTGGCAGGATGTGCAGTCCTTCTGGTGACTTCTGGCTTCTCTGGCCTGTTCATCTGTTGTCTGCTTCACATTTGCAAGCTTTTCAGGTGTCAGGAATTGTTGATTATCTCTGCTTTCTTTGCTGTCTCTGTCACTGTGATGATCACTGTGGGGGGACTGCTCGATGTTGGCATTACTGAACTGCTCTGGCACCAGAGTCACCGTTGCAGGTTCACTTTCTGAAAGCTGCTCTGTATGTTTTCCTTCTTTCTGCCACTTACACATCACTGTAGTCTGATGCTGATTCAAATACTGTGTCCTTTTCTCAACAGGTGACTTATCAAGACTTAGTTGAGAAACACTTTCTAATTTTTCCACATTATGTTGGTAAAAGTTATCTTTCTGTATAGAACTCATCATGGATTCTATCCTTGTATTATTGTTTTCTTTACTATGCAAACTGCAAGAGAACAGAAAGAACTGAAAACAACTTATAATAAATAAAATGTCACTTAATGGATGACACCTCTACAAATAACACAGCAATAATTATATTCTTTGTTGTTACCCAAGGACACAGAGTGCTCTTCCCTTATTCCTTGTCTTTGCACATGACCATCCCCAGCTATGTACCTGGAAATTACCTGCGTTTCCTTTAAATCTCAAACTCTACTCACTTCCTTAAGAGCTCTCCTTGGGCCCAAAAGCAAAGTTCATCTTTTTGTTCTTCTATGTATATGCTAAACGCCAGTCATACCTTTACTGCCTCAACCCTTTATTGCAGCATTTATCAAACCAGGCGGTTTGATTGTTAATTGTATGTCTCTATGTTTTTATGTACTATTACAATGTAAGTAGCTTAAACTCAGGGCTATTTTTTTGATCTCTGTACCTGAAGCATAAAGCAGGGTCTCTGCTCATAGGAAATTTCATATAAAGTATTTAAATTGATAATGAACAAATATAGATGAAGAAAAATAAAAAAGCAAGAAGAAATAGAGAAAATACCCCAGAGCAAGATAAAGTAATTCCTCATTAGTTTCTTTGTATGTGTATGTCTCTATACCTTTCTGATTCAGCTGCCTTGATTTCCTTGGTGTCCATCCAATTGGTAATAGCCTTTTGCTTGAAAACTGTATAAAAAAATTAATCAATTAATGTATATACATAACATTCATTCAACTAGAAAACACATATAGTCATGTAATACACATAAGGCACTTTGTTAATTTCTGTGTATTAAATGTGGATTAATTACTCCTTCTACCCTCAAGTACTGAGCAAAGATAAGAACAAAAATGCTAATTTGGATGAAATCAGATCAGAACATGTAGATTCAAGTCTATTGCTTGCTTTTATTTTTTTGGAGACAGTTTCCTGCTACATAGTTCAGGCTGGTCTTGAACTTATTATGGGCCCCACCCGGGCTGTCCTAGAACTTGCAGCAATCCTCCTGCCTCAGCCTCTTGAGTGCAGGGATTACAGGTGTGTGCTACAATGCCTGGACAAATCTATATCTTCTTATGTGACTTGGAGAAGGGTTATTTCTATTTGTTTCAGATTCCCTATCTGGAACATATGCAAATTAACAGTATTTTCTAAGGGACTAATAGGAGGTTTAGAATAAACTAATAATGATCTACGTAAAATGTTCAGGACACCATCCAACATATGCTTGCTACTGTAAATGTTAGTTCTGAATTATCTTTATTATTAAAAGAGGTCCGAATAAGAAATTCAGGTATTTTCCAGGAAAATATGACCTTCAGACATAAGATTAAGTGAGGACACTTGCTAAGATTTCTTGGAAAATGCAATGTTTGAACTGTGCCTTAAGAAATAAACATGTAGTCATATACAGGGAAAACCATAAACAAAGGCACTAACAGGAGATAAATATAAAGAACTTTGAAAGAAAGCAATAGGAAATAAGAGTTGAAAAGTCAGTCAGGAACATGTCACAGAAGACCCTGAATGAACCATGAAGAAGCACAAGTCACATAGAGAGCAGTGACGCCAGAATTCAATCTAGGAAGCTCACAGCCACACCTGACAAATTGGCTTGGACAAATGCTACAGGCAAAAGCCAATGAGAAAGCTACTGGTCTCCAGCTATCCAGGTCATCACGAGGTTAGCAACAAATGGGAGGTAGGGCAACAGCCCAGACCTACTGAATCAGAATCTGTACGACATTGTGGTGAGGATGCATATTTGTTTCAAAAGTGATTTTAATAATGAACTAAATTGAAAAACTACTGGCCAAGGACCAAACAAATTCTTTTGAGAGTAGTAAAAACTATAGACTTCATGATGACGGGAAGTTAAAGATGATACTAAGCTTTAAAGTTCAACAGACTTGAAAGACCAAGGCAGCGTGAAGTAGAAATACAGAATTGAATGTAGGGGAAAAATATGATTAGGTCAATTCTGCACATAATAAATTTGCGATGACAGAGATAACTAGATAGAAATGATCAACATTCAGTAGCAAAAGCAGAACTCAATAGTTCAGGAGTGGGAGATGCAATATAAATGCAAGTTATTTTATATAATCATTAGAAATGAGTTGTCAAAACTTAATATACTGGGCATGGATTAAATATCTAACGTTTTAGTATAAAAAACAAAATCTTAAAGCATTCTCTGCCACTATCTAAATTGCAATGCAAGAACCTAGGCACCTTAAGTCAGACTCATATCTCTCTGTGTGTCCTGAAATGTTGTAATATGAGCTGAACAGTTGCAGGCTCAAACCATGAAATTAACAGTTTACCTATTACTGGGATAATGGCACAAGTGAAAAGCATTTCAGATTTGGATAGACTTTTATACTCAAGTACACTACACTTGGGTGTCATAAAATTTATAGTTTCTATAAAAGAATTTAACTTATACTTTCCACAGAACACTAATAGCCCAACTAGAAAAATCTTTGACTGGTATTCTTTATATTGTTTCAATCACAAGAAATAATTATATACAGATGCTATTTCTCATTGTTAAGCACCACTAATTTAGTGATTTGATTTTGTATTTTTATAGCAAGTCAGCTGTCAATGAAAGCACTATCTATAATCAGCAGGGACTAAGAGGATAAAACATTTGATTCTGAGACTTTTCTCCAGTTCCATTTATCCTATTTAATTTCATTCTATAGGTCGAGCATCTCTGACATGAAAATCCAAAATGCCCTGAAATCCAAAACTTTTTGAGCACTGGCACTGATTTTGGAGCATTTCCCATTTTCAGATGAGGGATGCTCAACAAATAAAGTCTGCACAAATAATCCAAAATCTCAAAAACTTTGAAATTCGAGTCCCAGCATTTCAGATAAGGTACACTCAATATCAAACATAGCTAATCTAATCCAGAAAAACCCCAAATCACAAACCAGCAATGCGTCCTAATACTCATTTTGAGTCAGTTAAGACTTAAAACACCTTTTCCCATGAGGACTAATGGTCAGGATGCAATGGCTAGGTTTCTCTAATACACATGAAGCACAGTTCTTCAAAGCTAAGTCCATATAACGTAACATCTACATGTTTGATTTTACGAACAACCATGTCCAGTGAAAGTGAAGAAGGCTCCTTCCTGTAGTCCTGAAATGAAAAAAACATGTTCACTCATGGTCTGCAAGCTGCTGATTATGATATCTGAAGCCCTAGTACAGGATGAAGAGAAAAAGTAAAAGGGGAGCAACCAATATTTCCTGTTAATCAAATATCTTAGTTCTTGTTTGGGCCCCAGTGAAAGGACTGCTCTACTTCTTTTTCCAATACCACTACTACTGGTTTGCAAAGTTTTCTAACACATAACAGGACTGTTCCAGATCTTTAGCCTTCTTTCTCCTGAAGTAAGCGTAAAATGATACTCTCCAGGCTTCTAAGGATTTTCTTAACTAGAAATAATGACAGCAAAGGGAGATAAAAAGAAATAATGAAAACAATACATGATGCAGAGCCAAACAATCATGCAGTGAGACCTCTGCTTAGTCAGTGTCAGTACCTTAGTCAAGTTACTTCACTTCTGTGAGCCTGTTTCCTCACCCAGAAATAGGGCTAATAACATGCACTCTCACAAGGGTTATATGGATCAGTTAAGAATATAAAAATGTGAGAATATTAAGTGCTCAGTCTCATAAAGCAGACACTCAACAAGTATTTCAACACTTCTATCTAATTTCTTTTCACTGAGATCAGTAGTTCTCCCACTTTATTCTGACTTCATACCATTCACACTTATCAGAGCCATCACTTAATAACCAGTGTATTTCAATGAGACCATTCAGGCAGGAAATAGAGATATAGGCAAAAGGCACAAACGTACTAAAACTGCCCGCATTTCCAAAGAAGACTTTATTTCTACAAAGTCCCTATAGCAACATAATTGGATAAGTCATTCCTCATCAGAATGCCAACAGCATCCTGAGTTCTGCCTACTATGTGCAGATTTCAGTCAATGTAAGAAATGTGCCCAGGAAGACAAATAATACAAATTTTAAGGACGCTGAGTACCTATTTTTCTACATCATCCACTTCTTCCAGGATAACTATATTTAAAAATTGTAAACACCAAGTTCCTAAAAGAATTCTAAAACTTGAAATGATTTAACTTTGAACATTATGTAACTGGTGTCCAGTGTCAGGTATACAGAAAGCATTGCACATATGAAATGTCCATTTGGTTCTTCTACAGAAAAATGAAGACCAACTAACGAGGAGTGAGTGCCTAATCCTTGCCAGCAAGTACATATACTACTCCATAATATCTGATAAAATTTATAATGTGAATTTGTAGTGCTACTACTTCAGCCTTTTATAATATTAACCAAATGATATTCCTTGGTTTAAAGCCTTTTTTGCAGCCCCTCCCCATTAGCTGAAGAATAAAGTTTAATCACCTTAATTGGCACTGGAATTTTTCCACAAATAAGCTCATCTTACCATCCTGCCATCCTATGTTTCAATTCCACCAACTTCCTGGTGTGCTATTCCCTCTGCTGACATAATTCTCTCTCCTCATTTATATAGCAAATCCTGCTCACCTGTCAAAACTTAGTTCAAAGGAAGGGACAAGAAAAAAAAGTCAAAATAGATTGGAAAAAAATGGAAGTTTCGGTACATGAAGGGGAGGGGGCTTGAGGGAATGGGATAAAAGAAAAAAAAAAAAAAAGACAGTTCAAGTCTGCTTGCCATTGCCTGTAAGTCCTAAGACAGGTACCTAAGAGTGCACCATTTAAGAGAACTGACAGACCTCTAATAGGCCTTTTCTACCATAAGTTAGACTTGCCTTATGCTTTTCTGGCCATTTCTCTTCAGTCTACCTTTAAATGGTGTTCATAAGGTTTCTGCCCTCTGTTACTTTACTTTCTCTATAAACTTAAGTGATATAGATTACACACCCATAGCTTCCATATTACGTTTATGCTAAGAACTCCTCAATTTCCTGGTCAAAAATGAATTTTTTTCTCAAGTTCCAGTATGTCCGAAGCTCTCCTGAATCCACCCACTTCTCCCTTTTCCTACTGTCCACATTCAAAGCTGAGCCAAAATTGTCTACCACCAGAAGTGGGCCTCTACTTGCTTTCAATCCATTTTTCATTTCCCACACAAAAACTGTACGGCCTTTTCAACAAATCAGCCTAACCCTCCTTCTCCACTGCAGTGGAGAGAATGGCTTCTTGCTCTTAAAAGTCCGACAATCTCAGCACTACCTATATATCCCAGTACAGCGTGAACTGTTTTTTCTCTGCTTCTCTGCAGTCTCTTGTCTCACTATTCTGCTGTTTACTCTACCGACCAGTTGCATGTCTGAAACACCTCCTTACTTCCTCTTCATTCAAGGGACGCCTATAAATCCTTTGGTCTTCAGAACAAGCACTGTGTCTTAGGGAGGACCGTCTCTAATCCCTACCAGGTCAAGGAGATAGGAGTCCTACACATCAGTCTGTGCCTCACATGTCAGAACATCCATTACTCTGTTGCACATAGTGATTTGTGCTTTTGTCCATGTCTCCTAACAGACTTTAGGATATGAAGGTAGAGACCGAGCTCCTCGTGTTCAACATCTTAAGCCAAGGACAAGTACAATTGTAGTTAAGACTAATATCACTGCACTCTGGAATCCAGAAGGAAGTGAAGATGCAGCAGCTTTCTTTCATCTACTGTCCTAGAGGCTGCAGGGCCCTACTGTTTTATATACAGCAGCAGATCTCCATGACTAAGGCACTTTGTTCATCAAACCCGAGGAAAGTTTTTTTGTTTGTTTTTTTTTTGGAGACAGGGTCTCGCTATGTAGTTGAGAGTGACCTGGAACTCACTATGTAGCCCAGGCTGGTCTCGAACTCACAGTGATCCTCCTGCCTCAGCCTGCCAAGTGCTGTGATTACAGGCGTGCGCCACCACGCCCGGCAAACCCGAGGAAAGTAAACAGGAGGAGTCTCCAGCCACTTTCCACCTTAAGAGTAAATGCTCCTCAGGTTTCTCCCTCCACCTGCCGCACTAGGCAAAACGCAGTCCCCCCGCCCCCCCATCAGCAGCCCTAGTTGTTCAGCAAGGGGACCAAGAAAAAAACAAAGCTTCTTAGTTCCCCACGTACCAAGCGAGGTGGCGACGCCTTGGTGCGGTTCCGCCCGCCCCGGGACGAAGCCTGGAGAGAACGGCGGGACCCTGAACTGCACAGGTGCGTCCTTGGAGTTGAGAACGCGCCTTTGCCTGCCGGGGAAGCTCCGGGAGTCCGAGGCCGCCGGCAAAGTTGCAGAGGTGTCCCACCGAGGTCGTTTGGTGCAGGGCTCACAGCCGGGGCCCGCACTCATGCTGGGACCCGCAGCGCACGGTCCCTGGGCCGGCTAGGGCGGAGCACCTCATTAACTAACCCTGAGGGGCACGGACTGCGCCTCCTTCTCGGCGCGTCCCCGCACCATTCCCTCTCTGCTGCTGACTGCCTCTATAGCTGCTGATCCGCGGGGCTCCAAGTCAGGACCTGTACCGTCGCTGGCCTTTCCTTTTCCGCAAGTAGCCGACCTGCCTCAGGGCGCCCCGCTTGGGTGAGGAATACGTTCGCTTTCCCACCGCCGGAAAGCTGCCGCCAGGCGCTCGACTTCCGGGAGCACATTGTCGTAAGGCGGAAGTGCAGCACTTTACGCCCACCGGCGTCCGGAAGGTCAGCGTGTGAAGGAGGCAGTGGTAACGAGGTCTTCCCGCTGCTGCTGTGAAGCAACGGCTGAGGTCTCAACCTGGCCTGAGGCGGCGGGGAGAAGCGGGCATTGGTTTGCTGTGACACCATGGAGGGAGGCGGTGGCAGTGGCAACAAAACTACGGGGGGCTTGGCCGGCTTTTTTGGAGCCAGTGGAGCTGGTTACTCACACGCAGATTTGGCCGGCGTCCCGCGTAAGTATCGGGTCTCGCGTTCGAGCTCCCCTTACGGCTTCCTGTGACTGCACCAGACGTGCGGCGTCCGGTTCTTTTTCTTGCTGGTGTTCACAGGCGTCAGCGCTAAAGGTGGGGTTCATATGTCTGCACGACTGCTTTTTCAAGGTTAAACGAGCTTGGGAGGAGCAGTACAGATCCCTAGGAAGCTCTCTGTGATTGATTTGACCTGGAAAGATGATGCATATTTTCTTCGTTTGTATCCACGCCTCCTTTCTTCGCTTTCATCACGGTCAATTCTGTGTTGAGCAATGTGCTTGTCCCTGGATTAAGACAAACCCGGTTCTGGAAGTAAACACACTCCAGATAGCAAGCACAAAGGTGCAAGAAGAGGAGGACCTTTTAGAATGGGTCAAATTTGACATTTGAGCCGTGACCAGCACATTGTACAAATGTTTGAGAGGCTAATGTCCAAGAAATTGGCTAGTTCAAATGCCCCGGAACAAAATAAATTTAGCATATACTATGAGGAACAGCTGTTAGGTCAGTGTATCTTTAGAGTTGCAAGGGAGTTGTAGTGGTAGAAGATAATGAAAACAGAAGCTGGAAATGGCACCTAATCACAGCTTTTGCAGGGAAGGATAAAGAGTTTGGGTTTGATTACTAGTGTAGAGGGAAGCCATTAGGGCTTATTTCCATTTAAGGTGATTCTAGTTGCTAGAAAGGATATATTGAAGAGGCAAAAGGATGTAAGTTAGATAGAAAGATATATGAGATTTGACGCTTGGACTAGGATGCTGACAATAGAGTTGATAGATAAGGATCAGAGTAGATATTAAAAAATAGGACTAACAAGACTTTCATTTGGTAAAATAGTCATGGTCAGTGCAGATTTATAAGCAATAGCTGAGACACATAAGATCAAAGAGTAAACTTAAAATTTTGGAAAATTTTTTTTCCTTAGTAGTTTTTTCCCTATCTTCAAAGTTAGTGAATTTCAAGTCTGGTCCTCTGAAAGTCTGCATTTTTTTTTTTTTTTTTTTTTGGCCCTGACCTCCATCCATATAGTAAAAGCAGCAATTCTACCCTGTCAGCATTAAGATCTGAAGGAACTGTGCTAGAATGTTTGTCCACAATTAGAAACCAGCTGGGGATTTAGCTCAGCGGTTTAGTGCCCTGCTTCGCAAGCACAAGGACCTGAGTTCGATCCCCCGTACCATTAAAAAAAAAAAAGAATTATTTGCTGGGTGTGGTGGCTCATGCCTGTAATCCCAGTACTCAGGAGGCTGAGGCAGGAGGATCGCTATGAGTTCGAGACCAGCCTGGACTACACAGTGAGTTCCAGGTCAGTCTCAACTACATAGTGAGACCCTGTCTTAAAAAAACAAAACAAACAAACACAATTAAAAACCAAACTCAAGCTCTCCTTTTCCTGGGATTGATTGATTCATCTTTTGCTGAATAATCTTGGTTAGATAGTCTTTTAGTAAAGTGAAAGAAGCTAACTTTATAAATGGTCTGACCCTGTTTCCTGATAGTTTGATAATTTGATCTGCTTCTGCTAGTACTTTATTGGCATAAGCACCTAGGCCACTAGTGCAAGACTGATTTGAAGCTGAGGGACCCCAGGAGGAAGGAGCCCCTAAACTGACTGGAAAGATAAAATGGGGAAAAAAACTCACATTCAGTGATCTGTAAGTCAATTGCAAAGCCTGTGTAACAGTCTAATTACCTTCATATGAAATAACTTAAAAAGAATTTTGTTGCAATATGACATTTTGTTTTTTTCTCTAGTAACTGGTATGAACCCCCTGTCTCCTTACCTAAATGTGGATCCACGATATCTCGTGCAGGTAAGATTAAGATTTTACTAGTCGGTGCTTTAACTTACCGGAAAAAGAAGAAAAGTTCAGCTACTTAATGTTGACTTGAATTGCTGGAAGCACTAAGTCTCCATCCCCCACCCCAAGCTCGACCTGCTTACAACTGTTTAACTCACTTCAAAGGTCTTCTTTTAAAACCAGCAAGGAATTAATGAAAAGTACCCCAGTGAAAATAAGGTTGTTTTTAAAGCTTTGTTTACTAGACTAGTACTGTACTAAATGTCAAAGTTTCAAAGGTTACTGGTTGAATATCTCAGGAAAGCAAGGTTGACTTCTGAAAATCAAAGTACTATGGTATATCAATATGTAACAAAGCAGTGAAAGAAAGAATGGAGCACACAAAACAGTTACCTCAGTAGGTACAGGAAAGCTTTTGATTAAAATCTAACACCCTTCTAGAAAACACTCTAGGGGAATAGAAGGGAACTTCTTCAGCCTAATAAATGGTAGCTATAGAACATTCAGCGCTCATAGATAGTAGTGAAAAAGAATACTTTGCCTTTAAGATAGTAATCACACTCTCTTAAATTCTATTTTAACACTGTCTAGCAGGACTGTTAGGCACAAGAGAACTAAATGGCATCTAGATTGAAAAGGAAAATAGTCTGCAAATGAAAACAGTCTGGTTGTATCTCTGGAAAATCAAAGAAAAGCACAAGGTGACTGTTAGAATAAATGAATTCAACACATAAAATTGTTAGAACTAATAAATGATTTCAGCAAAGTTACAGAATGCAAGACCAGTATAGTAGCAATGAAAACTCAAAAAAAAAAATTATAAACAATTGTTACCAGAAGAATCAAGAGGAATACAATTAATTGAGGTACAAAATTTAACACTCTTGCAAACTATAAAACATTGAAACAAAGAGTAAATAAATGAAAAGATATTTCATAATTGTGGGAAATTTAATGTTAATTATGACATTAGTTCTGTAATTGACTTACTAGTAGTGTATCAGAATCTATGCTGGAGTTTTGTTTTTTTTTTTGGTAGAAATCGACAATCTGATCCTAAAATTCAGATGAAAATTTAAGGAATCTAGAATAACAATTTTGAAAAGGAACAAATTGGAGGAGTCCTCCATTTTAAAACTTACTACAAAGCTATAGTAATTAAGGCATTGTGATAATAGCATAAAGATTTAATCTATAGATCAGTTGAATAAAATTAAAGTGGAAAAAATCCTCACATTGTTTACAGTCAGTTTGTTTTTAGCAAAGCTACCAAGACAAGTAAGGGAAATATAGTGTTTTCAAAAATGATGCTGGGGAGGTTGGGGATTTAGCTCAGTAGTGCTGCTGTCTACCTCACAAGTGCAAGGGCCTAAGTTCGATCTTTGGTACCAAAAAAAAAAAAAAAGAAATGATGTTGCGGGGCAGGGTTTTAGTTCAGTGTTGCTGCATCTGCCTCACAACTGCAAAGTCCTGAGTTCCATCCCTGGTACCAAAAAAAAAAGATAGCTTAAATCTTAATGTAAAAAACTGAAGTTAGATCCCCAACTTCACACCATATGCAAACGTTAACTTAGATTAGATCATAGACTTCAAGGGCTAAAGCTGTAAAACTCAAAAAAATCATCGACATAAATAGTTGTGATTATGTGAGTGAGGCAAATTTCTTAGATGTGCCAATGTAAAGCAAAAGTAATAAAAGGAAAAGTTGATAAATCAAACTTAAACATTTAATTTTGGAGTGCTAAAGGCAACATCATCAATACACACATTCGGAAAAATATTTGTATATCACTTACCTGATAAAGGACTTTATCTAGAATATTTTGCTATTAAGAATTCTTGGAGGTTGTGGTGGCACATGCCTATAATTCTAGCACTTGGAGGCTTAGCTTAGGCAATAGGATCTCCAGGAAGTTGAGGCCAGCTGAAGTACATAGCGATACTGTCTCAAAAAAAAAGTGTTTTTTAATAAAAAGATAAAACAATTACTGCAACAGAGCTGAAAAGATATTTCCCCTTGAAGATACACAAATACCGCATGATCATATGAAAATTGTTCATTGTCATTAATTAGAAAAGTTGAAATCAATTGCAGTGAAATACCACTTCACACCTACCAGGATGACTTAATCACAAAAACACAATATATACTGCTAAGGATGTGGAGAAATTAAGCCTTTGTGCATTGCTGGTGTGAAGGTAAAATGATACAGCTGCTTTTGGAACAGTCTGGCTGTTTCTCAAAATGTTAAAAATAGGATTGTGTTAAGACCTGGCAGTGCTACTCTTAGATACCAAGGAGAATGAAAATGTGTTCACATAATTTGTAAGTGATTGTTCACAGTGGAATTATAATAGGTCAAAGCAGAAACAAACCAAATGACTATCAATTGATAAATGAAAAGATAAAATGTGGCATATTCATATAATGTAATATTTGTCAGTAAAAAGAATGAATTAATGATACATGCTACACATGGATAAGCTTGAAAATTTGCTAAATCTGAGAAGCCAGTTGTAAAGATTATATAATGTGTGCTTTTACTGATGTACTTTGTCCAACATAAGCAAATAGATACAGAAACTAGATTAGCAGCTGCTGAGGATTAGGAATAAATGGAGAATAACTGCTAACACGTGCAAAGTTCTTTTCAGGGCAGTAGGGATGCCCTTAAAATCAATTGTGCAAGTATGAATATATTTAATAATGTCAATCATAGTCATCTAAAAAATTTCTCTTGTCCATTTCTGGATTGAAGGATAATTCAGTCAAACACAGTGATACCTCAGTTATCTCCATGCTTCTGGTCACAAACTGAACTGGATGAAAACTGAATCCCCATATGGTTAACACTGAATGTAACCCTTTGATTCAGTTCTTGTCCCACTTGGTCTTTGAGTAAAATGATGGAATGAAACATGTTTGTGAACTGAGGTATCACTGTAATATACCTAAAATCCTCAAACAAGACACATAATTTAGAACTAAGGTATTAATTTAAAAAGTCAGCCCTCAAAAACTTGCAAAATTATACATAGCATATCATGGCATGGGACCTCTTCAATTTGTATGATAAGAGTGAGTATCTTTGTTCATTTGTGCACTTTTTGATGAGGTTGTGTGCACAGACAAATAACCCAGTGCAGGCTGGACACGGTGGCACATGACTGTAATCCTAACACCTCGTTGCTTAGGCAGGAGGATCACGATTTCTAAGACAGCCTGGGCTACATAATAAGGTCTTATCACAGATACAAAATAAAAATTTAGAGCAGTGCTACTTTTCCTAATCAGGAATGTATTTACCAAAGTTTTGTATTTAGCACAGGAATGTGGGAGAAGTATGTTTTATTTTAAGAGTAGGAAGAATTTATTGACAGGAAGATAGCTTCTGACTAAGAGAGACAGAAAGGTGAGTTGCCCCGGGAGAAGTATTTCTTGTTATCTTTTCTGTGCTGAATGTGGCACTGTATGTTTGGTATGGTATCCGTTGAAGATTATTTTACAAAAATGAAGTAAAAATGTTCTCCATAAAAGTGTATTGACTTTTAAAAATTATTATTTACTATTAAGAGTGGAAGCATTTTTTAACCTGGAATTTCGGGTTCCCTTTTTTCCATTGATTCAAGCTACATGTTTTGTAAGTATTTACTAAAGAGAGGATCTAAAGTTTTCTAAGGTTATCAAAAGAATATACCTAAAAGAAAATTTGGGATATGATTGAGATTCAGAGTTTAGTCCTCTATTTGTAAAAATAGGGAGAGACTTCTTAGTAAAAAGACAGCATTCCTTTAGGCATCAAAAAAAAAAAAAAAGTATATCTCAGTCAACTGAAAGTTACTAAGGTGGGGTATCTGGGGTATAGCCCAGAGCTAGAGAGTTTGCCTAGCGTGTGCCAGGCCTTAGATTCCATGCCCAGCACTGCCAAAAAGTAAATAGAATATTTAAGGGGATAATTTGCCTTTGTCTGACTGTCAGTCTGTTGTTTTTCAGTAGTTTTTGCCCAATTTTAATGATCATTTGGTCTCATACAGTAAGGGTGCTTAGTGAATACCTGCTACTGAATAGGTAGCAGGTATTCCAGATAGGTCATGTATCAGCTGTTATCAATTTTCTGTTTACCTTTCTTACCTTTCTTTAGAGCTGTCCTTTTTAAACTCCTTTGCATCACTGCTTTAGATTCATTAAGGCAGCTAACATACAACATATCTCATTTCAGTGGTGTGAATGAGAATCTCCTTGTTGAACTAAAGGTGTTACGCATTTCATTTCACATTTAGCTATTGCAGGTCCTTTTAGTTTTGAGTAAAATAGTTGAGTTTGCTTTAATTTGAGGTTTGGTTTTCTTGAAAAACTGCTTTGAAATTTAAAAAGTACTTTGTAATAATATGCCGTGAAGCATGCTCACCTTGGCTTTCATTATGATCCATTAGGATACTGATGAGTTTATTTTACCAACTGGAGCTAATAAAACCCGGGGCAGGTTTGAACTGGCCTTCTTTACCATTGGAGGATGTTGTATGACTGGTGAGTGTGAAATTTTTTTAAGTGTCTTTAGTCCAAGTAGTTAATGGTACCTAAAATCAAAAGCAATAAGAATATTGGTTTTAGGGTTTATTTTAGATCAATATTTTCAATTATTTTCTTTTTTTGATAATGAAAATGAGTCAGAAATACAGTTTTTTAAAACAAAGCTTTAATATTTGGATGAATTGTTGTTGTTCCCCAGGGGCTGCCTTTGGGGCAGTGAACGGTCTTCGGCTAGGATTGAAGGAAACCCAGACTATGGCCTGGTCCAAACCAAGAAATGTACAGTAAGTGTTGGGTAATCCTCTTACATATAATGCTTGAATGTTAACCCTGCTTTGTTAGTTTGATAGATATAACCCGAGGTTACAAATGTTCAGAGACTTGATACTTGATATACTTTCTTTTTTTTCCCCTCTTTCTTTTTTTGGTCTTACCTCCAATAGAAGGAACGAAGAAATCAGATTGCTGACTTTTAGTTTTTAAAAGGACTGAACGTTTGAGTTTCTTGGTCACCTGGTGCTACTCCATCCTAACTTCTTAGTAACATGTGTTCTATTTTTCAGCCTGTATGATAAGCTTTTTAATTTGGCAAATTAAACTTAGGAGTCAATTCTAGAAAGATAAGGCTGTCTTTCCTCATGACCTTGAAGTCTACAGAGAAAGGAAAAGGCAATTAAGTGGGTCAGAAAATGTGTATATCTTCACTCTACCTAAGAAACAAACATGACTAGTCCCTGTTGATATTACTTTAGTGATATGTTGCTCAGATTTGCTATTTTTTAAAAAGAAAATATAAATGCTTTTTTTTTTTTCAATTTTAATTTAATACTTTTCGGTAGGAGGAGTTGTACAGTGTGCGTTCCTTTTTGATTCATGGTTTTGTTCTAGGGCTCTTTGAACGTGATCATCTGCGAATATTGTTCAGCCAGCAGATGGCAGCAGATGTGCTAAGGTTAGAGCTTATGACACTTGAAGGCCTGTCAAATTTTCCTGTTACTGTGTGGATCACTACTTGAATTACCTGCCCAGATCCTTCAATATTTTTGTATAATTCTCAACATTTTCCTCTTTGCTCCAGTGATTTTTATTTTTTTGTATTATAATTTCGATTCTGTGGAAAAGTAGACATAGTATAATGAGCCATCTGTAACATAAGTCTTCTTTAACAACCATCAGCCATGTTCCATTTCCTTCTGTGTTACTTTGAAACATGCCCCCAACATTATATTGGATATAAATTTGGAAGTGTTCTAGAAAGGATAACTTGCTTCATTTCTTACAACGTAATAGGTAATCATTCTCATCTTTCTATTTAGGCAGGCAGCATTTAGTAATAGAAAGATGATAGGCTTTATAGCCAGGCACATATATGTGGCTTCAGAACCCCAGTTTCTTGACTTACTGTTTTATAATTTTGAGTAAATTCTCACTGTTTTCTGCCCTTCGGGTTGTTGAGAGATGATAAAAATGAAAAGTAGGTAAGAGCTCTGTTCACCTGAATAGATTTCAAGGTCCTCATTGTCAGTTACAAAAGGTCCTTTGTAGATAACAAAAATATTTGCAGTTCTAGACAGGGGATGATTTAGCAGTGCTTAGTCAGAACCAGATGCTTTCATCACATATCATTTGTGTTGTCAGATTGCCTCCCAAATAATTTTACTATCTTTCAGTCCTACCAGTGATACAGTGCTGGAAATGAATAGTTTTAATGTTTGTTACAGATGAAAGAATGTATTAAACTTCAGATTGATTACTAAATATGTAACAATTAGGAACAAAATCCTTTTCAAAAATTACTAATTTTTGAAACATCATTTTATAAGTACAGTGGACTCTTGACTTATGAACTTGATTTGTTCCCAAGGGCTGGTTGTAACTCAGGTTGGTCAGTGAAGGCTCAGGCTACTCTGCATAGCCTTCAAAGTCTTTCTCCTAAGTACAGGCAGATCTCAGTGTCCTTAGAGAGACATTGGCCCAGGATTTCTCAATTAACCCCACACAGCAAGGGTGTTGTAATTTTCCTTCCAGAACTCTTTAAGGGTTACATATGTACCTGAGACATTTGGAAGCACAAGTGGCTGGCATTTGGGTCGTAACTTAAGACTTTGGTCATAAGTTAAAACTAAAATTCTGGTCATAATCCAAGTTATTCAAATGTCAGGCCAATCATAACTCTCATGACTCGAGGGTCCACTGTAATACCAATTTTTGTTATTGTAGAGGTTAATTGAATCTTGCAATAACTAAATGAGTTCTTCAGCTCTTTGTTATACTTCCACTGTTTCCAGCAGTAGTCAGCCGTCCAGACAGATATATAGCTGTGACGGTGTTACACTGCTGGGAGAGCATTGTCTTGTCTTCCCCTGTTACCCTTTGTTGCTGTTCTGGTGGCAAGGGGCACTGGTGCAAGTCTGACTGTGCTTCCTTGAGAGTGTGCTGAGCATTCACTTTGGCTGCTTGGTTTTAGTCTGGGAGCAGACAGTGTTTCTGTCTCTTCAGTTCTGCTTTATTTTCTGTACTTTGATATTCTTTACTTTGATTCTATTTACTATTCTGAGTGTGTGCTCTTCTTCCCAAAAGAAATCAAGCCAATTTGTCATACTCAAAATGACATCTTTTACATTATCAGTTTCTGTAATCATTTTCTTTATAAAAGATTATTATTCAAAAGTTGTATGTTTAGCATGTATTTAGTACTTTTTATGTTTAAAAAATTTAATAAGGAATTTTTCTCAATTGTTGCCTAAAATGCTGAATATTTTAACCTAACCCTTATCTATATAGAGTAAAAGCTATCTTTTGAAATCTGAGGAGATAGTAAAATGTATCCTAAAATTAAGAAAACGTCAGGGTATATCCTTAGGCATTTTAAGTAGCTATTACTTTTTTTTTTTCTTAAGATTACTAGAGAGATAATGACTATTTTATTTCATTTTTGAGATAATGATTCTAAATGCAGATTCTTTCCTTTTCTTCCTTGGTAGGATTTTGAATATGGTGACTAGGCAAGGGGCACTCTGGGCCAATACTCTGGGTTCTCTAGGTAAGTAGAAATTTCATTTACTAATAAATGAAAAAAAGAACATGCAAGTATTGTGGATAATTTGGTCAACCAAAATTCTGGTTCTAGGATATGAAATAATTATATTTACATCTGCTCTTGTGAATAGTGTAGCTACCACAAACTGCCTTTTGTTCAAGCAGGACATCAAATAAAATCATGTTTAACTAAATTGAAATTCAGGTAATTTTGGCACAGGCCAAAGGGTTATCTGTGTTAAGAAAGATTCAAGGTCCTATAGTGAGATGTGACAGATTACTCCTGTCCTTTTGCCTTGTTTTCCTAATAGTCTACTCAGCAGTTTGTTCACCTGAGTAGATTTCTAGGACTTCATTGTCAGTTGCACTGGGTCCTTTGTAGATAACAAAAATATTTGCAGTTCTAGGCAAAGGGTGATTTAGCTTAGTCAGAACCAAATGCTTTCATTATATATCATTTGTGAATGATAGGCTTTTCATTATTGATGACAAATATATGCTCAGACATCCAGGATTTTACTAATTTATTAACTTAGCTGAATTTCTAATTATCTTTTTACTTGTGTCAGAATAAGAGAAAATATATACAGCTCATTGAAAAGATAGAAAAAGCCTCTGTTGTGACATAGTAAGATCCTAGCCTTGTCCTGGGTTTTGAAGGAGTGCATTTGCGCACTATGCAGTCAGATTTGCATTTTGGATTCTGCTAAGTAGCTGCTTTCACGTACTGCCTGCCTGAGACTTTCTTGGTTTCAGCACTGCAAGTCCTTCATTGCAAGAAACTCCTCATTCCTGGGCTCATCAGATAGCTGGTCATCCGCTGGTGACCCTGTGTGTTCTCATTGTCCTGTGATCAGCCACAGTATTCTCATATTCACTTTTGGTTAAATAAGTTGACCACAAAGATGTTGCTATATAGATATGTATAGCCCAGCAGAGGACTTCTAAGACTGAGCTTGGTATTACATTGTTGGAGGGTCAAATGCAGCTACAATTTTGAGAAAGGGTAAGAAAAAGTTTGAATGCATTTGTGCCTGATAAGAATCAGGGTCATTGGAAGGGTTGTTTGGGGGAAGATCTTGTGAAATCAAATGGTGCTAGAGTTACAGGTTTTGCATGTATGAAAAATCAAACCTCACATTCTTTTTAATTACTTTTTTTTATAATAGAAGTATGTGGGTGTTTAGTCCAAAGTAAAGTTATTATGGGTAATGTATAAGTGAAAATTTAAAATATCATTCTTGGGGCCATCCAGTAACATTTTCTAGAAATAGCTACTTTTGTTGTTTCTTCTTAATCTGCAGATGTTTCCTTCTGTAGGCAGTTGGAGTCGTGCACAAGTGCCTGTTTCATATGTTAGTAGATGTAGTTCTACTGTATACTGTTCCATTATGTGGAAAGTCCCCTTCTTTATTCAGATTGTGCAAATGCTCTTGATGAGCATTTTATTCATTACCAGGGTTTTACTGTTTGAAACAGTGTTCCAGTGATTGTTCTATATTTATTTTTGAATAAGTCTGTCTAAAAATAATAGCCACACTGACTTTTAGTCATCCTTATATTACTAATCACTTCTATTTTCCCTTTAGCTTTGCTATATAGTGCATTTGGTGTTATCATTGAGAAAACACGAGGTGCAGAAGATGACCTGAACACAGTGGCAGCCGGAACCATGACAGGCATGTTGTATAAATGTACAGGTGGGTGCTGCTGAACAGAGAACTAATTCTTAATAGACTTGAAGCATGCTTGTTATCCACAGTTCTCAGTGAAAACTGTTATGTTTTGCTTTTTTTTTCTAGTACAATCTGGTGCTCACACCATGTGGTTATTTTGGTTTGTTTTTGTTTTATAATTGTGGTAAAAATAACACTGTCTTAAACATAGTCTAGTTCAATAGTGTTAAGTTACTCATAGGATTATGCAACCAACTCCAGAACTTTTCATCTTGCAAAAAACTTATACTCTGTACTCATAGGACAAAAATTCCCATTTTTCTCTCCTCCTAGTTTCTGGTGGTCTTATACTGTCTTTGAATATGATTACTATAGGTACTTTGTACAAGTAGGCTCTTAGATTATTTGTCCTTTTGTGACTGGTATATTTCACTTAGCATAGTATCCTCAAGGTTCATCCATATTGTATCATGTGTCAGTTTTCTTCCTTTTTAAAGCTGAGTAATACTCCATTGTATATATTTACATATCTGTCCTGTGTCAAAGGTTGCTTGGGTTGCTTCCATTTACTGAATATTGTGAATAATGCTGCTGTGAATAGGCACCTGCAAATACCTCCTTATGAGTTCTTTCAGCTATATATCTGGAATTGGATTCTTGGAATAGCTAGTTCATGATTGTTTTTTTTTTTTTGACGTTGAAACAAGGTAAGATTCATTGGGAATATATCTCAGTGGTAGACTTGTCTGCCTAGTATGTATAAGGCCTTGGATTTAATCTCTAGCACTACAAAGAAAACAGTACATTAAACTGTTACAAGATACAAGTCCAGAGCTCCAGCTCTATTAAGAGCATGTTATTCCTGTGAGAATCTTACTCCATTGGGAGATCAGCATGATATTGCATTAAGCGTGAGATAGTGCTTTTCTGTGTATACATTTTCATTAATTTAGAAACAAATATGTGGATAATACCTGGTTTTATTTATTTTTACTGTGTGTGTGTGTGTGTGTGTGTGTGTGTGCACAAGTGAGCACAGGTGCATGTGATGGTGTGAATTGGTCACTTTCCTGGTGCACAGCACTTTACACCTGCAACTTAAGGGAGGAGAATTATATTTTGGCTCATGGTTTCAGAGCATTCAGTTGGTGGTCAGCTGGTCCAAAGGAGGAACATGGTGGAAATGGACCAGAGCTGCTCACTGGGTGGCACTCAGGAAGCAGAGCACAAGGAAGAGCGAGCTAGGGAGATACACCCTACAAATGCATGTTCCAGTGATCTGCTTCACCAACTGGGTCCTTCCTTCTAACAGCACATTCAGCTATGAACTCAGCAGTGCATTAATCCATTGATGACTATAGTGCCTCATGATCTGCTCACCTTCCAAAAGCCCCACTGTAATACGCAAGATGTTTGGGGGACATTTTAGATCTAAACTATGATACTGGAAATAAACCTAGGACCTTATGCAGGGAAAGCATATGCTTAACCACTGCTATATCCCCAGCCCAGTGCCAAATTTAATTGTTTTTATTATATTGATAAATCTTTGAATTTCATAATTTTATTTTTATCAAAATAAACAATTTTAAAAGTTTAAGTTAATCTTAAATCTAAAAGTCTCATTGATGTACAGTAGTCTTATGCATTCATCATCCTCACCTTAGCTAATTAATTTGCTGCTTCCAAAAGTAACTGCTTTTCTTCTTTCCTCTTTACCTTCATGTGTCTAAATAACATGATTATCTGGCTATTTCTTGTTTTTTTAATCTCAGGTATTGACTTCCTACTAGAAAAACTATGTTAGGGCCTGTAAGAATTGTACAAAATGTACTTGTTGGAGAAAGGAAGTCTTGCTTTTTTTGCGGGGGTACCAGGGATCGAACTCAGGACTTTGCACCTTCAATGCAGGTGACAGCACCACTAAGCTAAATCCCCAGCCCAAGTCTTGCTTTTTATAGAACGTCTCATTTACGCGAGGGATTACAGGTCACCTTTGTTTTATGGACAGGCTGAAACTCAAGCAAGTTACTTTGGCTTTCTAGCCAGCTCTTTAGAGGCCTTGTGCTAATGAACCCCCAAGCCTGACTCTGAAGACTTATTACCACATCAGATTGCCTTGCCTGCAAGATAGAGAAATCAGGGGATATTTTTAAAAAAGGAAAGGAGTAATAACAGTTGAGTGTGACCTGGAGTATGGACTGAATTTCAAGTGTATCTGGTCCCATGATAAGCATAAGGGAGGTGGAGGAGAAAAGTCTGGGAGGAGAGTATAGATCTAGAGCATAGCAGGCATGAGAAGTTTAAGCTTAGACCAGAGGTCCTCAGACAGGTCATAGATGATGTTAGTCACCTGATCAGATGATTACATATTGTATGTGTGGACTACAATGCCACACGATTCTCTATAAATATGTGTAATTATTGTATCAATTAAAAAGTATATTAATAAAAGTCCTTAGATAAGCAAGCTTGGACACACCCAGTTATGCAAGACTCCAAAGCTCTCTGTTTTGGACCGGGAGTCCTGGAGTCATTCTTGTGGGAGATTAAAGTAGAAATACTGGGTAGATAAGATAGATTGGAGGTCAAAGCAAATCAAAATGGTCAAGGCAAAATACTACAGAAGTTTAAGGTTTGTGAAATGGCCTCAAGGCAAGTGACAGGTGGTAAATGTCACATCTTATGAAATGGGATGGTGAGGGAAATGTGGGCAGGGAAGATGACTGGATTGCTAGAAGGTTGTTTTCTTGCTTTGCTAATTTCTTTGTCTTGTAATACTGTGGAAGTAGCCCTGTGACTAAGCAGCACACCATTGTCCCTCCCAGTCTCTTCCTGGAAGCACTGAACTTACTGAAATATCTGTTGTCTTTGACTCCCTGTAGTACTGTCCTTTCAAAATTCTTTTTTGCCAACAGTTCCTGGCCATTTGAGTAATTGTTTTCTGTGAGTGGTGATAGGATTCCTAGATCCCTCTGAGGACCTTAGCAAAGTTTTCAAGCATTTGTAAACCTAAAGTTAATATGTGCCGCAGGCTCTGTTCAGGAGGAGTGGAAGTTACAATAGACACTTTCAGACATATGAGTAATGGAGATGCCAGTATTGTGTTTAGAAAGTAGGATGTATCCAAATGTTCAGTTTACCTATTTTCTTTACAGTAGCCAGTGAGACAGTCTTCTGTATGATTTGCTCTTTTGGCTCCAGGTTTGACTCCTTTTACTCCCACTTTGGCCCTCTTTTCTTCCTGCTTCCTTTTCTTGGAACTGTCTTTCCAGACATGCATCTCACATGCTCTTCCATCTGTCTGTGTTCCTTCAGATATGGTCTTCTCGAGCCATCTTTCAAACACCACGTACATATACATAGTTTTGTGCTGTGGGATAAGTTGCTGAGAGCCATGCTATGTAAGCAACAGAGCAACATTTTAAAAATGCTAAAAACTAATGCCAAAATGCCTTCCAAGTACTTGCTTACTTTTGCTAGCATGAAATGTCACTTGGTGAAAAATAATTATTAAAAGTCTCGCTTTGATTTTGTCTGGTTGTTCATGGGACTGAGTATTTTCCTTTGTTAGTGGTTATTTGTCTTTTCACTTGAAATTGTCATTACTTTTATTGTTTTTAATTGAATTGGTGCTTTTAACTGATTTGTTAAAATATATCACGTATTGTGGCAGTTATCTTTCGACCTTTTATATATGACACGTGGAATTTTACTTAATGGAAAAAAATAATGGCAGTAATAAAGAAATTATCCAGAGCTTCTTTGGCAGGTGATGTTTTAGTACATTCAGTTAAGACACTGATAAATAGAATGTTTTGACAATAACTGATGGTAGTTGCTTAATTTAAAACTTGGAATTTTGTGTATACATTTACTTTTACTTTGCTTTTATAAACTGACTTATGGAAGATGTAGGATTAACTTGTCAAGGTGTTGGCAAGAAGGAGGGATCACTAATAACTTTTGCCTTTGAGAACTTGTTTCCTGAAAATGTGTGAATAAGCTGCTTTTAGCTAATTGATTATAGCTATTCTTGTTCAGGTAGAACATAGTCATCATTAAGTGGATATCATATGCCCCAGGGAATCCCATAATGACATTTTACACGTTTTGAAAAAAACATTTGCATAGTTCATTAAAGAAATATGAGCCTTTCAATCTGAGTTCCTTTCTTTTTTTCTTTTTTCCTCTTTGGATTTCTATTTTTGAAGAGTACCCTGGGGGTTGGAAATATTTTAGGTCAGCAGGAATGAGGCATTGCCCTAGGGTTAATGGTTCTTTCCTTAATGGTTTATGCTTGCCCTAGTCTTAAAGAGAGTACCTAAGCTCTTTTCCAACTCCTTGAATCTGAAAGTTGAAGTTACATTTTTATTCCTGCCACAAAATTTTATGGTCTGTCTTCTTGGATTTATTTAAAACCAGAAATTAATACAAAGACACTGATTTGCCTTTGTTAAAATGATTTCAGTGTGTTGAGCTAAACCATTACACCAGAACTATGTACAGAGGTTGGGATTCTGGGTCAGCAATTATCTACTTCCTCTGATTATTCACTTCCACAATTGCAGTGGAAATTGAAATCTACTTTTCACTTGACATGAAATTAGTTTTTCTTTTGTGTTTTTCTCTTTTGAGCCAAGAATTTTCTTCTCTATAGTTAAAATCAGAAGGGTCTCATACTGTGTTACCTCATTACTTCAGGGAAATCCTAACACAGAAATTTAGGCTCCTGTTTTTACTTTTCACTTGACATGAAATTAGTTTTTCTTTTGTGTTTTTCTCTTTTGAGCCAAGAATTTTCTTCTCTATAGTTAAAATCAGAAGGGTCTCATACTGTGTTACCTCATTACTTCAGGGAAATCCTAACACAGAAATTTAGGCTCCTGTTTGTGTGTGTGTGTGTGTGTGTGTGTGTGTGTGTGTGTGTGTGTGTTACTGGGGATCAAATTCAGGACCTTATGCTTGCAAGGCAGGTGTGGTGCCACTGAGCTAGCCCTTCCCATGTCTTTTGATAACATCAAATATTCCGCTGTTTCTATCTTATCAGTAACTCTTGATATCTCTTAAATTAGAAGCTAATTTAGTGCATTTTCCCATTCAGGATTGCCTGTAACAGGCAACACCACAGCAGCCTACCTTCTGAAGGAAAATGAGTGGCGTGGGGCCAACTTTTCATTGGCTAGAAGCACCCAGTGCCACTATGCATAATAGGCTTAATTTTTCCCTTTATTTAAAACATGAAATTCCATATTTTGTGTGAAATCCCAGATTTTTAAAATACTAGTGTAATTTTTAATATAGTTTGGTCCAAGCTCTTGTTGGCTGATTGACACACTTGAGCTAAGTTTTAAATTTATCTCACCCTAAATCCTTCATTGTGAACATATTTTTGGGGTTTTTTTTTGGTACTGGGGATTGAACTCAGGCCCTTGAGCTTGTGAGACAGGTGGCAGAACCACTGAGCCAAATCCCCAGCCCTAGGTTTTTTTAAACAAGAATTTTCTATGCTAAGGTAAAACTTTTTGGGTATAAAAGGTACCCACACTCTGTTTATGTGAGTTCCATGTACCTGCATGTTTTATAAGAAGTATTGTTAGAGCTCTTGAAGATGAAGTACCATATGTAGTCCATTTTATACAGCAAGCCTCTTATTCTCAAATATCTTAGGAAAACTTGGATTTTATGATTCTTTTGAGTTTTCTTGCCTTCTTTGTATTGGATTAATTACTAAAAACAGGGTAACTCAGTTAATGTATCATAAAGCAACTCAACCAATGGGACCTTTCAGAGGCATGAGTAGAACATAGGAAGTTAATTATGCTATTTTTAAAAAAATGTGATGAAAATTTTAAGATGATGTCATTTTTTGAGTATGTCATCTTTTGAAAAATCATGTGAATATTGTGCTTATTCATCAAACTTGCATGTGATCACTTTACTGGTTGATGCATTTAAAATGAAACAAAGTTTGGTAAGTGCTTATTGGTGAAAATTTAATTGTGCTGGGTGTGGTGATGCATGCCTATAATCTCATCTACTTGGGAGGTGGAGGCAGTAATATTACAAGTTCAAAGCCAGCCTGGGCTGTCTCAGAAAATTATTTTTTAAAGTATAATCATAACTCAGTAAATGTCAATTCCATTTCTTAGAACTGAATGTGATATTTGATCTTTATCCAGACTGTGTTTTTTTCCTCCCTTTGGTATCAGAGATTGAACTTGGGACTTTGCGCTTTGGAGGCAGGTGGCGGCATCACTGAGCTAAATCCTTGGCCCTGATTTAATTACTCTTTATATGTGAATGATGTTCATTCATGTTTATAACAATATTATTCACAATGGCCAAAAGGTAGAAATAATTCAGGTATCCATTTATGGATGGATATACAAAATGTGTACCCATATACAATGGAATATTATTTCAGCCTTAAAAAGGAAGGAAATTTTGATATATCATGGATGAACCTTAAGGATATTATGCTAAATATAATAAGCCAGTCACAAAAAGTGCAAATATTCTTAATGCCACTGAACTGTACACTTGAAAATAGTTATGATCATAAACTTTGTTCTGTGTATTGTATTACACTTTTTTGGGGTATATTTTTTGGTTGTGGGAATTGAACCTAGGACCTCACATGCTAAGCACACGTTCTACACTTGACAGGGTTTGGTAGCCCTCTCAATATGTATGTTAAGCCTGTTCCTCTAAAGCAGGGCCAGCAGTTGGCTGTTCACTATCTGAAAGCCAAGAATTCTGTTTTATCATTTTCAAATGGTCACATATTCAGTGGTGTATAATTATCTACATAATACATTTGAGCCTCATAGACTAGTAATATTTACTACCTGGTCTTTGTAAGAAAGATTTGCTAATCTCTGTTGTAAACTGTCATTTTTATATTTAGCTCTGTATCCCCAAAACAAGGCACTTAAGTATTCTGGGGATCTTTCCACATGTTTAGAAAATGTAATACTTGCCCCTGTCTCTCTGGAAGACTTGAGTAAGGGTGCAAAAAAGGTAGGAGGTAACACAGAAACACAAGCCTTGTTTGTTTTGCTTTGTAGAGATTGACCATTGGTCTAATTTGCTTACTCTGTCTTCAAAGCAAGTATAGTTGCTGATCAACTTCCTGTGCTTAGTTGACCGGAAGTTATTTTTTTATTAGAGAAAGACTAAAGCAGAGGCCCTTAAACTTGTTACCGGTTGACCACTTGGGAAGCCTCGGAATTAAGGGAAAGAGTAAAATTAAGGTATAATAAAAGGCTGCCCTTGAGTTAGGATTAACTATGTGGTGAGTAAATCAGACACTGAAGATGTTTGGTGTCTTCCTGTTAGAGAACTTTTCTTATCTTTAAAGAACTAATGCCTGTCATTGATCTGAACTAAGTTTTTGTTTCATTTTGGTTAAAATATAGAAAGCTTTGAGAGGCATAAATTCTTCCTAAGGAATATTTAATATCCCCTGGTGTTCCAAAGATCGTAAAGCCTTACACATCTCATTGTAATTACGGGATTCCTAATGTCTCTGCTGGAGGATTTCCATGGAAACTTGACAGCTGAAAACTTGTATGGAAATTCTTCCACATGTGGCAGAAACTGTGTTCTTAGGACACTCAAAGCAAAGGAAGCTCAGCTGGAAGAAGTAGTTTGTGGTAGACTTTATATGGATCTGTCATGGACTAAAACTTCTGAGGGTCAGTGTGCTTTCATTTATCTTCCCTGTCACTTTTCTACTAACAAGTAGTGGCTGGGGGCACAAGGTCCATTGCTGTTTCATGTTGATTTAGAATGGAGTTTAGAACATCACATTTTGGCTGCCTGCTTGAGATACCTCTCATTATACTATAAAATTTTAAGTCCGGTAAATGAGACATGATGCTGTTGTCGATACATTTGGTGTTTATTCTTCTGAGCCTCAGTTTATTTTCAATTTTTAGGAGTCTGGTCTAATTATTGTTCACTTTTGGGCCTGCAGCTTTTTCTTGACATGCTAAAGACATGACAAATGATCATTATTAAATTGAACACACTTTTAAGTTAGCAGATTAGGTGTATGTTATTTTCTAATTTTTAATGTTTCAACCACACTGAATACATTAGAAATTAAACTGCCATGCCTACTTCTAAATGCAAAAAGATGATAGATGATGTGGACTTTAAGAAGGTAACTTCCATTTACTTTGATTTGTGAGGCTTTTAAAAGTTTTTGCTCTCCATCCCACACCCTTCACACCTATTTATGGATGGTACCTGCAACTTGTTTGGGTATGTTTAGGACAGATAATTGTGACATTTCATAGTAGAAGCTAAGCAGGACAGCTATCAGAAGTCTTCAGAGTGGAGAGATTCCTGCAAGGAGTGGCCTTTAATTTATCAGCAGAAGACATCTGGTAGACTGAGAAATGGCTTAGTTCAATGCAGCAGTGTTGCTGTATTTTGCAGATTTGACTGACATGGCAGTAAGGAACTCCACCACGATGAAGATGAATCCATCCTACCTTTGTCTTCCTAAAACATGACCTGGATAAAACACTAGCTACAGTGTGGGCCCCTTGAAGTCTGTGATCCTTCCTTGTTTGGGGAGCTTCAAGATGTATCACATTCTTTGAAATATCTTTGGGAACCCTCTCCTGTGGCATTTTTTAGTTAGGCTTCTTTTTACCACATAATAGTTATGACTGACATAACCATAGGCAGATTTTGAGCAGTATCTGTGTCACTTCCTCATACTAGAGTTGGGGATTATTTTCTAGTGACCAAGACATTATTTCTGCATTTTGAATGAAATCTTTTTCCACATGAAAAATTGTACTGTTATTGAGCAGAATTACATAATTCTTGAATTTTTTTCCAGCTAGTCTGATAATGTGAAGTGGCCCATTGCTTGTTAGTCCTTGGAGAATGTCCTAATAGCCATAATTCAGAGCTTGACTAGTCATCTTATTACAACTGCTTCTTGAGTCCTCAGAGTTAATATTTAGAGGACCCTGCCTGTCCAGAGTCCAAAGGCTGTTTTTCCACATAGGGTTTCACCTTGTTTATATTACAGCCTAAGTTCACGGCTAGTGAAGTATAAACCTTATCATGTGACTGACTGGTTGAAAGCTCAATAATAATAAGTGTGAGACTTATCCATAACTGCCATAGTTACAAGTTGGATTGAGAAAAATCAAGACATCTTTACTTCTGATTATTTTGGTACAAACTGAAAACTGGAGAAATTGTGTATATGAAGTTATCAGAACATGTATTAGAAAGTCTGGGGAATTTATCTCAGACTTAAGTCTTCATTTGTTGTGTTGCTTTAAAAAGTTACATGCATTTGGGATGGAATATTCTTTTAAAATGTCTCCATGTCTCTTTCGCTGTACCATACTCTTTATGTAGCCCTTCAGTACTAGGATGTATGCAATTCAAAGTTGTTCTCCCTTTTCCTTCTCTCCTAGGTGGGCTTCGAGGAGTTGCCCGAGGGGGTTTGGCAGGCCTAACACTTACCAGCCTGTATGCACTATATAACAACTGGGAGCACATGAAAGGGTCCTTGCTCCACCAGTCACTTTGAAGATTCTGCCAACTCATGGAGGACATTTGTAGTATCCAGTTAATAAGTCAGTCTGGATTTACTTTCTCCTGCCTACAGTTAGCTTGGAAAATTGAAGATTCTGATTTACTGTGATGAAGATGATCATGGATAACCAGGACCAGCAGCCCTTCTTGCTCTCAGTGAGCTGAAGCCAAAACCTTGGTGGCTGAGTAATGTGGTTCTATTCTCCTTTGGAGATGACCTTGCACCTATTTGTTCTTTCCCCTATCCTGAACAGGAAAGTCACTCAACTCCCAGAATTCAGGTCATGCTTCAGTCCTTTATCACACAATTTGTTCATTAATGGATCTGAAACTGTAATACTCTAATATCCTGTACTCTAAAGGGTGAAAATAGAACCAAAGTCATACAACTCCAATGTAAACTGTCTAAATTTGAAAACATCTGGGTATAAAATAAAAGTTATTCTTGGCATTGTTTGTATTAAAATGAAGGGCTACTGGTAGTAGTAACTTCTTGGATGAGATTTTTTTCCCTATGGAACTGGCAAAGACCTCAGGGATTTTCCTCATTAGTGTAGTGTGTTAGAACAGTCCGTCCAGCACCTTACTCCATTCTGAATGCTGTTAACTTGCTCCTTGGAACTGATTATGTTTAGACATTTCCCAGGAAGCTAAAGGAAATGAGGGTAGAATGTTTACTTTCTGAATCAGTTTTATTCCTAAGATGAAATTAAACAAATGTAATAGCACTGCAGGGTACTTATATACTTAATCACCACAGTCTATGTGATTGGGAAAGTAAACAGGCTTTTTTGGATGTGTGTAATAATGGGAAACCTGTGGCAAAGCACTGAGCCCCAGCTGCTGGCAGACCAGTATAAAAGGAGCAGATGTAGACTTTTCAGGCAAAGGCTGAAAATGGAAGCAATAATACATCTATTTTTGGCTAATTTAAGACTTATGAATTACAATGAATATGCCATTTATGTTTAAATTGTTTGGCTTGTATTCCTAACCAAGTGTACCGCATAAACACATTTTTAACCTTGTTGTACAAATGCACACATAATTGTTGTGGCTTTTAATGGAGGGAGGTATAAAATGCATCAGTGCAAAATGTTTTACATACTCATTAGCTTAATGATTAGTATAAATCACATTTTGATGGTATAAAAAGTGTGTTAGATCTCTCAAAAATGAAACTACAAAATTTGCTGCAACTAAGATACTGTAAAGGCTCCAAGTTGTTTTTACCTACCACCTTTATTATAATTCTCAGTGGTAAATGGAAGAATTACAAAGAGGCTCTTTTCAGCTGTGGCTCAAAAGGATTCCAGAGAAGCTGTATGGCAGTGTCACTGTGAGACTGATATTTCCCTCAGTATTTCCAGTAACACAGGCAGTTAAGAGACTTGATAGTTTCAAAGCCCAGAAGGCAGCTAAGATCTTAGAATTGTAAAACCCACTCACCTACAGAGAAATGTTTAAATGACTAAAGATACTGAGAAAACAACCAATGGTTCCATCTATAAAGCTTTAGTAAGCACCCCAAGGCACAATTATTGAAACTACCTGTTCACTAAAATGCCACCACTGCATTATACCTTTGGGGGTACAGGAATGCTGTGTTTGCATCAATAGGACACTGACCACCCCTAGTCAAAAGCACCAGGTGTTAAGCTCAGGTTTCATTTACTCAGGATGCACCAGAAATCCTTAAGGTGGTGAATAGTTCAAGTACTACATTTCTAGCTAGGGCTCTTTAGAGCCTGTAGGTGTGTAGAATATTGGAAAAGAGGCTGAGTTTGTACAAACCTGAAAATGTTTCTGAAAGTCCTCTAAGGGCTTACTGGGTAATTCAGTAACAGAGAAAGTGATAAGGGCAAAATCTGCATTTGCTATATTTTTTCCCAGTGAAGAAAAAATAATACAAAGCTGACACGTAGGCTAAAATGTGTGGCAATGTCACAAATAGCCAAGATTACTAATACACGATTTGGTAAGGAAAAAACACCACTACATTGGCAGGGTTAATGTTTGTGTGCAACAGGCTGTATATTAATTGAACAGAATAATCATTTCAGATCACTAACCCAAGAAAACCCACAGCAAGAGAAGCATGTAAAGGGCCATCAAACGGCTCAGGAGTCTGCTAGCTTAATACTGAACACACATGGGTTATGGAAACATTTCACTCTGGGGACTAGTGTTTATGCATTTCCACTAATAACCCAATCTCAGGAGCCATGGAAGCTAGGGAGAGACCTGTCCCCTACGATGCCCTTCTAGTGTGGGGCAAATTCATACTTTCGTAAGGAGAACCCTATCACCTCAGCATCAACAAATAGCCTCTTTCTGTAACAAAGTGGGCTGTAATTTGATGAAGTCTCTTGGCTAGTTCAAACTCAGGCAGAAAAGGAACTAAGCTGGCTGGTCAGACCCAGGAACACAATGGAGAAGCAGCCACAGCTCATAGATGAGATGATCTGCAGAGATGCTCTGGCATCACAGTCCACTCCTTCACATCTGTAAAACCCAGAGATGAGAAGTCACTTAACCACAGAAGAAAAGGAAATTCTCTTCACCTTCAAACTGACTCATTTCTCAATAAACTACTAGAATCTGCATGGGCTATGAAAATTCCTGACCATTATTACATCTTGAAAGGTCACTTTCAGTTCGTCTGGTTACAGAGCAAGTTCAAATACATGGCACTTTTAGGAGTACTTCCTCTCCTGCCGTCACAGCTAGCGGGAGTATGGGTAAAACATAAAATCGTATGTAAGGACAGCTCTCTAGCATTTGCACTTCTGGCAGGTACCCACCTGTAGAGGAGTTCGATACAACCACTTTTCTTTATCAACTTTAAGCTGCATACAGGCAAAGAGATCGCAAACAGCTGGGAGGCCATATCGGTCTGGAGAAAAGTTATGTTCCTCTTGTAGGGGTGAATTAAGAAATACTTCCTGCAAGAAAACAAAAACGGTGGATTGCTTCAAGACTGACTCAACTCCAAATAGTATCTATAAAGAATAATATAGATGTTGGCCATTCTCTAATAACCAAGAGCGTATTATTGCAATTGCTATTTCTTCCCTAAGTCCTTTCTGTAAAGCAATTAAACAGGCTAAGTTTTTTCTTTCCTGGATGGGGCTTGGGGACCAGGAATGCACAAAAATAGTTCAGTTTGAGTAACTGTAAATCTTCCTCCTGTTGGTAATATGGCATCAAAATTAATACTGGAGCCAAATATAAAATTTAATATGTTCAAGGATCTGGGCCTTCTGTAAGGTATGGAATTGAGAAAGTAAAACTCAATAGGGTAATTTGGATGTCTGCTTACCTGGGCCTTCTTTCGAAGGAGCCACTTATCTTCAGAAGACTGGCTGAGGCTCCCCACCTTCTTTCCAGGCAAGACCCAGTCAGCAGTGTTAAAGGAGCACCAGGAAGTGGTCATGGGGCTTTTAAGCTTTTGTTTACCAGCCTTGTCCTCTGTATTTGGTACTTTCTTGGGGCTCCCTTCGTTGCATGAGGACCTGATGAGCCACTCTGACAAGGAGCTGTTTTTTAGGACCTGGAAGGAATCAGTAATTCTAGAAGGACCGAATGCCTTTGGTGCCTTAGTGTGTTCCGTTATCTCTTTTCTAGAAGGACAGAGCCACATGTCGAGGGACACTCTGTGATTTTCAGGCTCAGATTTGACTTCCACATGCATCCCATTTTTATCCTTTCCCTCTTTCTTCAGAAGCCATCGACACAGAGCTTCCTTCTCACAATTCTCATCACACACACACTCTGCAAAGCTTGTGCAAGGCTCATTGGCTTTGCACACTTCCTCTACTTTATATGGTTCCTGATGATTCTGGACAAGCCAATCTTCAGTAATCATGCTGGGGGTGGACAGTGGTTTCTTGGCCTCCAAGTGGTCATTCAAGCACTTCAGATTGCCCAGGTTTTCAATTTCCACACCTCTGGGCTGGTTGCCCTGACAGTTGGTACAGGAGTCAGGCTGGGCAAGCCAATCACTCACGCTGTAGGGCTCCTGGAACACTGGGAACAGGAGCTTAAACTTCTCACTGGCTTCATGGCTGCCACTCTCAGGCTTCTCCAGCTTGAAAGGCTCCTGGGGAGTTGCCAGCCAGTCAGAGAGGCCCAAGTCAACTTGATCAAGATTCTCTGGATTGCCAACCTTCTCAACTTTACTGGAGAAGGAAGTGGTAGAATGGCTCTTACGCTTTAGGGAACTTGGTTTTCCAGGAACTTCTTGTTGCTGACTCTTGAGCAGCCAGTTTTCTAAGCCCTGTAGTGTGCCCCAGACATCAGAAAAGACACTGCAGGCTCTAGCAGATGTCTACACAGGAAAGGTACAACATTAGCCAGAATAATAATGAATGTTTGGAGATCTTGTCTGCATATTTACTGTCTTGCCCAATACACACAGTACACAGTAAAGCCAAGTACACAGTAAAGCCAAGAGGCAAGGAATTTATGTTATTAAAATATGTATCTGACTACATAATTCTACTTTCTGTAGTTTTAGAAAACTGAAAAGTATAAAATGCAGAGTAAGAAAAATACTTGGAGTATTTTGATTAAAAGTTTCAGGAAGTGTGGGCAACGAATCCTCTGCTAGTGGGAATATCAACTGTTCCTCACTTCTTGAAATCTAAACTGGCAATGTTTTAAGCTTTAAAGGGTAGGTAGAACTGTCATCTAAGAATGGAATGAATGGATCAGGGATGTGCACAAATAATCTTAAAGTGTTTAGGGCAATTTCATTCATATCCAGAAAAATAAGAATTTAAGTTTTGGCCAACTGATGAATTTTAATTGAAGATTTTATAGAAATTAATGACAAATATATTTAAATTCAAATATATTGCTGGAAAAAATCTAATTTTAAAACTTTCTATCCACAGTAAAGATGTCATTTTTTTAATTAAAAATATTATTAAAAACATGTTTCCAGATTATGATTTAAAAACTAAACAAATTACTAGTCATGAACTCCATTGACTCCTACATGAACCTCAGAAACTATGAAGGCAGCAACGCACCTGGCCATTCTCTAAGCTCTGTTTGTGGCTCAGCCAGTCCTGGGGGTTGGTGCTGGGCATGAAAGGAGCCTGGAAAGCACTGGCAGGTTTGCTTCCAAGAAGCCACTCACTGAGAGGTACAGCCATGCTGCTGGGCGCTGACTTCTGCTGCTCACACTGTCGAGAGCCATTCTACATAAGTTTTGGGGAAAAATCATTTCATAATTATAAAGTATGACTATAGCTGTCTAAGGCCCAATATCACCTTGCCTGAGAGCCAGCTATGGCATGCGGAAACATAACTCTTGTTTTGCCTCCAGGTCCCAAGTTGAGGCCTCAATGATCCTGTGATACTGTGATGCTCAAGGGCAAGAGTACATCAGCTGAAGAAATCTTGGTTCTTTGAGAACAAAGTAGTAATTAAAAAAAAAGGGAAAGGTTTCACATAGGGGAAGGACAACTTCATTAGCCTGCTATTTCATCCTACTATTAAGAGAGCTCTCCTTACTGCCGTCATCAACATAAGATCCTCTCAATGTAGGATTACCGCTGTTCCTCCAGTTATACCCAATAAATAATGGCTAGCTGGGAGTGTCTTTACCCACTCTGAGTCACTGATCTCCTGGCCCCCCATATACTTTGAAATTATGTAAGTGTCTACTGTCTTATTTTTCTTTAGCCATCACTGTCCCCCTTTCTAGGCAGTTGGTGGATGGATGACCTGATCACAGGAAACCCTGCTGTTGAACAAGGCACTGTCAAGCGCAGGAGGAGTTCACCTGACTCTGCTTTGAATTATCACCTGCCCTGAGCAAGGCATGGGTTCTTCCCAAAACTAAATTTCCAGTCTTAAAACAAGGAACACAGCTGCTCTCTAGGTTTGTCTCAACTCAAAATGTCTAGGATCTATCTTTACAAACAAATTACCTCTATGAAACAGAAATTGGTCCCCAGGACAGAGACTAAACCAGTAAGACAACTAATGATAATTTACTATGAATTAATAACTGTTTTTTTCAACACAAAACAATTTGATATTCAATAATGCAAAAAAGAATTCAATTGAATAAAGTAACTCCTTACCATGGGAATAGTACGAAAAAGTGATCTGGTCAAAACTCAAAGAAAATATAATCCAAGTAATGTTTCAGTTACCAGAAACAAAACAGCATCTCACCTGCTCTGGCATTGGAATGTGACCTCTTTTCTCTAGGAAGGACCCAATGCTTGCTGAATTAGCATGAGCCATCAAATGCTCAGGGATTTGCTATAAAATGAAGACAATTTCATGGTGTTATTTATGCTAAGCTTTCCTACCAAAAAAAAAGTGAAACTAAATTTCAGAAGTCTTAAGCAGAGCATTACTGTTTTCATAGAGTATTTAAATTCAATGGTTTACAAAGAAATCAAATCTGAGAATTCCCTACTATATAATTATTACACCAGTCAGAATAGGAAGTTTCTGAAGGTTATGCCTTGAGAAAGCCTCAATTCACAGTAACAGGAGCAGCTGTGAGGCCTCAGCCAGGGTGAGCACAGTAGGAAGCATGATAACTGCACTACTCACAATGGTCTTAAGGGACCCAAATGTGGTGATGGTCTGGCGCAGAGTGGTTGTGTCAGCTTCAAAGAGCAGGACAGTTGAATCTTCAGGCTTAAGGGTCAAATTGCCTAGCCTGGGGAAAAAATACACAGGATTTCTCTATTTTCAAGAGTTATTTTAGCTACTTGGAAAACAAAAGCCAGATTGAGTTGAAGTGGTAACTTGGTTCACAAACTTAATTCTTTCCACGATTTATTTGAAATCAAATCACAAACATATTTTAAATGATTATACTTTTCTGATAGCTTAATCATATCAGCAAGTGTAAATATATAAAGCAAGATAAACTTACTGTAAGAACAGACACGTTAAATCCCAACACATGCAGTAAGTAACAAAACTGACTTTCATAGTCAAAACTAGCAAAAAGGGTCTTTACCTCTCCAGGCACACAGAAACTTGATTGGCTAGATCTTTGCTTTGGGTGCGCTCCAGTTGATGAATAAGACAATTGAACTGGCCCAAGAGCTACAAGAAAATGAAACCATGTAGCCATAATGACATTAAATAACATTAAAAGCAATTCCTAAGTTAAAAAAACAGCATTTGAGATTAAACTTTTATGTGACTTAAATTAATGCTGTATTAGCAGGAAAATATTCTCTGAGAATGTCATGCTGGAACCAAGTCTAGGCACAAAGCTGCCTTACCCAGTAGAGCTGCTGGGCCTGCTGCTGCAGTGTCTCCTCTTTAAGCTGATGGATGAGATCCACCTGTTCATACAGCCACACCTCTCGGCTCCGAAGGCACTCCAGGTGGCGGCTTATGCAGCTGTGGATCTGAGCCTTCACCTGTGGGACACATATGTTAGCTTCACTAGTGCCATAGCTCAAAGAATGACACGAAACTGCAAGAATCATAAATATCTGTGGGTCACAAATCCTTCTGATTACATGACATCCATGGAGAGCCTCATCAGGAAAACGAATACGCTCTACGTTGTGCCTATAATTTCAGATTTAAGTCCAAAAGCCCACTCATAGACCCACAAAGCCCTGTTTAAGAATCTAGCCTTAAAGGCATACTTAATCTCTAAAGTCTTCCCTCCATACTACTAATCTTCCTCTTAAGATTAGGTTTATTTTGGATGACCTAACATAATGGGAGAAAAGCTCCAAAACACCAAACCAAACAACAAAAACAAGGATATGCCAGAAGATACAGATTCCCTATTTTCCAAATAATTTAGAATATATGGCCTTGGGAGTTCATCAGTGAAAGACCGAGAGGATTAACTTAAAAGCTGGCCACGAGCAGTCCATTTGCAGCAGGCTCACATAGTAAGGACGTGCTACCACATAACAAGAGATAGAAGGCCGTTAAAGTGGACAGAGTGAATAAACTTACAAACTACATGTATAAACAGTGAATCACACAAAGGATAAATATAAAAATCCAAAGAAGAGAAACTAGCTATAAGCCGCATATGAGAATTCAAATAAGTAGCTATATTTTAAAACATTTTTTTTCTGTATAACAGGGTGTTTCAATACTTGACTAACAAGACTATTCTGATCAACCAACTTCATTCTGCCTCTTGGAATGACAAATCCAGCAAAGACGGGGCACGCTGAAGGACTACTCCTCACATATCCAGAGGATGCAGCTAAGCAGGAGACTGCTTAATACCTTGAATATTTTCATCAATGGCAGAGGACCAATTAAAAAGGCACACTGACCTACCATTGATACATAAGCTTGTTAGAGTGCTGAAAAATTACCAGTATATTTGCTGTTCATAATCTATTTGTAGATTAGGATTAAAGTGGATTTAATCCATCTTTAAAGCTGTGTGAATTTTTCTAAACAGGAACAGCCATTTGCAATATGGATTTTCATAGTGATTAAACAAATTATAACTTTTATTATTAGCAATCGATCGTTTTTTGTTTGAGACAGTGTCTCACTATGTAGTTGAGACTGACCTGGAGCTCACTATGTAGCCCAGGCTGGTCTCGAACTCACAGCAATCCTCCTGCCTCAGCATCCCGAGTGCTGGGATTACAGGCATGTGCCACCATACCCTGCTTATCATTAGCAATTGAAAGCAAATGGTCATATAGCAATGTAAAAATATACTAATGAGTATTTGGTAAATTCCAGTAAGTTTTTACCATTAGCATAATTTTGTGTTGTACAATTAACTTACAGTTCCATCTGTAATTTTGGATAATATTCAGTGGTTAACAAGTAACAAAACCTCATGCCTTCCCTCCCACAAAAAAAAAAAAAAAAAAAAAAAAATGCACACTGAATGCAGGGCTCAGGAGTGGTAAAGCACTTTCCAGGCTTCTCCACACCTGCCTTTTTCCTCTCTGGAATCAACATACCAGGCAGCAGCTGACCAGGATTAAGAGACCATGTGTGGCACAGAGCGAAACTTCATGGCTGGCACTAAGAGAAGCTTTGGCCAGGCTCTAACCAGCCCCACCCTGAATTCAGACAAAGAAACAAAAATGCACATCCAACCTCTCGTAAGTTATCTTTAATTTGCTGTTCGGCCCGGAGAACTCCACCAATAGCAAGCTCCAAGTCCCTCCTTGCATCACTACACCTCAGAAGGGGTTCTCTGATACTGGCACAGCTACTCTGGTCCTGGGTGGTGTTCATCTTGCTCACTGTTCCTTTAAAAGAGTAAAGAATAAAAATCCAGTTAGCACTATCATTGCAACCAAAATCCACCTTTTAATCATTAAATGATCATTCCAACTAGCTCCCATTACTATTTAGATTCCCTCCAACACAGGATATGTAAGTCCTCTTCCCTCCCCAGCCACCTCTGCTACAAAATTCTCTAAGTCTACTTAGTAACATTTCCTTGTGAAGAAATATTCCTGAAGAAATACACTAATAATCCCAAATCAACAGGACATATTCTCCAAAGGATTAAAAGGAACATTAATTAGAATGTAAGTTTTTGGGCTGCAGATGTGGCTGAGTAGTAGAAGCACCTGCCTAGAACATGTGAGGAATAGTTTTAGGCCCTAAGCACAACCACCACCACAAAAGGAGGTTTCTATTTGTAACACACATGATATTCAGCAGATTTAGACTAAAATGTATGGAAAGATCCATAATTACTTTGAAGCTAAGCTGCTAAACAATTATTAGAGAATTTAGAATACTGTTTAGAGCTAGCATTTGCCTACATGGATTGTGAATACAGAATTTTTTAATTTAGGAGAAACTTAGTGACTCTACACCTAGATAATATTCTTTTCAAGAATATAAATCTAATAAATTTCATATGACTACTTGGGAGGCTGAGGCAGGAAGATCCCAAGTTTGAGGCCAGCCTGGGAAACTTAGCAAAATCCAATCTCAAAATAAAAAAGGGCCCTTGGACATACAGCTCTGCAGTGGAGCACTTGCCTCACATGGATAAAGCCTTGGGTTTAATCCCCAGCACCACAAAAAAACAGTAATAATTTCAAGATATTTGGATACAAAAAAGGTATTTAGAGAAATTGGTGTGGATACAGAGGGTTCTCTGATAAGCTGAGGGTTAGGGGAGACAAGAAACAGGAATGGAAAGAAAGCACATAGTGATGTAATGACAGAGAGAAACATCTACAACCAGGAGACCGGTTTCTAAACACTGCAGCCTAGCAGGGTTCAGAGGGCTCTGGGTGTCAGGTTTTGAGAGGCACATTCCTGCCTTGCCTAATTACTCAACTATTTTCTCTGATTACCTAGGTGAAAATAAAAGGCAGCTGTTAAAATCAGAGAAAACATGGGGCTGTGACAGAAACAGATTCCAAAACAACCCTCGGTACTGTTGGTATATCTTACAATATATAAAATTTTTTTTGTACTTGAATCAGGCCAAGAGACTTTCTTTTTTAAAGCCAGGGACTAAACCTAGGGAATGCTGTTATACTTTCAGCTCTTTTTTAAAAATTTTGAGACAGGGTATCACTAAATTGCTCAGATGGCCTCAAACTTGGGATCCTCCTGTTTCACCCTCCAGGGATGCTAGGATTATAGGCAGATGCCAGCTTAATGATTTTTGTTTATGCTTTTTGAAACAGGGTCTTACGTTGTAGTCCAGGCTGGCCTGGAACTTGCAGTGATCCTCTTGCCTCAGCCCCCGAAGTGTACCACACCTGGCAATATTTGACTTTTAAACAGCAGAGATCTTTTATTGAAAGCAAGCTCTACATTGATAGCAGTGTGCTGGGTCTTAGAGAAAATTAACTTGCTTATCACTGCCCCCATGGTATTGTGTTTGTCACAGGACTAATCTGTTCTACGATTATTAGATGAAATTTGAAATTTATTTCTGGGTAACATACTTTAGAAGGGGACATTTAGAAAATGAGAAAAAGGCTCCAAAACCATGAAAAACTTCCCCAGGAAGGAAGGCTGCCTGGCCTAGATAAGAGTCTCTGGGAGGATGTGATTACTACTCTCAAATACTTGCAGAATAGAAGACTTAGGCCATGGGAGGAATGGGTTATAGGAGACATTCAGGCAATAACAAAGTACTTTCTAACAGGCTAAAAGCAATGACTATGGAGAAGCCAGCTTTACACCTCAGATCCTCCAAAGGGCTGGCTGTCCACTTGCCACAATGGGAATTGGGGCTGGCCTTGACCCCATGTAGTGGAAAGTGGAGCAGGGGGAAAGTGGTGTGGGTCCCACCTGCAGAGACAGACTGTTGGGAAGATGCAGCACTGTGGGCTTTCCTTCCAACAGCTCGCCAAAGATCCAGATGCAGGAACTGCAGAGTCCCTATGAAACTCAGTTCAGCAACTTTCTAACTTGCCCTTTTGAGTTCCTTTACTTCAGCCTGTTTCCCCACAATGACCCACCCATAAGAGAAAGGGCTTCAGAAATTGGATTTTGAGCCCTTGGGGAGATTTCCCTAAAACTGAGAGCACCAGCTGAAGTCACTCTGCTGCTCCACACTGCACCCAAGTCAGCCAGGCAAGGTAGGCTTGTTTAGTTCGTGCCTACCAAATTTCCCACTCTTAGGCCCTCACCTCGTGTGTGGAATGTCAAAGCCAGCCAAAGTGTAAAATTTAATCAAATTAAAACATTGCTTCCCAATGTCAAAAAACCCCAGAACAGAGGGAAGACAAATTCAAATGCATATGGTGTGGACCATAGCACTAGATCCCCAACAAAGTCTTCAAACTCAAGCACATGCAGCTGCCTACAAGGGTAAGGGTGAAAGCATAGTGGATGTTCTCTCCTTTATCAGCTATGGGCAGGACATGGGACGCGATCATAAAGTTACAAAACTGATTTTCCCACATTTATCATATTTTTCAAACTAAAATGAGTGCTACCTTTCAAAACAATTATCTTGTTAGAATAAGTGTCTTCAGAGCCCATTCACCAGCTAGTAAGAAAACCTGTTTCCTATCTTCTTGGCCAGTCTAGCATACTTGGCCCTTGCTGCCCGGAGCTTGGTCCCTTCTCCTCCCTGTGAAGTCACAGGGCAGTCAGCTGCCATTTGCTGATCCAGAGGAAGGAGCTATGCAAATACTTGCCCTCTAGCACTCTGTGGAGGAGGGAACCTCCAAGTCTCAAATCAACCCCACCCCAGAGGTGAGCTCAGATCACGCAGGCCCCTGTAGGGCCAGCTTCAAGATAGACTTGCAAGAGGTAACAAGATCATGTGGCCACTTCCAAGAGTAACACAACACCTATTTCAGGTCAGTGTGAGGGGCGGAAAGGACTAGAAACCACTCTGGAGTCTGAGAGAACTGAGATCTGGCTATGGCCCCATGCTTGAGACCCATGAAGTAGGAATTTAACTGTTGGCCTCACCTTCCTCTGGAAAGATAAGATACAATGACAGCAGTGTCAAAGGACACAGCAATTTAAAGATCTCATTTGGCTTCATTTTCAATCTTAGAATTGGGCAACACTTTGTTTCATAAAAGAGAATGTACGTTCCAATGGGCTGAGCTGAAGAGATTTGGTTTCACATACAGAAAAAGGCTAAAGAAAGCAGAAATAAAAAAGTCATGTTTTTAGTTAGGAGGGGACAGTGAGAACAATGATCAATCAGTTAACATCATCCTGGGTAAGGATTGTCAGGGAACTTCATTATCATACCAATTAAAACTGGCCTGTGGGAACTGTGGCTGTTCTAATTCTGACTTCTTTTGTGATTTCATCAGATCATTTCAGCTTGGTGCCGAGCAACTTTATGGTGAGCGTCTCTATTCTGTTCAGCTTTGTCAAGAGCAGCAGCTTAGTTCAAATCCATGACCTCCTTTAATTCACATTTAACAGCAGCTACACCTGAAAGACTGCATGGAGGGTAGTGTGAGGGACTACCTGTCTACAACACTCAGGCTAGCCCTGTGCACCTGTTACTTTTTCACTGCAGGTATTCTTGCTATTAAGTTTAGCTGTGTGTGGGAACTCAGCACTCTCCACCTCTGGAGGATAAAAAAGCAGCATCCATATAGGTAAGGGCTTTCAGGTGAGACAGTCCTGAATTATATGACCTTGGGTGCCATTTGCCCTTTTTGAGGCTAACTTCCCAATTTATATGTAAGGGTAACTGTACTGAGTTGGACTTGGGAAAGATGGTAGCGTTTATTGAATAAATGACAGCTCCCCACTTGGCCTTTCACCATTCCACACAGTAAAAGGCAGGTCACTAAGGGTAGTAAAGGGCTAAAATTCAAATCTAAATCAGTGTTGGTGAACTTTTTAGAGTTTTCAATGATACAAACAGCCTGGTGTCTTATGTGTGTGCCATAGGTTGCCACTACTGGATTCTAAACGCTCTAATATATACTAAATATTGTATGCTTTTGTCTGTTTCTTACCTGTACAGACACATAAGCTTTAATTCTAAAATTCAATTAAGCTACTAAAAAATGTCTTTATCTTCACCTTCATAATCCAAAGCACAGCCCTTGCATCTCCCAGTAAGGATTGTCTTAAATGTTTACTTTTTGAAATGAAGTTCACTGCTTTCTAAAATGTCTCTCTTTCTAGGAGCTCTGTCCTAAGTTTTACAGTAGGCAAAAATGTAAAGAAGGGGGAGAGAAACACACATTCCTCGAACAAGTAACATGACCGTGTGTTTCTTTACAGGAGGGAGTTCTACAAACCGCACAAAGCATACTTTGACAATGATTATGAAGTACGAAAATCTTGGAGCATAAGTGAACAACTTACCACAACTGAAGCTAAGTCATTATCAGTTAAACCACAAAATGACTAAAATGCTATAACCCACTTGGGACCCACACAAATCACAATTTAAATTGAAAAAACTAGCTTGGAGATGTAGCTCAGTGGCTGAGTGTGAAAGGTGCTGGGTTCCAGCCTCTGCACCAGAAATAATGTTAAAACATTGTAAAAACCTTAGGTTTGTGTGTAGTACACCATTCACAGTTGGTACCAAAGGCCCACATAGTTTGAGGACCCTTTTAAATGGTCACAGCCCCAAGGGTAAGATATGGGTTGGGAAGGAAGGCTCCTAAGGTCTAGTCCTGGGTTCACTCTCCAGGTGGGCTCGTTCTTCCTGCAGTGCATTCTTAGCCATAAATTATTTTTATTTGCCAACGCTGGGGTTGAAAATTAACATCCCAGTGGTTGCCACTGAGTAGCTCCCACAGTTTCTCAGTCACTGTTCCTGTCCACCTTACATTACAAGCACGGTTCTCCAGGACTGTGGGTAACTGCCTGGTGTTGTTTGGGTACACTGCGGACCCGCACGGCGCAGATGTGGGATGTCATCCTAGACTCCCGGAAGCTACAGGCTGCCAAGTGCCAGTCTAGAGAGCTAGAAGGGCAGGCCCTCGCCGCCGCGCCTCCTCTTCTGCGTCCCCTGAGCCCCCGCCCGCTGCACACAGGCTGACCTCTCACAACGTTATGTTGAGATACGGAAAGCTCCACTCCTCCAGTCACTTAATGAAACAGAAAGGCCTCTTCGGAACACCCATGTCCGCCCGGAGGCCACGCAGCTAGGACCCCAGTCGCCGTAGCTCTCCCTCCGCAGCTGGCGACTGGGCCTTCGACCTCAGCACCGCGAGGGCAGGTAGACGGACAGAACTTGAGACCTACCTGGAGAGGCCGGCCAGACCGCGGCACGACGGTTCAAAAACTAGAAGACTGACGTGAAGTGACCAGGTTCTACGGCGGTATCAACGGTGCCGCGCAAGGTCGGGACTGACTCCTGGGCTTGCCTGAGTCGCCCAAACGCGTCCTTTATCCCCTCGGCCCGGACAGCTAAAGGTGGGCGGCGCGCGCACGGCGGAAGAGGCGGCGCGCAAGGCGGAGGAAAGGG
>NW_022900913.1:70862657-70876047 GCF_012274545.1 Fukomys damarensis
GCCCCTCCAGAAGTCCTCTCCCAGCCAGTACACTGCTTCGGGTCTGGGGGCGCCCGGACACCTTCGCTTTGGTCTCCAGCTGCGCCCACTGCACGGAGTCATCCAGCTTGTAGGCATGGCTCAGGAGCGCCTCTGCCGCCTAGCTGGGCTCTAGTTCCTCACCGCCAGGGCACCTTGACCCGTGCTCAGCGCCTCATGTCTGTCACACGCGCAGCCTCACTGTGCCTCCCACCCAGCTGCGCCCGACTTGGTCGACCGGACTCGGTGTAGCGTCGCCGAAGCCAACCAGACACTTGTGTCCGTTCCTGGATGACAGGCTCTATTCACTGAGAAGGGGGCAGAGGAACGCCGTGGGGGTCTTGGACTACTGGGCACGTGTTAGTAATTATCCCGAGATACAGTAATCTCTAGGGTGCTGCAGGGCAGACGGGGAAGGAACCTAGAGGATACCGTCACTCCTTCAGTCTGCTTAGTAAAGGCAGAGAGCGAGCCACAGGGGAATGAATGAATACTAAGGGCCGTCACCCCTAAGGAAGAGGCAGCATCTCTGTCTGGGAAGCAGTTTGTTTCTTTTAAAAATTTAAGGTGGAGTCTCACTAGTTCAGGACGGCCTGGAACTCTAGGTGATCCTCCTATCTCAGGCTCTGGGATAATGGGATTACAGGTGTGCGCAACCACAGGTGGTAGCACAGTATTTAATTTCCCAATTCACACACTCATCGAAAATAATGAGAAAACAGTTCTAACTCCAAAACTCTTTGGATAACATTTTGTGACCATACAAAGAAAACGACATACAACTCTTCTGAAATTTTATGGTCCTTTATACTTTGTCATAACTAGAAAGAATAAATTCCTTACTAAAATATAACATGTCAAAAACCGCAGGGCCGCTCTGGCTGATACCAGCTGTGCTCTAGTAAACTAAGAATTCCTTCTTTGAAGGCATTGCCTGCGTAGTCCAGTGTGGTCACTTTGCCCAGCATGGCTCTCTCAGCTCTCTCTGCGAGCCATACCAGCCTCTTTTCTTTTCCCCAACTGTCCACTGTTTAAGTCACCACCACTTCAAAGCCTAACCTTCAACAGTTCTGGGCTAGAAAAGCAAAAGCAATCTTGGGTGATAATAGCACAGCAGGAAGAGTCACAATTCCAGATTTGATGTTACAAAGCTATAGTGATGAAAAAACAGCATGGTACTGGCACAGAAAAAGACGTGTATCAATGGAACAGAACAAGCAGACATGTTCAACTATCTGATCTTCAAGAAAGGGACCAAAAACACACACTAGAGGAAAGATCGCCTCTAATAAATGGTGCTAGAAAAACCAGATATCCACATGCAGAAAATTGAGTCTAGACCCATACATTGCACCATGTACTAAACTGAGATCAAAATGAATCAAAGATCTAAATTTTAGAACAGAAATAATCTACTGAAAGATAAAATAGGTAAAACTCTTAAAGTCATAAGAATAGACAAGAATTTTCTAAATAGAACCCCAATGGCACAAGAAAAAACACAGAATCAACACTGAGATCATATCAGTTTAAAAAGCATTTGCACAGCAAAGGAAACAACCAACAGAGTGAAGAGACAAAACATAGAATAGGAAAACATTTTGCCTGCTATTCCTTAGATCAGTTAAAAAAAAAAAAAAAAAAAAAAAAGGGCACCTGAAATGACTAAACACTTCTCAGGAGAAGTACAGATGGCCAATAAATACACGAAACAAGTTCTACATGCCCACCATTAGAGAATGCAAATTAAAACAACTCTGAGATACCATCTTAATCCAGAAGGAATGGCCATCATGAAGCAATCAAAAACAAATTTGGGTGAGGCTGCAGGGGGAGTAGGGAGAAACACTTTTTTATAGTTGGTGGGAATGTAAACTAGTACAACCATTATGGAAATTAATATGGAGATTCCTCAAAAAACTAAAAATAGAAATTCCACTTGACCCAGCAATTCATTCCCCATCTAGGAATCTTCCCAAAAGAGTTAGTCATTATATTACAGTGATACATGCATACCCATGTTTATAGTAGCACAACTCATAATAGCTAAATCTTGGAAACACCCTATATGCCCATCAACAGACAAATGGATAACGAAAATGTGGTACAGATATCCTTTGTTTAACAACCTGTTTAAGGATTCAGACTTACGACCTTTCTCCTTTTTTTTGTACAGTTCTGTACATCTTGTTTATACAGCCTCAATGTCTTTTTTACAGTACATCTTATTTATACAATACTGTAATTTTCACTGATTGTACTATACAGTACAGTGCTGTAGTTTTGTTTTGTTATACACCATAGTACTGCATGTAAGAATTATGCAAATAAAAGCAAAGCATCAAGTAGGAGTTCCCTTTGACCATTTCTTTCTTCTCAATATTTTAATGCAGGGCCTGAGATATAGCTCAGTGGCGCAGTGCCTTCCTGAATATTGTAATGTATGTACTACATACAATTCCTCATTTAGTGATCAATTTATTTAATGACACAGTCACAAGTTAACTCAGTTGTTAAACAAGAAATGCTTATATTTATACAGGATGGAGTACTACTCTGCCATGAAGAAGGATAACTTGAGGCATTTATAAATGGATACACCTTGAGATCATAATGTTAAGTGAAATAAATCAGATTCACAAGCTGAAATTTTACATGGTTTCTTTTATATGAGGAACCCAAAAATGTAAATACAGAACAAAATAAAGGATAATAGGAAATGGGAGACCTCTTTAAAAATAAAGGATAGGTACTAGGGAATGAGATCTTTTTTTAAATGAGAAAGGAAATGAGATGGAAGGAGAGTGGGAAATAAGGGAGAGAGATTAAAAAAAGAATCAAAGAAAAATATGGCAATAGAGCTTTTTCAAAGGCGAAGGGGATCAAGAGTTGGAGGGAGCAGGGAGGAACTGGAGGCAAAGAGTCAAAAAAATAATTAAGATGTGTTAGGTATAATATCCCCCTGACAAATATAATCATTATATACTGTAAACATGTACTAATAAAAACACACAATTTATTTATAAAAAAACCAAAACAGTTCTGGCCCATTGGCTGCTGCCTCCTCCAGGACCACTGTAATCTGTATAGGTTTCCAATGTGACCCCTGAATCCTGTTGCCTTATCACTTGTCTGATTAACAGCACCCTGAGAGAAGATGAAGACCTATTTTATTTAGCTTTGAACACCCTTTGAACATCCAGTCTGCTTCCAAGCCCTGGCGTTATCTATTCCCTTCACATTTCACATGCCCTCCTGAGTCAGCACAGAGGATGTCCCCAGCACTTAACAGTGCTTGGCCCTGAATAAATGATATGAATGAGCAAATTCTGACTGGCCACAATCAAGTATGGTATATTTCTGCTATGAACATAATCAACTTGATGTCCCACTATGGCATGGATTAAATTCAAGGGTTTTCATAAGAGGAAGATGTTTTTAGCACAACCATTACTGCTTTTTTCAAACAAAACCAAGCTGGTAACGGTGTTGATACTGAAACTATAATCCTAGGATAGGCCCTGAGATACATGCTCAGCTCAATTTTCAAGTTTGAGAACTAGAAAGGAAATATTTACTGTATTCATAGCCAATTTAAGATTTTATTTCTCACATGCTGCAGTGTTACAAAAACCACAATGACATCAACAGAAGTTTGGGAGGCTTTTAGAACTGGAGTCATGCCCTATCCTAAACCTGAACTTCCTGCTATAAGATAGTTAAGAATAGGAAAACATGTTACTTATCTATCATCACATTAATAATACAATTTAATCCCTGGTTTTGTATGAAGGTGTTATGGATTTTCTGAACAGAAGCAAACAAGTCACAGAATATGTTCCCTCCTCCAAAGCCTGAGGACTAGCAATAATGCAAAATAAAATGTACCTGCCATTGCATTCTTTTGAAAGCAGTAATTGTCCACATATAAAAGGATTTAGCATCTTACGAAACTGGCAAACAAGCAAAAGCCTTCTGGCCTAGTCTGTCAATTATTTACTCCATCACTCTCAGAACTGACACATTTATAGAGTATTCAAGGTAATGCTGGATAAGAGGAACTTAAGTCCCTAAGTGTCCTCCAAAACATTTCTAGTCTCAAAAAGGAACATTATGATTCCACTGTACAATCAAGCCAAGTAAAATTATTTGGGATAAGAAGCTAAGAGATATTCAATGAGTCATTCGTGACAGAAGTTAAAAAAAAGCCTTAAAATAATTATTTTGTTCAATTGCCAGTAAATCTAATTCAGAGTATGTACAACATGCTCAGAATGTGAGGAGCTGTAGGATTGACTAGAGGCTGACACATGACAACTACAACGCTGTGGTTTAACAGTGGAAGAAGCCAAGCTATAAAGGATGACAGGACAGCTCCCTTGACTGACAAGCCAAGAGAAACAGAACTGTCAGTGAATGCTACAGGCCAGAGCACACGTAATCAACTTGGCCCTGTCCAGCCTCGGCCTCCACACTGTGCACAGCCTATGTTGAAGTAATGTATGTGCCAATAATGAAAACAAAGTCAAAACAAACCCTGGACAGAAATTTTAGAAGGGCTGAAAAGTAGCAAGAAAAATACTAAAACTGCCTTGGACATCTAACTACTATTGTCTCATGAAACAAGGGTGAGTCCAATTATATATATTATTTTGTTTCTTTTTAGAGTCATTTTAGGTTGGCCTTCTGCAAGCCAGCTAGTACGGGAGAGACATCGAAATCCCCATTGGGTGACAGTAATCCTGCTGTGGAAGATAATCCTGGAAATAGTCACAGGTCCTAAGTGCATCCCAAGTGTTGACAAGTCTTTATTTTCTTTTTTGGAAATAATTGATGATTAATATGTACAAAGTGCTTAGAATAGTGCCTGACACAAAGTGAGAGCTATATGGCCATTAGCTATTTTCATTGTTTGCATGATCAAACTTTAATATAGTTCATCAATTGAGTAGGTCCCTATCACCCCTCCCTGGAATTCCTATGGACATCTGGAGACTGATGCTTGCTCCTCCCCTTCTGTCCCCCGACTGCTCCCCCAAAAAAGGACTGGAAAGGCCAGTTCCTCTCTCTTCCTCTCACATTTTTTATCCTGCAGGTTTCTGCTCAGGGTCATCTTCTCAGCCAGGCCTTTCCCTCCACTCCTCCTTTATAAACCTTCTTATTCTCCATGGTACTTACCACTACCTGACATGGAGAAACCATTTCTTTTCTTTTTTTTTTCCATTAAGTTTATTGGCACATTTAAGATAAGCAATACAGTTACATTCATCGTTGGGATCTTGAACCTTTACATGATGTATCTTGGTTCATATTGTTTCCCTATTCCCCTGCCCTCCCTTCACCTTTCCCTATTTACAAAGACCTTGCTTCCATTTTTTCATTCTCATATTTTCTTTTTCCTTATTTCCTTTCCCCTACCCTTCCCACTTCCCCTACTCCTTTACACCTATTCTTCGTATTTCACACTATCAATTATACCCCTTGAACCTTACTTACACTTTTAGTTTTTCACACCAGAGAAGCCATTCAGTATTTACTCAAGTGTGTCTGATTTATTTCACTTAAACATTTATTTTCTGATCCTGCCTCCTCAGAAAGCATATCAGAAAGCAAGTTCTACCAACTAAGACCTTTCTGTTCACTCTTGTAGAGCAGGTACTCAATAATTATTTCCAACAAATTCATTATTTCACCCATTTTATCATGTTCCAGTGCTTTTTCTCTTTTAAAACATTATCTCCTTTAGTACTCACATTGGTGAGTACTAAATTGGTGTTATCATCACCAATTTTTACAACACCCTGAGGTGCAACAAGGTTAAGCTTCCAGCTAGAAGAGCCAAGGTTTAATCTCAGGTCTGGATCTAAAGCCCCAGCCACACTAGGTATTTGGATGGACTCATTTAAGTATTAAGGTTTAATGCTTTCATTCGACAAATATTTGAGGACCTGAGCTGACAAGTACAGTGTAGTCACTGAGGAATACAATGGTGAACTTGTTTCCTAGAGAATTTGTGTCACTGACTCACCCACTTAGAAAAATGAATTCTTTGAAATAAGAAGACTAGAAGTTAAAAGCACAGCGGCAGCAGCAGGGACTGGCTCTGAATGCCTCCCACTACACTAACACTTTACTACAGGAGGGAATGTAACAGAGATCAAGAATCACAAGGCTCTGGAATGGAGGCAGGTACATGCAGCAGAAGAAGCCACAGAGTTCCATGCAATCCCTTCCTAGGTTCTGGAGATCAGCACTAATTTACTAAAATGGGATGTCTGTGTTTCCCAGAGTAGGGGGTCCTGAGTAGTTCTAAAATAAGACCCCTCCGCCTCCTCTGAGAAGCTTGTCTTCCTTTCCTTACATTGCTTAATATGCTTTCCCACTCTGCAATATGTTCACCCAAAGAGAATAATGGAATTGTAGAGATTCATTTAAGCATAAATGGCATAAAGCTTTAAAGACATAAGGGTTTTTTTTTTCTTTTTTTCTAGAAAGTTTAGAAGAAACACTCCTCGGAAAAGGGGAAAAGTAAAATGTAAGAAATGTTATTCTGCCAGAGCTCACATTCTTTATCTCTGCAAGCTAGCAAATCCTCAAAAGCGCAATCAGGTGACCTGCTAACCACAGGTAAGATATTGCCTTCCTCCAAGCCTTTTTCCAAGGTTTGGGTGTACCTTTCAGTTCAGAAGTCACACTAGGATCTCAGTGCAGAAATGAACGACTACTGGTCCCATCCTTACACAAGGGTCCTATGGTCATATTCCAAATTACCAAGTGCGTGACAGAAAGTTAAGTCTATCCAAAAGAATGTAATTGTACATTTTTTTTTCCGGGATGTAGCGCGAACCCCCAACCCCCGGACTCTTTGGTTCGGGAACGGAGAAGGAAACAGGCCCTGTGGATCCAGGGACACTGCTTGAGCGGCTGGAAACCTGGAAGTGTCACTCCGGAAGCTGGGAAAGGAGCGCAGACAGGAGGGTGGTGGCCCCAGAGCTGACAGTGTGGGGAGCGAGCGAGGAGAACGCCCCACCCAGGCCACACCCTTTAAGGATATGGGGGATCTGGAAGAGGACAAGACCGGACAGCGGGCAGGAGTCAGGTCGCTGCAGGACCTGGACTATCCAGGGAGGGGACAGGCCAGGCCCAGGCCCTGGGCCGGGGAGAGGAGTCCCGGAGACCCAAAAGGGAGGCTGTCTCTCAAGGTCAGTAGGAGGTGGCTCCGGACCTGGGTGACAGGGAGTGAGGACCTTTGAGCAGGAGGAGGCCCGCGAGCTCTGCGGTTCTTACCAGTTCGGAGCGTGTCTATCGGTGACCCGAGGGGACCCTGGACAGTCAGCGTTACAGCCCGGCACAACCTGAGGGCCCAAAGGCAGAATTCTCGCGAGAGTTAACCCTTCCTCTCACGCTTCTCGCCACCGGACCGAAGTCTCGCGACATCTAGCTCGTTCCTCTGCGAGCTCTTGATTGCCCTCTAGAGGGTGCGGAGTGGATATATCAATTCAAAGGAAAGCGAGTATTTTGAGCAAGAACTGTACAGACAACTGTGATTTTCTTACATCAAATGTTTTCTCATCCTAGATGCTGTTTCCATTTAATAAGCAGATGCAAAACTGAAGGTCAGGAGAGGCAAAAGACCGTGTGAAGTATGGTTCCATTTACATATAGTACCTGGAGTAGATTCTTTCTTAAATGCATACCTGACACATACTAATTGGACTTAAGAGGTGCAGTGTGCACTTTCAATACTTCTACTCAGTGTGTAACGATCCATCGCCCCAGACACCATTTCTTTGTGGTGGGAACATTGAAAATCCTGTTTGCTCAGTATTTGGAAATAATTTTTTTTTCTATTTTTTTCCTCATTGAGTTTATTGGTACATTTTAGGTATACAGTACAGTTACATTCATTATTGCGATCTTGTACCTTTAAGTGACAGGTCTTGATTCTCATTTTTCTCCTACTAATTATTGTCAACCAAAGTTGTCATAGTATTCTAGAGAATATTACAAATTATCTCTCCTGTCAAATTGCACACCGTTATGCATTAACAGAGCAGTGAAATGAGACAGAACGAAGGTTACCAGAGGCTGGAGAGAGATGGGAGAGGATAGTAACTGTCCTAGGTACAAGGTTTCGGTATGGGGGATGGATGAAAGATCCGCAGATGGACAGAGTTCATGGTACACGGACTTAATCGAACACTTACAAAATAGAAAATAATCATGTTATGTGAAGTAAATTTTCCTAAGATTAATTTTGAACACTCAGTAAATATGAGATCCCACAAGCAAACCCACAGATTCTGGCTACAGTGTGCATGCTTGTGTGTACCACCACACCATTTTTCACACTCTACCGCCACCGTCCTGTCCCTCCCTCACGTTTTTCCCAGAGGGGCACTGGAAACTTCCTGTTGTGTTGGAAACTTCCTGTGGGTTTATTGGTGACCAGATGTGACATGGGACTCCTGTTTCTTGGTTCTGACAGATGTCATGTTTACATCAACAGTTTCACTACAATTTCCACCAAGGACAGGACAATACTAGAGTTTCATGGACCCCACCAAAGAGTGAATGTAAGAAAGGGACCAGGAAACCTCACAAGAAAGAAACAGAAGACCTAGCTTCAGATACTAACACTCTGAGAATAGTCATAGCCTGTGATTGGAAGGGATCTGTGAAGAAAGAAGAGATGTGCATATCCAAGAGTCCCCTAAAGTCCTAGCAGGAGCCACACACAATCACCTCTTTAGACAAAAGGAGCCAGAACTGCCTCATGCCCTTGACTTTCCTGTCTCCCAGTCCCTCTTCAATTCAGATGCAGACTCTGCAGTGAACCTTTCTGGAACTGTAAGTGACCTAAGAATGTCCTTATTACCCAGGATTGAGGTAGGATAAAGAAAATTAAGATTGGTAGAAACAAGGAAAATTATAATTTTAATGCTAGGTTTCAGGATTCAAAAGTTACCCAAGATCGCATTCATTTTTTTCCTTCTAGGAAACTAACTAAAAAAAAATCTCAAGGATTTTAAAGATTCAATAAGACTGCAAACTGAGGCCCTGTGCTTTCCAACTGTAAATATTCTGCCCCCACCAACTTTCATCCTCAAGAAAGCAGTACTGTTAAGCGGCAGCATATCTCTAAACATCAAATACATGTGAATGGTTTGCATTCTAATCTAGCCCACCAAATGGGTAACATGACAGACAGTAAGAATTAACATCCTTGATATTCTTCTTGAGGACAATCTCATGCACACATGGATGTAACAAGATCCAGACTGTAGTCCTTACTCTATGAGTGTCGCACACCCCTGTGAGTGAGTGTTTCATTCTGCCTAATAAATGTTTTCAGCCTCTCACTGATGCACCTTGGAGATTCTTTTTTTGCAATGCAAGTCAGCAAGATTGCAATATACCCCATGGTGGAGTGACTTGAGGTGCTTATCTCCATATCAGGGGATGCCCTTGGACCCTGTCTAGTGATAGGGTGACCACAAAGTTGTCCACTGATACCTTATCTGAGATCTGTTTCACACAGCCACTCAAAGTCTCAGGACAGCAGAAGGCTGACCTCTCTGTTCACAGTTGGGTCCCAGGCCAGCTCCCTGCTCTAACCAGACACTGTCAGTACAGTGGGAGGTAGCCCTTGCTCTCCACCACAGACATGATAAAGGAGATACAAACTGTCACTGCAAGAACTCCTCATGTGGGGTTCTGTGCCCAGAAACAGACATCAGAAAACCTGCACTCAGGGCTGGTCCCCTGCAGTCAGAGCCCTGGCCTCGATTCCTTGTGCAGCTGCATGGCATCCTGTGGGGCCTTCTTCATCCTGTCCTTCCCTGTCCTCCTCTGACCTGAGGCAAGCGCAGAAGGATTGGGATCAGAGCACACAGGATACTTGCTAAAGGAGAGGAAGCGAGATGAATAAGAACACTGCAAACTGAAAAAGGGGTCTGGTTTTATGTGGAAGACGTTTATTTTTACTTTGGTCACCAGATCAGAGGACACAGAGAGATAAGACTTATGTGTGAGATGTGGCAGAGGTGACCGAGGTGCCCAGGGGACTGATGCATGATGACTAAGTTACATTGCAGGAGACATGCTGTGAATTTAGCTTGTATTTGTTTTTGTTTCCTTTAAATGTCTGTATGCTTTGTAACGTGCCTTCAATCAATCAAACATAATTGTTAAACTGAAAGAACACACACATTCAAGAATTTGCTCAAGAAAGAATTTTATTAGTTTGGGGCTACAAGATCACAGACTACTAGAGTCCACAGGAGGCCTAGCCTGGGAGTCCTGGGCCCCACTGGAAGACATTAAAACATCCAGTTGAAAATCACACAGGCCTTGCCTAGGTCCTATTCCTCTACAGCAATGTAGGTGCAGTTCTCCTTGCAGAAGATGACACAGCCCTTGCTTTTGTCATAATACCCAGGTACAGGAGATGTGTCATGGAGACAAGACACCAGCCATGCCACCCTTCTGCCTAGAGCTGCTCAACCCAGGATGCAGCCTATAGTCCAGCAGAAGCCCACTTTCTTGGCTGGCAGCCTCAGAGCGAGGGTCCATATTCCTGGACCTATCTGTCCCTCAGAGTCACATAGACCATTCCTCACATGGTCTCTACACTCCTCCCAGCATGCACAAAAGGCAGGAGATGTTCTGACAGGCCAAGGGCAGCTCTGCCACATGCTAGAGTTGGGAGGCCTTGTCCACCACATCCCTTGCCAACCTCCCTGTTCAGGAAGTGGCTAGTACTGCTTCTGCTGGAAAATGAGAGGGAAGGCATGGCTCACACAGCATGGCCAGCAGTCATCAGTGGTGCTAACTCCACCAAGAGGAGCAAGGAGCCAACAGGAAGAGGATGATCAGACTGGGGTCACCTTCCTGGGAAAATCTCCACACTCAGTGCTCCATGGTGTAGGGTTCAGTGCTCTCTTGAAGCTTATCCCATGCTCATGGATATGTAACAGACCAGAGTGGACAGGAGGAGATGGTTCCAGGGCCTTTTAGGACAATATACTATTCCAAGCAGTGACCCTGGACTTCTGTTTTAACAAAAGAGGACATTTTGATCCTTTTCCCCAGGCACTCTAAGCTCCTCTGTGCTCAGTTCTTGACCCCAGGACAGTGGCACTTGCAGCCCTCGGTGATGCAGTGAGGGGGGAGCCAGAGCATCCGGTCGTGGGACCCAGGGCAATAGGGGTGGTCCAGAGGACCAGGCATGGGGGACCCATGTAGGAACTCTGTCTTGTGAGTGGAAGCAAACTCTGGCATTGTGCCGTGGCCTCTAAAGTCTTGGTTTAATTAATACTAAAGAATGGTTAAGTTGCACTACAAAATATTCTGAAGAGGCTTTATGGGATGGAATAATGAAGATGTTAGAATATTAGATGAACAAATCAGACAGCAAAATGGCATATTAATGTTTCATACCCACAGCAAAAAAGAAAAAGCATGTAGAAAAGAAACACAAAGAAGTCAAGATAAAATATTAATGGGTTTTCCTTTTGGGCAGTGGAATTATATGTCATTTTTTCATTTTCCAGTACTTTGCAATAGTTCTATAATTAGTGTTTTTCTTCACAAATATGAGAAAATGTCACTTTAACTTTTATACTAAATGCATGTGTGCAGATGAGAACATCTAGACAGTTTCTCAGGAATTTCACTCCTACTACTGAGCCCCAAAGAAGGGAAATCAGAGACAGAGACATTTCTGTGTTCCCAGCAGTGTTATTCCCCATCAGTGTAGGTGTCCCAATGTCCTTCCACACAGGAATGAATAAACTGAATGTGTGGTGGCAAAGTCCAGGGCTGTTGCTGCAGTGTGAAGGAAAAGAGCTCTAACACACAGCAACAGAGCTCAACCACTAAAAGTTGCAGAAAGAAGTAAGCCCATGTGGCAGACAAGCATCCTAGGGTTCCACTGATGTGAAGGATAGAGAAGAGGCAACATCAGTGAGACAGAGATAGATCAGAGGACACCCAGAGGTAGACTGCCTGAAGATGAAATAGGGAAAACCCTTGGCACTCATAGGCATAGACAAGGCTTTTCCACACAGAATCTCAGTTGTACAAGAAATACAGTAACACCAAGAATGAACAAATGGATGATATCAAATTCAAAAGCTTCTGCACAGCAGAAATGAGTGGAATAGCTAACACAGTGTGAAGAGACAATCTACACCATGGGAAAACATTTTTTTTCAGATATTCCTTGGACAAAGATTAATATCTTGAATATACGAAGAACTCAAAAAAACAGACCCCCAAGAACAGAAGATCTAATCACAAAATGGGCAACTGAAATGAATAGACACTTCTCAGAAATACAAATTACCAACTAGTACTTGAAAAAATATTCAGCATCTTTGGTCATTAGAGGACTACAAATCAAAATAAGACTGAGGTTGGATCATATTCCAGAGAGAATGATCATCCTCAAGACCTCAAAAACAAGAAAGGCCATTGAGATTGAGAAGAAAAAGAACTCTTCTGCATTATATTTGTGAATGCAAGGTCATATTACCAGTATGGAAATCAGTATAGATATTCCTCAAAAAGCCAAAAACAAATTTCATTTGATCCAAATGTACCACTTACAGATATCTTCACAAAAGGGTTAAAGACATCATATTACAGTGATACATCCATGCCCACATTTATGGCAACACATCTCACAACAGCTAAAATGTGGAGGTGGCCTATATATCCCTCAACAGATGATTATAAATAATGGTTTATATATATATAAATCTATATACATCACGTATATATACATTTAACTTTTATACTAAATGCATGTGTGCAGATGAGAACATCTAGACAGTTTCTCAGGAGTAGTGATGAAGAACTACTGAGCAATAAAGAAAGATAGATCTGAGACATTTGTAGGAAAATGGATGCATCTTGAGGTCTAATGCTAAACAAAATAACACAGACACAAAAGGTAACACAAAATATAAATAATTTAAAGAGCAAACTAAAGGTGAGTGATAGAAAACAGGAAGGAAGACGTCTTGCCAGTGGAAAGAGATGGAGAAGGTAGAGAGGAGAAGAGAAACTAAACAGAACTAAGAAGTGTGTATTTCTATCAACCCCTACAATGGATGTATTAATTATATATCACAAACACATACTAATAAAAAAATAAAATGATCAGGCAAGGGTTGTGATGATTCCATAATACTTTAATGTACACATTGCCACAGAATCGTACAATTTAAAATGGTTAAAATGAAAATTTTTATGTAATAAACATTTTGCTTCAATAGAAAATTATTAAAAATAAAGTAGTTGTTCAAGGATACTGAATCTTTTCTTTTCTTTCTTTCTTTTTTTTTTTTTTTTTTTTTGTGTGGGG
>NW_022900913.1:70876405-70907008 GCF_012274545.1 Fukomys damarensis
TTTTTTTTTTTTTTTTTTTTTTTTTTTTTTTTGGTATGGGGATTGAACTCTGGACCTTGAGCTTGCAAGGCAGGCTGTGGCACCACTGAGCTAAATCCCCAGCCCAGGATACTGAATCTTTTATAACTTCTTGGTAGGAAACAAACCTCCATAATTGTGCCATCTGTGTGCAGGATCAAGTTTCAGGGACACATGGACATCACTTTCATTCCACCTAGCATGGGAGGGGAAACAGCTGAGAGAGGTGGAGGAAGATAGCACAAGCATCAGGTAATCTGACCCCTGAGGTGGAGGCTGGATGACCTTGGCCCTGTTCCTCCCTCACTGCTGTCTGGAAGCTGGGCCCTGGTCAGGCAAGGCCTGCTCTTAGCAGAGAGCCTCAACCTGGGTCTGCAGACACTGAATAACTGGACATCTGGGCAGTGTCCTGCAGAGGGCGCCATGGTTCCAATATTTTCCGAGAGACACTGAACAAAATTGACTGTGCTATCTCCAAAATAAAAATGAAAAACGAAGAAGGAGGGAGAGGGGGGAAAAAGAAGGGGAGCAGGAGAAATGGCAGGAAGCAAGGAAATTCCAGGGAAGCAGGAACTGGTTCTGACAGTAGAGAAAATTGAGCACCTTTCACCACTGTGAGCAGCATGTCACACGGGATGGGCTACATGATAGGAAAAAAGAAAGGGACACCTAGACACCCCGACTTTGTGCCCATCCCTGTCCTAGACTTGAGGCCAGAGACCAGGACCAGAGCAGCTGTTACATCCTTTCTTAGGATAACTGACTGCAGAGTGTCATTTAGTTCTCACATCTACCTGATGATTCACCATGCAGACTCCTCCCACTTCACAGCCAGGAGCAGCCCCAGCTCTTTACACCTGGTTGCCCAGGAGCCACAGAGGAGGCTTCCTAGGACATCTGGGATGGCCCAGCACGACAGACACTCGCCAGGCGCACCACCTTGTGAGGGAGGAACTGTTGAACAGCCCCAAACGTGGCTGAAACATGACTGTTCTCCAGAGTCACACTGTCACCTGCTCCAAGCACATATCACATCATTCCAGCCATGAAATCAAGATGCGCTGCAGTAGGCAATAGTAGGCCCTCAATGCTGGTGAGGCAGCTCTGGGCCTGGCCCCAGTCTGGCCATCAGATTCTCCTTCTGCTGCACTGAGCACTAACCATGAAGCCTGTCAGTCAGTGTGGGTAGAACTTCCCAACACTGGTCTGCTGACTGTTGATTCTGCCTCTCATTAAGTCTCTCTTTACCCCTCTATTCATTGGAGTTGATGTGAGACTCTGAGGCTCTTGGCTACACTCAGATTCAGAGTCAAGGTTATTTCATAGCTCTGCTCCTGTCAGCAGACATGCTCCAGTCAGGTGGGGATGGGGCACAGTGGTAGGAGGACTTGCCTAGCATGCATGAGTTCCAGGTTCAAGCCCAGCACTGCAAAAGCAAAACAAAACAAACACTACTTCTGTTCTTGGAATGTGCTACAAGCCAGGGCCAACTGAGAGGAAGACTTCGGAGGGATGTGGGAGTGGGAGTGGGGTGGCTGCTTTGAATGAGGCTGCTGGTATCTGTGCTTTTGTCCACTTAATGGTTACTCTTTTGGCATCCATGGAATCTCAGCAGGAAACATTTGCAGAACCCCTGGGCTGCCTTGATTTCAACTCAAACCACAAACAACAAAGGATTACGGGCTAAGGCACCCTGCCATCATCCCAGTCACCTGCTCTTCTTCCCCCTGCCTGTGTTCATGTTGTTCTTGTTCTGGCAAACAATAAAGATCCCAATCAACTTTTAAAAATACCTAAAGGGAAATAAAATGAGGTCGAAGCAAGCCAAGTGCCCATCCACAGGTGAAGGAAAAGCACAATGTGTTCTCTCCATACAGAGCAACGTTTTTGGACCCCAAAGAGAAAGCACATTCTCACTCACTGCAGCACAAATATCCTTGAAGACACCATGCTAGGTTCAGTAAAGTCATCTCAACAGGTCACATACTCCATGGATGCAGGCACATGAGACTGTAGAGCAGTAGAACTTGTAGATATAGAAAGCAGAGGGGCAGTGCTCAGGGGATGGGGACATGAGGAAGGGTGACAGTTGGGTGGGTGCTGTCTTTCTTTTGTGCAGGATTAAGGAGTTGAGGTGAAAGTTAGGATGCTACACAGCAGTATGAGTGTATTAGTGCAATCAAACTATAAGATTAAAATAGCTGATTTGAAAAGTTTTTTGTGGAATGTGTAAATTACCATGAGATGCAGGATTGAGATCTGAACCCACCCCTACTTCATCTGGAGTGAGCCTCATGGAAACTGTGGACTCGGTGGTAATGATAAGGTGAGGATACAACCTGACAAATGTGCCCTCTGCTGTGGTGTTGACTGTAGGCAGCCTGGGCATGAGCAGGGAGGGGACAGAAAATTTGTGGTTCTATTTTGATCTTAATCTAAAACAGCTGCATAAAATACCACCTATGAGAATATCCAAATGTAGAATTTTTTTAAGAGTAGTTTTTTTTGTTTTGTTTTGTTTTTTTAAATGAAGGAGGGGAATCTCTTCAGAGACAGCCAGGTCCCTCTTGGCCACCACTGACTTCTGACTCAAGTGCTGCAGCAGCTCATTTCAGTTTCTTCACAGAAACACTGCCCACAGTGCACAGTCTTTCAATTTGAGTTCACAGGATGTGTGGTTCCATCAAGACCCTTGCATTCTGGTACAAAGCAGGAACAGCAGTGACTTCAGACACAGCCTCTGTCCACCTGAGCCCTCTCACCTGCAGCTGCTCAGCTTCAGGAAGCCTGGCTGCAGTGTTAGTGTCCTTGGAGTGTCACTGGGCTGGGAGCTGGAGATAAGGACAAGTGAGGTCAGGGGATCAGGACTCTGGCCCCCCAGGATCTCAGCTCTCAGTGTCTCTGGTTGCTTCAGCCCTAGTGTAGGACATGATGGACCCAGCACTGGAGAGGTCTCCTGACCAGAGAAGGGGGAAGGAGAATGGAGATTTGGTGACATTTCCGGGAGATCAGCAGCTGAGTGGCCGGGTATGAGGGATACACAGTACGGAAGAAAACCTTGTGGAACTCATTTTATGGTGGAGACTGAAAGGGAAATTTAATCTGTTTCTTCTCAAGTAATTTACTGCCTGCAGGGCTCTGGCAAGTGGTTCTGAACATGGAGCTTCTTCCCTCTGATGACCAGCGAGGCAACCAGAATAACACAGTCACTGAGAAAACGATGGACAACAACTAAATGTGTATCAAGAATCCCAGAGCCCCAGTGACCGTGTACTTTATTTCACATGGAATTTGGAAAACTCTTAGACATAAAGTGAGCTTTTAGCTGTTTTATAGAATATGTAGAATTTAAAGAACAGAATGAAAACAAGGTAAAGGTCTTGAAAACAATGCAAATGGACAATAATACAGAGGCAAAACAAATAAATTTGGAGGCAGCCTGGAACTGTGTAACTGGAGGTGTGATTAAAAAGATAATTTAGGCTGGGCATGATGATGCATGCCTATAATCTCAGCACTGGGTGAGGCAGAGGCATGAGGATCACATCGAGTTGGAGGCCAGGCTGAACTACAAAGCGAAGCAAAATAAAACAAAACAAAAAATAGCTTAGGGACAGCTTGAAACACAGACCATGTGGCTCAGGATTTCATTTTGCAGATAGTAAAGGCCTTTGTGATTTTTCAATTTCAATCTTTTTGTGGTTCTGAATAGTAATTCCAGAGTCTCAGGCATTAGAGATAAGCATTTCACTACTGAGCTGAGCCCCTACACTGATAAGGGCCTCCATGATGGCTGCCAGGACACACAGTTCATCAAAGGTGAAATGGAGGGCAAGGGAACTAGCACTTTGCTACATTTTTATCTTGTTGGTATGAGTGAAATGAACAAATAAATCTCAGGGTGGTGCTTTGAGGAATCTTTTAGAAAGGAAGATGGAGTTAGGACAGTTCAGCTTGCAGTTAATAATGAAGAGAACTTGCCTGCAGTAGCACACCACTGATGTAAGAACAGAAAGACAGACACAGAGGAGGAAATAGTGAGCCCAGAGTGTTTTTCAATGAATATGCATGTGTGCTCTATACAATAAATAGAGTTTTTTATAGAACCCAGGACGTTATCTATGAGAAGTGATTGTTCAGTAAATGGCTTTAGAACAAACAGTGAATAAATTGGGAAGAAACAGATTAAATTTCCCTTACAGTCTCCACCATGAAATGAAGGTTCAGGGAGTTAACGTTTGATGCAAAATATCACGTGCCCTGGAGACAGACATGACCAGAAGTCCTGTACCTTGACCTCATCTCAGGGCAGATCCACAGGAAAACTGACCAAAGCAATGCTGCTTTATCATGCATGTTGTTCCCTGGGGAACTTGGGAAATGCAGAGATGGGGGGGTGTCCTACAGGCTCAGATGCAAGGTCCCTCTCTGGTCATGGTGCTGATGATGTTGCATGTCTAAGGGATACTCCTGCGGAGGGGGTCTTCAAAATCCCTTCCCAATCTTGGTTTCTGTATTAGCACCCACTTGCCTCCCTTCTTGTCTTCTTTTATTTGGATCCCTAAGCACTGGTGTATGTTGTTCGGGGAAGTGCTGGCAGGAGGGGATTTGCTAATGTATTTAGCACTGTGGCCTCATGTTCAGCCTTGTGATGAGGCTGACTAGAAGTTTATTCTGTTCCATTAGCTACATCGCTGCTCAGAAGGTGGGCTTGTTCTCCAGGTACCCTTTCTATGGTCTCTCTATGACTCTCATGTCTCTCTTGTCCAGTGGCTGTTTCCTTCCCATTGCCATTTGCAGACCTTACAGCAGCAGAAGACACCCCTTGATTGAATTGAGACAAACATATTTTAAGAAAGTTTGAGTCTGAATTAAAGATCAAGAGGAGGCCTGTGTAGAATTTTATAGATTTGGAAATAAGCTTCTTCTTTAAACATAAGGCAGAGACCCAAGGAATTGGTTCCAAAACTCTGATGACAATAAAATTACCAGCCTAACTCTTACTCCCATTGCTCTAACCCCACCGCAGATCAGTTAAATTAGTGTTTGCAAGGGAGTTTGGTAACAGTGTCTTTCAAAGACACCCAGCTGACTTGACCAGACAGGCCAAGTTGGGAAGAGAAGCATTGCTAGGAACTCATCTCAGCTTCCCAGATTTGTGATTAGAAGAGCACAGCAATTCCTTCCCTTCACCAGCCTCAGTTTTCTTTCTTTCGTCTTCTTTTTATTTTTGTGGTACTGGGATCAAACTCTGGTCCTTGCGCTCACAGGGCAGACAGAGGACCACTGAGCCAAATCCCCAGCCCCTCAGTTTTCTTGTTTTTAAAATTATTCATTAATTTCATCTCTAAAATACTATTTATTTTCACAATTCACTTAAGATAAAAGAAAATATGAAGTCATATTGAACTGTAGAAAAATATTTCCAAATTTCATTTCATTTTGATTTTTCAACTCCCAGAATTTCATTCTGTTCCATGCATTGCAATGCAAGTAATATACAAAAGATTAAAACAAGATTGCATTTGCCCACAAATGCTATGCAGAATGATTATCACAGCATCAGTATAAGAAATACATATTCTTTTTCTCTTTTCTCAACTCTGTATACATAACCAGTGTGTGAAGCACATGCTATATCCTTGAGCTTCACCTCAACCTAGATACCTGCCTAGGTACCTGCCTATTGTGATGAGCAAGACTCCTTCCAGGCAGATTGTTGAGAGCCATTCTACATGAGTTTTGGGGAAAATTTACTTATTTATTTGGTTTTTCATTAAGTTTATTGGTGCATTTTAGTATACAATACAGTTACATTCATCATTGGGATCTTGTACCTTTACATGGTGAATCTCGGTTCTTATTTTTTCCCCATTACCCTGGCCTCCCTTCCTCCTCCACTCTTCCCTATTTACAAAGACTTTGCTTCCTTTTTTTTTTGCTTTTCTCATATTTTTTCTTTGCCCCTCTTACCTGTCCACATACCCCTCCGACTTCCCCTACTCTTTCAGACCTTTTCTTCCTGTTACACAGTATCAATTATATGTTTTTATTCGTATTGACACTTTTGGTTTTTCACACCAGAGAAACTATTTGGTATTTACACATGTGTGTCCTATTAATTTCACTTAAGATTATGGCCTCAATTTGCATCCACTTTGCTATAAATGTCTGTAGTTTCTCATTCTTTATGTCTGATTAGTTCTCCATTTTAGTAAAAAAACACATCTTCTCCATCCAGTCTCCAGTTGATGTGCAATTGGCTGATTCCAAGTTTTAGCTATTATAAACTGTGCCACTGTAAACATGGTTGTGCATATATCACTGTGATATGATTCTTTTATTTCTTTTGGGAAGATACCCAGCAGAGGAATAGCTGGGTCAAATGGGGCCTCTAATACTGGTTGTTTGAGGTATCTCCATCTTGATTTTTCACAGTGGTTGCACAAATCTGCACTCCACCAACAATGGAGAAGGGTTTCTTTCTCCCCACAACCCTCCCAGCATTTGTTATTGGTTAATTTCCCGATAACAGCCATTCTTTGTGGGGTGAGGTGGAATCTCAGTGTCGTTTTCATGTGCATCTCTTGAATGACCAGTGATGTTGAACATTTTTTCATAAGTTTATTTGTTGCTGTTACTTCTTTGTCTGAGAAATGTCTGTTCATTTCAGATGAACTAAATACTAAACTATGTTCGTTTCACCATGCACTAAACAGAAATCCAAGTTGATTAAAGGTCTAAACATTAAAGCAGAAACATTAAACTTGCTGGAAGATGTTAGGTAGAACTTGAAGATATTGGCATAGGAAAAGACTTTATGAACAAATCCTGAGTAGCATGGGAACTAGCACAAAGAATCAACAATTGGGATTTCTTCTTTTTTAAAAAGCTTCTGAACTGCCAGAGAAATCAGCAGCATAGCTAGGAGACAGCTCACAATGTGGGAAAAATTTTTACCAGCTGTTCCTCAGACAAAGGTTTACTGTCTAAAATATATAAAGAACTAAAGAAAAAGACCTCCCCAAATATGAAGACATAATTCAAAGATGGAAAAATCATTTTATACTTAAAGTATAACTATAGCTGTCTAAGATCCAATCTTACCTTGTCCAAGAGCTGGCTACATAACTTTGTTTTTCCTCCAGTCACAAGTTGAGGCCTAATGGTCCTGTGACAATGTGACACTCAAAGGCAAGAGTGTATCAGCTGAAGACACCAAGTGGTAATAAAAAAAGATAAAAGTTTCATCTGGAGGAATGACAAAGTCTTTATTAGCCTGCTCTCTTATCCCAAGTACTATTGTTTAAGAATGCTCTTCTTACTGCCTTCATGAACGTAAGATCTTTAGCACCTAAGATCCTAATCATCCTAAGTTCCTCATCAACATAGGACTACCACTACCCCAAAAGCCACCTGATACTTCCTACAATTATTGTGCATACCCAATAAATAGTGGCTAGCTCAGAATGTCTTTGTCTTTATATACTCTGAGGAACTGACTTCCTGGCTCACCATGTACTTTGAAATTATGTAAGTGTCCGTTTCTTTATTTTGCCCTTACATCCCCTTTGCTAGGCAAATGGAGGATTGATTGCCCTCTGATAGCAGCTGTACCCAGAAGCAGGGACACTGAGCATTTATACAGGAGAGGGTCCCCATACATTTGACCTTCTACGAAAGATAACTGGCCAAGAAGACACTGAATATCTACAGTTTCTTAGCAGCCAGAACCACATATTCATACAATGTATGAGTTTTTCATATATCAGGTCCATAGGCAATTATGTGTTTACCCTGATTCACACCCATGATATATATTTGCCATTGACCTGAGGGAGAAGAAGAAATGGTTCTTTACTGAGCCTTCACCCTACACTGAGTTGATTGGCAGTTATATGACATGTGCTTACTTGATTTCTCCCACAAAAAAGCTTCAGGATTTGAATGCCCATCACCAGAGTCAGATTCTGAAGATGCTTTTGTGAAGCTATAGAATAGCCCAAATGTGAACCTAGTTAATGCTCTAGGCCTAGGCTGAAGTCCAAAAGGCATTATCCTATTTATGAGAGAGCAAGAAGGTATCAAATGATTCTCTTCCTCACACTGGTTCCTTTCTCATTACTGTGTAAGAAGGTGGACTGTTTCTCACACTTTGGTCTTGCTAATACAGAGGACAATCTTTGGACTCCCCTTTCTGAAAGTGTACTGAGTGCTCTATGTTTGCACATACACTTCCCAACACTTAGGTTGTGTGCTATGAATTGTGTTGTTTTGTAATATTTACTAATATATGACCAGGAAAGAACCTCTTTAGGACATACTGCAGTCAAAATTCCAGAAATTCGGCACAATCAGAGAATACTAAAAGCTGTTTTAAAAAAAACCCCAGGAAGCAATCTATAAAGGTAAGCATATCTGAATAACATCAGATTGTTCAGCTTAACATTTAAAGCCCAATGGAAATTGGGGCAAAGATACTTTAACGTCTAAAAGAAATCAAATTCCAACTGAGATTGCTATATTCTGCAAAATTATGTAGAATGGCTTTTAACAAAAAATGGCAAAAGTCTACATGTTTGTGAGGAATAAGGAAGCCTACATTGTAGGTGGGAATGTAAACTGGAACAACCATGGTAGAAACCAGAATTCAGACTCCTCAAAAAAAAAAAAACCCTAAAAATTGAAATTTCATTTGACCCAGCTATACCTGTTCTGGGCATCTTCCCAAAGGATTAAAGTCATCATAATTCAGTGATAAATCCCTATCCATGTTTATAGCAGCACGATTAATAACACTTAAATTATGGAACTCATTTATATGCCATTCAACAATTACATGGCTAAACGAAATGTGGCATTAGAAAACTACTTACCCATAAAGAAAGAAAAATTTGAATATTTCTTTAGGATGACAGATGGATCAGGAGAGTACAACGTTAAGTGAAATAAACACACTAGGTAACATATGGCTTTTCTCTTTTAGAAAAACTGGAAGTATCAGTAAATGAAGGAGTAAAATAAAAGATAGATAATTGGAAATAGGGTATTAGACTTTTTGCATATTGGATCTAAGGTTAGAGCAGAGGTGAGAGGGGGGAGGGGAAGAGAAAACGAAAAAGGCTAAGATGCAATATGTATATGTACTACTTCTAAAAGGTGAATGCAATAATTTTTTATTGCCAGTATGTACTAATGATAAAAATAAAAATATATAAACAATAAATTTATCTTCTTGTACAGAAGCTTATCTCAATATACTCTTGACAAACAGAATGAAGGCCTTTTACTGGCCACTACTCTGAGAACTACAGTACTCTGAAAAAAGAGATAGAAGAGGATATAAAAAATGCAAAAATATCCTTTGTTCCTGGGTAGGAAGAACTAATAGAGTGAAAATGGCCGTTCTCTCAAAACTGCTATAAAGTTTCAATGCAATTGAAATTCCAATGGCTTACAAAAATTCATTTGGAAGAAGAAAAGATCTTGGACTGAGGATTTAGTAAATGGTGCCACCACCTGCCTCACAAGGTCCTGAGTTCAACCCCTGGTACCAAGGAAAAAGAAGAAGAAGAAGAAGGAATAGGAGGAGGAGAAAGAGGAGTGGGAGAAGCAGGAGGAGGAAGAGGAGGAGAAGGAGAAGAAGGAGAAAGAGAAGGACAAGAGACCTATAATAGCAAAAGCAATTCTAGGCAACAAAAACAAGGTAGGGGATATCAAAATCCCCAACTTGAAACTATACTGCAAAGCCACTGTGATAAAAACAGCATGGTACTGGCAAAGAAAGAGACCCGTGTATCAGTGGAACAGAATAGAATATGCAGAAACAACTCCAGACGTACTCAGCCACCTGATCTTTGACAAAGGAGCCAACCACCCTCACTGGAGGAAAGATAGCCTTTTTAATAAGTGCTGCTAGAAAAATTGGGTTTCAACTTGCCAAAGATTGAAACTATACCTAAATTTCTCACCATGCACCATACTAAAATCAAAATGCATCACAGATCTAAATATTAAAATAGAAACACTAAACTACCTAGAAGAGAGGTTAGGTAGAACTCTTGAAGACATTGGTGTAGGGAAATGATTTTATGAACAAAACCACAGTTGCACATGAACTAACATAAAGAATCAACAAGTGGTATCTCATCTTCTTAAAAAGCTTCTACACAGCAAAAGAAACCAACAGTATTAAGAGACAATCTACAATGCAGGAAAAAATTTTTACCAGCTGTTCCTCAGACAGAGGTCTACTATCTAGAATTTATAAAGAACTTTAAAAATCAGATCTCCCAAATTTAAAGACCCAATCCAAAGGTGGGCTGAAATTAACCGACATTTCTCAAACAAGGAAGAACAAACAGCAAATAAAACGTATGAAAATATGTTCAACATCACTAAGCAAGGAGAGATACAAATGAAAACAACACTGAGATTCCACCTCACACCAGAAAGGATGGTTGATATCTAGAAATCAACCAATAACAAGTGCTGGTGGGGCTGTGGGGAAAAAGGAACCCTTAAATATTGTTGGTGGGAGTGCAGACTGGGGCAACCACTGTGGAAATCAGTATAGTGATAATTCAAAAAACTAGAATTAGGGGTCCCATTTGACCCAGCTATTCTTCTGCTGGGTATCTTCCCAAATATTTTTTTGAATCATACCACAGTGATATATGTGCACACATGTTCATAGTGGCAAAGTCTGTAATAGCTAAAACTTGGAAACAGCCCAGTTACTCTTCAAATGGATAAAGAAAATGTTGTTTTTTTAATAAAATGGAGCACATAAAGCCCTAAAGAATGAGAAACTAGAAATGGCTATGGCTGATGGATGCACATTGAACCCATACTCTTAAATGAAATAAATAGGACAGACATGTGTAAATACTGAATAGTTTCTCTGAAAATGTAAATAAGGATCAAAATGTAGACTACATAATGTGGAATAGGAACAAAAGTTCTAAAAGGGAAGAGGAATTTGGAGGGGTAGGGGAAAAGGAAAGAAGTAAAAGGAATAAATATGAGAAAAGGAAAAAATAGAAACAAAGTCTTTATAAACAGGAATGGGTGGAGAGGTTGGAGGGAGGGTAGGGGTATGGGGAAAAAATAAGAACCAAGATATATCACGTAAAGGTTCAAATTCCCAATGATGAATGTCATCATATTGTATACCTAAAGTGTACCAATGAACTTAATAAAAAATAAAACAAGAAAAAACATTCAGTGTATTGAATAATAGTCACATGATAGCCTGGCATTGGGCTATGAAACAAGTGATACCTGAATACAATCACTACTCAGTCTGGAAACTAAGTCATTGATTTCATATTTCTGATCTTGCTGATTGTCATTTTCACACCTACTGAGTAAATCAAATTAAATGAAGCAAATTTTTTGATGACAAATACACTGCAGAAAATCATTCTGAGTGATCTTTTCATACCAAATATTATCAGAAGGTAGATATTTAGTTTTATTACTCAGATGGAAAAATACATGTCTAAGATACAAAATGACATATATTATTGATTTCACTGACATGCACTACATGGAAAAGTCAGATTATTTTTCAAATACATTTTTTACTGTCACAGTAATTTTGCATTTTGTGGATGCATTGTGGACTTAAACACATGTAATTGTCCAATAATTAAGGATCAGATCAGAGTAATTAGGATATCCTTTACCCTGGGAAGCATTTCACCATGTTGAGAACACAAAACATCAACTCTCTTAGCTACTGTGAAATATTTAATCATTTGTTGTCAACCATAGTTGTCTCACTATGCTGGGGGACATGTGAGACATTCTGTCCATCCACTGGCAAAACTGGATCCCATTAAAAGAGGAACTAGGTTCTTAGATATAGTTAGGAAGAAAATGGTGGCAGCTGGTTTGGGGAAACAGGGATCTTGGAAGTGACTGTCTAACAGGGAGAAGTCTTCACTGCAGCTGCTGGAAGGCCTATGGGGATGGCAAGGATGGCTGAGCAGCAATGGCAATGTGCTTGAGGCTACACTACATGTGTACACATTGATTTACATGATGCAAATATGTGAGTATAGGTTGCTGCAATTTGTCTTTAGGATTGAGTAAACAACACTGAGAACTCAGATTGCTTCCTTGTACTCCTGCCAGGGTAGTTACACCCACCTGGGGGGTTGTTTTATTTTGTTGTACTGCTGACCAAATGTTCAAGTGGCAAATATTCAGGTTTGGTTTGCATGGAAGGACCCCATGCTCACACCAACAGGTTCCCTGAAATTATCAGCAAAGGACAAGACCATGATAGGGTATCATGAATGCAGCCCAAGAGTCACCCCTCCAAGGGAGTGGCAACCCCAGCACAGAATGCAGGACCTAGACTCAAACACTGAGGCTATAGGATCAGTCACACCCCATACAGGGAAAGAGGTAAGAAGAAAGAATACCAGAAGTGAGGGTCCCAGAGGCCAACAGCCCCAGGAAGAGCCAAACATCATCACCTCCTCAGGCAGAAAGAGACAGGGCTGTGTCAGCAGTTAATTTTCCTGTCCTCCAGGGTCTCTTCAGTGCACACGTAGACTCTGCGTGAAATTTTTTGGATCTTAAAGTGGCCAGAGCATGTTTTATCACCCATGTTGGCCATGAACCCTACGAGCTGCCTGAACTGTTTAGGACCTACATGGGAAGTTTGGACAGAAAGGGTTGGGTGCAGTAATGAAGATCTGAATCAGCTGCCCACTGACTGCCCCTTTGAGACCTGACAGGCACACACAGTGCTCTAAGCCTCAGGACAGCAGAGGCCAGACCTCTGCTCACTGCTGGATCCTAGGCAGTTGGCGAGCCAGCACATGGTCTCCACCACACTGAAAGCGAGGCATATGTGTCACTGTCTGGAGTCACCCATGTTGGGGTCTGTATGCAGGTAGAGGTATTCACCTCTAGCCCTAGTCTTGATTCTCTCTAAACCTGCATGACATCTTGCTGGAACTCCTTTGGCCTGTTCTGCTGTGACTTTGGGCAAATGCAAAGAGATGTGGGGACAGAGGAGAGAAGACACTGCCTAAGGAGAGAAGGAGGCATGATTATGAACACCACATGCTGAAAAGAGAATCTGATTTCATCGTTGGGCAACACTTATTTTTATTTTGTCCACAAGGTTGCAACACAGGCTGATATATGTGAGAAGTGACAAAAGTGGCCATGGTTCCTAGGAAAGGATGCATAATGATTGATTGCTATGAAGGAAACACGTTGTAATTTTCATTTACATTTATTTCTCTCTTCCTTTGGATGCCTGTGGCTTTGTAATATGGAATCACTGAATACATAATTAGGAAATGTAAAAAACACACGTGATCAAAAGTTTGCATAAGAATGCTTTACTGCCAGGTAGGAATACACAATTGCAGACTGTTAGAGGTCACAGGAGGAGGAAGCTGGCTTTGGGAATACTGGACCCACAGGAGAACACTACATCGACCAGGCATGGACTGGACAATGCTTTTCTGGGTTATTGCGTTCCACCACAGTGTAGACACACTTCTCCTTGTGGAAGGTGGCTTGGCATTTGACTTTGTCGTAGTACTCAGGTATATGAACTCTATCATGGAGGCAAGACCAAGGCTTGTTAGAAGGATGAAGACATCAGCAACCTCACCCTGAAGCAGCCCACATGCCAGCTGGCTGAGATCCCATTCATCAATATAGGACACTGCTTTACTGGCACCCCAAGAGTGAGATTCTGGCCTCCTAGACTTGCCTAGCCCACAAGTCACATAGACCATCACTCACATGAATGGCAGACTTCTCCATACATAAACAGAAAGTAGTAGACACTTTGGCAGGACATGGGCAGGTCAGTCAAATGCCAGGGCAGGGAAGCCTTGCCCAGTCCTTCCCACATGCTCTGTTTAGAAAGTGTCCAGCACTGTTGCAGCTGGAGTGTGGAATGAAAGGGCTGTCCCTGAATGGCATGGGTGACCTGGTACCAGAGAAGCTAACTCCACCAACAGCAGCAAGGAGCCACCCAGGCCAGTGTCACAGCACCCAGGGAGATGATAATCAAAATGGGTCACTTTTTCAGGATCATGCACTGCACACTGAGTGGAGCACAGATTAGGGCTTCCATCTCATGGCCCTGGATTGTAACCATCCTATTTGGACAGAGGCAGCCAGCACCAGAGCCACTTGGGACAATGTTTCCTTCCATGAGATGGCCATGGGTTTTTTTGTAAACAAAAGACAATGTTACCATCTTCTTCTGCAGCTGTCCTATGCAGTGTCTCCTTAATACTCATTGATGACCCCCTGAACAATGATACTTTTAATGGTTGGGGTGTAATGGAAGGGGAGCAGACATCTGCTCCCAGGGACCAGGGCACTGGGCACTGACGTAGGGGACCAAGCACAGTGGCTACCTTTGGATCATCATCTTGTGAGTTGCAGCAATTGTAATCATGCACTGGACTCTATGGTTCTAATGTGATCAACTATAGTATGATTACCTTGCATTATGAAGTATTTTTGAAAAAGTATGATGTGATCATGTGGTAATGATACTGGAATATGAAGTGGACATATCTGACCTCAAAAGGCAACATAATGTTTCATATCCACTACATAAAATAAAATGAGTGTAGAAAAGAGCAGAAATTAGGATAAAATGTTTTTATGTTTAGGCAGTGAAACTATAACTGTTTTCCCTGTTGTTTGTAATTTTTAGTAGTTTGATACCTAGTAAATTTTTGTTTACACATGTAAGAAAATGTCATTTTATTCTTTAAACCTTAAAAACTTGTGCGCAGGTGGGGTGATGAAATGGTACATGCAATGTGGAAAATAGCAGTTCCTCAAAAGTTAACCCCATAGATTCATATGGCTCAACAGTGCCACTCCAAGTACAGAACTCAAAAGAATGGAAAGCAGTGGGCAGGAATAAGGAGTGAAAAGTACACCTTACGTGGCTCAAAGTTTTGGTCTGACGTCATTAGAAATATTAGTACAAAGCCAGGTGAGGTGTTGAAGGCCTGTAATCCTACTACCTGGGAAGCTGAGTTAGGCAGGTTGCAGATTCAAGGCCAAGAATCAAGAGAACCAGTGGGGGAAAAAAATGAAAACCAAAACAAAAAATGCTACTTAAAAAAATTGGAAAATAGTAGTGATGGTTTCAAAATAGTGTGAATGTACTTGATTCCACTAAATTCTACAATTTAAAAATAGTCAAAATAGAATATATTATGTAGTGTAGTTTACTTCCAAAATGATTAAAATACATTTGCAAGTTATTCTAAGGATGTGAACATGCATAACTCTACCATCTGTGTGCAGGACCAACTTGCTGGGACACAGGGTAATCACTGGATGCAAATTTAATTCCACTCAAACCTAGCATGGGAGGGGATACTGCTGGGAGAGACTCAGCAGGGACATCACAGTCATTAGGTGGTCAGATGCTCAGAAATGAGGCTGGGCGAAATTGGTCCTGTGCCTCCCTCACTGCGCTCTGGGCGCTGGGTCTGGGCACAGCTAGACTGGGCACAGTGGTGGCCAGGACACCTCCCTTCCCTGGCCAGAAAGCCCCAGCCTGGGCCTGACTCTCTGATGATGTGGAGATCTGGGCAATGTCCTGCAGAGGTGCCATAGTATCAATTCTTGTTCCATAGAAGCCGAGCCAGATGGATATTGTGCCACACCCAAAATAAAAATGAAAGATCATGAGAAAACAGACATGGTGAGGATTGAGGCAGTTCTAGGGAAGCAGGAGCTAGTTCTCTTATGGGGGGCAAATGAGCACCTGTCCCTTGGTGGAGCAGTGTGGCACATGGGGCAGGAAATACAGCAGAAAGGAAGAAAAGTGCACCTGGAACCCTGACCTGCCCTAGATTTGTGACCGCAGACCAAGCCCAGAGAAGCTGCCCTGTTTTTACTGGGTAAATGGATACCTGTAAATCTCATTGGGTTCTCACATCCACCTGATGATGACCACCTCACAATGAGGAAAATGAGAGAAGCTGAGAACTCCCCCTGGAGCACACAGTAACTACAAAAGGAAAAGAAAATTCAAACTCAGGTCACTGTGACTCTAGCATCAAGGGTCTTTCCTCATCACTATTAGGAGCAACCCTTCCTCTTCTGAACCCGAGTCCCCAGGAGCCATAGAGGAGGGTTCTACAGACATACTAGGATGACCCTGCACTGAAAGGCAGTATATGCTCTGGATACAACAAGGTAGCATTCTCTTATGAGGAAGGAATGGTCAATCAGCCCTGACTCTGGCCAGGACACACCCACACCTCAGAGTTAGACTGTCACTTCCTATGAAGACACAGTGAAATAGCCAGTACCTGAGTTCAATCCCCGGTACCAAAACAAAACAAAACAAAACAAAACAAAAAAGAAAGAAAAAAATAGCCAGCCCCAGGAAACCAATGCACCTGTAACAGGCAACATTTAGACACTGCAATGTTCCATGCTCTGCCCAAGTCTAGACATCGGACTTGTCTCCTAATCCACTGTGCATTGACCATTATCCCTCTCAATCAACATAGGCTGATTTTCCAAACAATTTACCTGTCATCTGACTTAGGTGTTCTCTTCAAATCACCTGCATACTCTTCTACCTATGAGATTGGCATAAGACTCTGAGACTCCTGGTTGTAACAAGATTCTGAGGTAAGGTTGGTAAATGTTACTTCATATTTATGCTTCTGAAACAAGGACACCCATTTTGAGTGCAGACGTAGCTCAGTGGTAGAGAATTTCCATTCATGAGGTCTTGGGTTCATCAGCAACCCCAACAAAACAAATGCTACTCTTTTTCTTGGAAAACATTACAAGCTAGAGACTGGTGGTATGGGCCTGCAGCTATCTGTGAACAGAGGATACATTTTTGTCATCTGCACAAGCCCTGCCAAAACATCTGCATGAATTTTACCTGCCCTGAGTTCAAGTCTAGACATAAAACAACACAGGGTTTGCCGGACAAGGTGCACTGCCGATCATCCCTGACACCTCCCACCTCTTCTCTCTAGCTGTGTGCGCATGAGTGTGGGTAAACCTTCAGGGTGAAGGCTTCAGATCAAATCCTAGAAAAGCATAAGTTCTCTTGGATATATTTTTCTATCTTCAGGAATCTATGTGCATATGGGTATTTCAGAATTAAGTTACAGATCATGCTTTAAAAACAGCTAAAGAGCAGGGAATTTAGCTCAGCGGTTTGGTGGCCTGCCTTGCAAGCACAAGGACCTGAGTTCAATCCCCAGTACCAAAAAAATAAAAAATAAAAATAAAAACAGCTAAACAGAAATAAAACTGAGAAGGAAGCAAGCTAGGGGTCCATCCACAGGTGAATGGGTAAGCACAAAGTGTTCTGTCCATTCATTGCAATGTTACGGACCATGAAGAGGAAGGACACACACTAACACACTCTGCAGCACTGATAAACCTTGAGAATGTCATGCTAAACTCAGACAGCTCTCTGTGGCTCCTAGAGCAGTGATCCTTGTAGATTCAGAAAGGAAAACAATGGGGGCCACAAGCTAGGTGAAGGAAGGGCAGTAATGGTTGAATGGGCACTGAGTTTTAGTTGTGCAAATGAAAGAACTCAGAATGAGTGTTGGGTGTTGCAGAACAGTATGAATGTACCCAATGCAACTGACTGTAGAAAACAAACATGGAAAGTAATGAGAGAGAGAGAGCACATTCTTGATAACTCTGGACTGGGGGTGGTGATGAGGGGTGGATCCAGGTTGGTGAAGGGTAGTAAATGTGCCTTGAGCTGGAGGTCGAGGTGTTGACAGTCAGGCAGGCTGGACAGGTATGGGACGGTCAGTTGGGAATTATGCAAACCTTAGCTTAAGTTGTGCTACAAAATACAATCTCTGAAAAATGCCCAGATGAAAAAATACTGCAAGGGAGAAGCTGCTCTTCTCAGTCATGTCCTGCTTGGCCACGTTGGCATAAGACTCACGTTTTGCAGCATTTAATTCCACCTGGTTCACAAGTACACCTCTCACAGTTATCGGTCATCCACTTTGTGTTCCTTATGCGGATCTTTCCATTATCATCCCTGCAAACTAAAAATGGCAAATAGGACATTATTAGTGGAGTCAAAAGCCAAGTTATTGAAAAAAGTTCCTAATGAAACTGAGGCCAGCTCCTGGCCTGTAATCATAAGCAATTTCAAAGATGTGTAAGGAAGTGCCCTGTATTCTTGCAAGGTTATATTCTAGTGCTGTGCATTTCAGGTCAGTTATAATATTTTCCTACACAAAGTTTAAATTTGTCCACAATATGTTTCCATATTCCTCCTTAATATTATTGGCTATCCTCCTTAATATTATTGGAGCCACAAGGCACTTGTCCCACTTTTTCCTGCTGGAACATCTTTGAGTTATTGCTGCACTCCTGTGCATGTTTTGCTTTGCATCAGATGCTCTTAACTGTGTGCACTCATGTGAAAATCATGGGCACTAAAAAAGGTCTGTGGAAGATCACATGCTCAGAATGCACAAAACCCTAGATTTAATCCCTAGCACTCAAAGAAATAAGCAAAAACTATGCAAATCAAATTAAACACCTGTGCCACCCCCCCAACTATGAAATCTGTATCTCTGGTTATGGACACATTATACCATGTGTTTAGAACTCGAAAATGCTTCTCAAGTGATCCCAGCATTCAACCAAGGCTAGACCTGCTGCTGAGTACCCTGAGGTTGGAATATCTTAGCAGGATTCACACACTGAGCATCACCTGGGCTGCCCTGGAAATGCATTCTCACAACTGCCCCCACTGACCCGCTTCCCTGAAGCACTCCCTTGGCTTGGGACCTCAGCAAACATCTCAATGCCTTTTCAGATACTGAAAGAGGTTATCAGCCCTGACTGCTTGTGGGAGTCAATCAAGGAGCTACAGAATATGCAGCTCTGAAATCAGAAATTCTGCTTCACCAGGTTTTTGATGGAGCTTGGGTATTCATAAATTTCAAAAACTATTTAGTTAATTCTCAGGCCAGGGATTTAGCTCAGTGGTTCTGCTGCCTGCCTCTAGTTAATTTTCAGCCAGATAAAATTGAGGCCATGGAGGAGATCCTCATTTGACTCCATTTCTGGATCTCACTGCCTCTCTTTCCAGAAAGATTCAGACACGTCCATCCACCAGTAGGTTCCATCTACTAGGCTGCAGTAACATAATGCACACTGAAACCATACTTACCATAATGGGAATTGTTCAGACGTTCTTCCTCAAATTTGAAAGTGCACTCATTACTGAATGCAGTTATGCATGTGGCCAGGACCAGGAGGCTGCCCAAGTGAGCTTCCTATAATGTAAGGACAGTCATGGCAGAGAGTGAGTAGGCTTGCACTCACTTCATGGACTGGGGATCACACAAAGGGCTCCCTGCAGGGATCTGGTAGGTAAATTTGAAGGTGGATCTTTGTCCCCCAGGTGACCCAGCCAGGGAAGCAGAACTGCAGTCAGTGAGAAAGTGAAGGACAGAATTAAACATATGTCAAAGACCCCACAGCTACAAAAGTGTGCTTTCTTATTGTAGCAGAAATTTGGGAAACCCTTAAAGATGAAGTGAATTTTTTAGCTGTTTTGCAAAATATGTAGAACTGAAAGAACAGAAATGAGAGAGGTTCTGAAAACAAGGAAACATGGACAGTGATACAGAGCAAAGAAAACCCAGGTGAAGTCTGGTTGGAACTGAGTTAGCTGGAGATGTGACTAGGAAGACAGGTTAGGGCCAGGCTGAAACATAGACTGTGATGCTCAGGACTTCATTTTGCAGATGATAAGACCTGTTTATTTCATGTTTTCATACTTTCTTGTGGTTCTGGACAGCACCACAGAACTAATAAAGGCACCCCGAATGACTGCCTGAACAAACCCATTAACCTAGGTTGAAACTCGTAGGATGCGGGAAGTACCCACAGCCAAAACATCATTTCAGAAGAGTGAGCTACACAAGCAAATCTCAGGATGTAATTTGGGGAATCTTTAGAAAGAATACAAGTTAGGGTAATCCTGCAAAATATCTGAAGTTAATAATGACATGATGCTGAAATGTAGGACATCACAGATGTCAGAATAGAAAGGTGGATATAGGGGCTAAATAGAAAACCCAAAGAGTGTTCATTAATACATATGTGTTCTGAAAAATAAATACGCTCTTTATGATATTAGAAACTGATTTATGGAAAGTGATTATTCAATAATTGGTTGTAGAACACATGATGGATCATTTGGAGAACAATCATAGTAAATTTCCACTTTAGTCCCCACCATCAAACAAATTCTGCAGTGGACTTCTCTATATTGGGAGTCCCCTCCTCCCAAAGTGCTCAGCTTCTGGGCCCCTGGAGCTCCCCCTTGCTCCCCATTGTCCTGCTGTACTCTGTGGTCACGAGGCCTCTAGGCTGCTGGAACACACACATCCTGCCCAGGGGCTATAATGATCACAGACACTGAGATCTGAGAGACTGAGGGCCTAGTCTTAGTCCCCTGACCTCATTTGTGCTTTGTCCAGTTCCCAAACAGGTGCCATCTCAAGAACTCAGCAGCATAGCAAGGTTCCTTCAGGCTAGGTGCCCACAGAAGGAAAGCAGAGGCTTCATCTGGAGCCGTGGGACTGCTGTGCCCAGAGCTGCTCTAAGGCAGGTGCCCTGCTCCCACATCATTCTGGGTTTCTCCTCCAGTGACAGGTACTGCTGTCAGTGTACAGTGGGGGCTTGCCAGCCCTCTGTGCCACATACTAAAGATTTGACAGAGCTACTCATCGTGTGACACATGGAAGACAAACATAGCAATAATAAAAGAAATAAAAATGAGAAACACAGAAAATTTCACCCACATTGTAACAAATGACCATTTGTAGATAAGCTGGAACCACACTAGAAGGCCAAAATAATCATATAACTGACTACACTCACAGGAAAACTGAGGCAAGTACAGGAAGTGATATGCACAAGAATCATTTGTGAGGAGCAGTGTTGCTGGGGAGCAGTTCTTTCATGCACATGAACATTCTTACATCATTTATAACATTGCACCAATGTCTGCACCTCTAAGCCTGGAGTCCAAGCAGAAAGACAGAGACACAATGACTGACTCCCCGGCAGGATGCTTAATACAGGGAAAAGTTAGAAAGCATAAATAGCCCAAAACACAGCTGCCTGAGAACATAGGGACTCAGGAAACAACCCAGCAAGCTGATGGCTGAGGAAGGAGAGATGACATGAGCCAAGGATCACTGGGTTTCTCTCAGCAACGCAAAGCCAGCAGCAGATCATCATGGGTGGTATGACAGCTGTGATGGGGACAGAAATGCTCAGACACAGATGGTAGGGTATATGCTAAGTTTGAGGGAGTCATTTTGTGGAATTTGCCCAAATATAAAAACTTGGGCTCTTCCTCTCATTTTCTACAGTAGAATCCATCAGATTCATAACCATAATGAAATAAACATTTAAAATATAAACAAAGCCATAGCTCACCACGTGTAGCAACACCAGGATTTGAAATTGCAGTTGCTTTTTGTGTCTCCTTCTGCATTTTCTTTCATCCAAATTTACTAGAAGCCTACAACTTTCTTTCCCCCAGAAGCAGTGTCTCTGACAGAATTTTGCTTTTTGCATAGAGAAAGAGGCTTCCTGGGCCTGAGGTGATCTGAGCATCTACAGGGTTATATTCCACTGAATCACAGAGCAAGGCTATCAGAGGAGAAGAACTAGTGGCCAGGGTTTCTGCCTTTGGACCTCAACTCCTGCAGAGATTCACAGGAAAGCTGATCAAACCAGTGCCAGGTGCATCCCTGGGTAGCTTGGTAAATAGGGAGTGTGCAAGTTCTGCCTCAGTAGAGCCAAAAGCTCAGAGTCCAGGTCCCTGATTATGCCTGCGTTCATATTTATGTCCATGGACTTCCCCGGGCATAGAGGTTCTAAAGTCCCATCCCATCAGGGATCCCATCCTCATACCCACTTGCCTCCTTCTTGACTTCTTCCTGCATCCAGAATGACTGAGTCCTGAGGTGTGGTGCCCAGGTGTGTGGGGCCAGGAGGGGCATTTGTTGCAGGTTTTCCCATTGCCCTGGCTTCACCACAGAGCAGTTAATTCAGAGTGTCTGTGGTGGAGTCAGGGTCAGTGCCTTTCAAAGGATGCCCTCCCCCAGTTGCCCTGCCAGATGGTCGTCTCTGTGAAACCCTGGCCTGGAGAGAGACTCCTGGGTTCTTATCTCAACTCCCCCAGGTTTGAGGTTCAAACCATGTGGCTGTTGCTTACCCTCCCCAGCTTCCATTTCCTCTTTTGTAAACTATCACATATATTGCAGCTCTGAAATTCAATTTAATTCCACAAACCACTCATGTAAGGTTCAAGATTTAGAGACATTTTAAAACATATAAAACCTAGAATAACATCTATATCTTAAACTATAGATCTCATTCTGATTTTGCTAAAGTCCCAGTGTTTCCTTATACTGTACACACTTGAGTTTAATACAGAGATGATTCAAAACTAGGTTACATTAAGCAACAAATGCTAAACAGAAGAAATGCACATAAGGGCATTTTGCATAAAAATACATACTCATTTTTCTTTCACTGGCCTTTGTATATGGAATTAATTACCTGCCAGTGACAGGCAGGATCTCTTCTCAGTGGCCCCCAACCCAGTTACCTACCATTGTGATGAGCAGAATTCCTTCCAGACAGGTGCAACCAGGGTAGTCACCCCGAGTATTTATACAGGACAGAATTACCACACACTGGACATCCTGGGAAAGACAACTGACCAAGAAGACACTGAGTATTTACAGAGTGATGTTGGAAACTATGTTTTTAGATGATTTATGAGATTTTTAATATGAATTTCCTCACAATTATATGCTTGCCCTTTTCTCCACCCATGTCACATATTTGTCCTTCACTTACAAAATCAGAAAAGGACAAGCAGTTCCTCCCTGAGTCTTTATCCCATGCCTGGTAGATTCCTAGGCATATGACCTATGTGCACTTGATTTTACCTGCAAAGGACAAGCTTCAGTGTGCAAGTCACTACCAGGTTCTGAAGGTGCTTTTGTGAAGCCATAAACAGCTCAGCAGGTGATCCTTGTTGCCCTCATGGCCTGTGCTGAGGTGGAAAATTTCTGGGATGAGAGAACAGGAATGTACCTGACAGAATCTTTTTCTCAGTGACTCTTGTCTCTCTCATGACTCTATACGGGGAAACCTGACTCTTTCGCCACACCTTGGCCTTGCTTTTTCACAGAAAAATATCTTGACTTCTTTCTTCAATGGCTAAGTTCAAAGTATACCTGGGAAAGAGTATCTATTGTACAATTCACCTGCATGCCTGTTCCCCAGCTTTGCCCCTCCTCCCAGGACGACTCACTGCAGGACACCAGATTTATAAAGAATTTACTTGTGAGAAACACTGACAGCATTGTACAACTTTTCTCTCTATGCGCTCTGTGTCCAGTTATAAAATATTCAAATTAAATGACTTGCAGAAAAAGGTAGTTGTCTTCTTTTACAGGGCAGCTTGGCCTCAGTATACTCTTGATGATCAAAATGAGGGCCTCTCAATGGCTCCATTAATTCTAACACCATTTTCCTGGTAGATTGCTCCCGAAAACACAAGTAAAACATGGAGAAATTGCTTATGGGCATAGCCTTATGGCCCCTTATCAAGATGCACTGAGCCCCAGGCATCATGAAGAATCACACCATTTAAAACAGGAACCTCTGGTTGATGAGGCTACCAGGTATTCGACAATAGAGATGGCAGGGAGGTACCCAGAATGAAAGATTGGCTAAAAAGGTGCAGAGTTTGGTTGCTTTGGTGCAGCCCCCTAGAGATTACCCTAAGCAAGGGGTCTAGCAGATGTTTGGAAACAGTGCAAAGCAGCCTCTACATCTCAGTCGGTGCTCCTACTGATTCAAAGAGGGCTACTGGCAATGGGAAGGTTCTGATCCTTTGATCAAGGACAACCAAGAGGCCACCCAAGAAAAGCGCTTTTAGCTCCCCTACAGAACAATTCCCAATGTGGAGTGATGGAACCCAAATGTCCACAAGCCCAGAGATACATCAGATGGGAGGAGCTTCTAGTCACTTTCCATGCAACAGGTCAGGGGCAGGCCTTGTGGAAAGCATTTCTGTGCAAAAATTCTCATAAACAATTACAGAGCGAGCTGGAAACTTTTTGGCATCTGCCTCTTTTCTCTTAATATCTGCTTTCTACTTACACTAAGATCATTTTGTTGTTCAGGGTGCACTGGAAACTGATTTCCTCCAATCCCCACTGAAATGGAGTATCTCAGAATTCACGTTAGATCACAGAAAAGAGAAAGAAAGGAAGAGAGAGGGAGAGAGAGAGAGAAACAGAAAGGAAGAAAGAAGAAAGAAGGAAGGAAGGAAGGAAGGAAAGAAAGAAAGAAAGAAAGAAAAAGAAAAAGAAAAAGAAAGAAAGGGGATGTCAAATCCCAGTGGCTACAAAGTGAAATAAATAAGTCACATGTATGTAAATACCGAATGGTTTCTCTGGTATGAAAAACTATAATAGTACATAAGATCCGAATGAGATAATTAACAATGTGAAATAGGAAGAAAAGGGCTAAAGGTGTAGGGAAAGGGGGAAAGGTAGGCGAAAGGGAATAAGGGAAAAGAAAAAAATATGAGAAAATGGAAATAAAGTGTTTGTAAATGGGGAGGGGAGGAGGGGTGAAGGGAGGGCAGGGACAAGGGGAAAAAATGAGAACCAAGACTTGTCATGTAAAGGTACAAGATCCCAATAACGAATGCAACTGTACTGTATAACTAAAATGTACCAATAAACTCAATTAAAAAAATCCCAGTGGCTACATAGCTCATAACTGAAAGAAACCTTAGGGGTTGGCCCTGTTGCCAAGTTACCTTCAAGGTCTTTTATTTTGTCTGAGATATAATTTGGATTGCACTTCTTTTTATATATTGATGAATTTGTTTTCCTAATTTACTCTGTCTCACCATTTAAAATTTTATCATAAAAGCCAAATGCATTTGGGTTCTCTTTTTGTTTTTTAAATAGAGAAAATTGACTTGTCAGATTCTTTTTTTTTCAGCTTTAATTGAGTTTATTGGTACATTTTAGGGATACAGTACAGTTACATTCATTGTTGGGATCTTGTACCTCTACATGACAAGTCTTGCTTTTCATGTTTTCCCCTTGTCCCTGCCCTCCCTTCACCCGCTCCTCCCCTCCCCATCTACAACCACTTTATTTCCATCTTTTCATTGTCTCACATTTTTTTCTTTTCCCTTTTTACCCTTCCCCTACCCATCCTACCTTCCTTATACCTTTAGCTCCTTTCTTCCCATTTCTCAATGTCAGTAATCTTATTAGGATCTTCTGTATTATTGCAGATTATTCACACCAGAGAAACTATTCAGTATTTACACATGTGTGACTTATTTATTTCACTTAGGAGTATATCTTCAATATGTATCCATTTTCCTATGAATGAATCTATTTTCTCATTCTTTTTGAAAGGGGAAGAACACAAAATTATGGCTGTGCTTGTCTGTGTACTCAGTTTTCATAAGTAATATGCAAATATCTAATAAAATTGTGAATATAAATGGATACATGTTTCTACCTACACTTTTCATATAATTTAAAGTCTACAAGTTAATCATGAAAGATCTGAGGCATTTGGTACAAATTAAAATTCAGAAACATCTGTTGCCAGATATCAATTCAAGTACTCTTAATTCTTAAGTCCTATAAAGAATGAAAACATGTTTGGAGAGTCTTGTTTGATTTATAACTACAAGAATTAAATGCTTTTTTCCTTCCTGGGTCTTCAGAAAAATGTAAGTTCACTAAGAGTTAAAACTCAAATTAACATGTGTATTTCTATATACTAGTAATAGAATAAAATTAGGATGTGTTTTTGTTGAAGATGCATAAGAAATCATTTTTTGGTAACAGTAATTTTGTATGATTTCTAAATCTGTGAGGATTGTTGGAAAATGTAGAAAGAAAGACAGATAGGCAGAAAGAAACAGAAGGAAGAGATCTATGAAGAATGATGGGTCTGAGACTATGCCCCTGATAAACAAGGAGACAAAATAGATACAGTAGTTTTGTATCTTAAAAAATGAGTATTATGTGGTAAGTTTTTACTTCTGAAGAACCAACAATAAAATAAAGAATCTAGAGCACTAAAGCAAGTCATAGTAGCTCTGAGGAGGTCAGAGATGTTTTGTGAAGAATGAGGCTTATAAAAGAGCATTAGCGTATGTGACAAAGCATATGTGAAAAGTTTTTTGAATTTTCTAAAAATCAAAATTTTATACAATGATAAGAACAAAATTTTCATTCTTTATTTTTAAAGAGGTAAGGGGTCTTCTTAAACATTACTTCATTGTCTGAATAATTTAAAATTTCCAGCCCAAAGAAAAGATTTTTTTCTTTTATCAGTATAATTTCTTGAGGAGCAGAATGAGAAATATCAGAAAGTAGGAAGAACTCGTTCAAATAGTGAGCAGAATAGGAGATGGGAGGAGGAAGGAAAGCAAAAAGGATTCAAAGAAAACAAAGAAAAAAGTGTAAACAGAGCCTTTTTAAATGTGGAGCGGAAAAAAGGTGGGAGGGAGGGAAAGGAAAGGTTGCGGAAAAAGAATTAATATGTGCTATGTGCATGTATACATCTTTTACGATGAATGAAATCATTATGCACAGCAAACATGTACAAATAAAAATAAAATGACAGAAAAATAAAAACAATATGTAATTTTCTGCTGCTGCCTTTATTAGTGAGTTTTGTTACTTGGCCAAACTGAGTCTTACAACCTTAAATTTGCTTAAATACTTATTAGCTTTAATATCTATTTGTGGTCAGTTTATAACAACAATCAACTCTGGTTTATTAGGCTTAATATGCAACTACAATTTTGCAGTAATATGCAGTATGTGGTGCTGATATAAACGTTACGAGGAACTCGTGAAACTGATGAGAATCTGACAGTCTTGCTTTAATGGTGTCATCATGTTCTTCATCCTCAAATGCTGTGTACTGTGATAAATCACTAGATGTTTTTGTCAGTTGCCAAACTCTCATGCAAACCAGTGTGGCTGTTCCAAGTCTTTTTCATCCATAGTTTTGGTTCTCTATAGAATGTATAGCCAGATTCCTGGGAAAGTTTTACAAGCACTATAGACAAGTGGCTGTCTTAGGAAAAAAAAAAAAAAAAGATGAGACTAAAATATTTAAATCTTGGTAGCAAACTAAATGTGTTTTTCTCTTTTTCAGTATTGCCTTGTTTTAAAACTTTGCAACAGCTTCATCTCAAAATTCTGCAGAGGTCCAACAGGTTGAACTGGTCCAGTGTTTATGACCTTCAGAAGTGAGAAGGTTAAATTCAATGATGGACACCAGGCAGACTCAGCCTAAAGTCATTTTATAAAATCCTATCCTGTTTTTCTACTTAATAGTGCTTGCACCTTTTAGGCTCCAAAAGTGATCAGTAAAAGTGATGGTTCCCCAGAATTTTGAAATCATCTCAATCCAAGAGCAGATGCCACTAGAACTGTCTCATCTTGATCAGGCAGCAAGATTTTTATAACCACAGGAGGGCAGTGGGGAATAAGTTCAAATGTTAGTTTAAAGAAGTTCTAAAAGAAGAAACTCTACCCTGACTCCTGAAGAATAACAAGAATTAAAAAAAATAAAAAGCTGGGTGTGGTGGCGCACCCCTGTAATCCCAGGACTCAGGAAGCTGAGGCAGGAAGATTGCTTAGTTCGATACCAGCCTGGGCTACATAGTAAATTCCGGGTCAGTTTCATCTGCATAGTGAGACCCTGTCTCAAAAAACAAAAGCAAACAACAACAACAACAACAACAACAACAATTTAAAAATAAATAAATAAAAATTAAAAATAAATTTTAAAGAGAATAACAAGGACAGAATATCTCAGGATGGGTGGAGGTAGGAGGGGGCACCATGGATGGAAAAGAAGCTACAATGATAGAATCAGCTCTTGGGCAGGGTAAACTATTACTCTTTTATAGCAAGGCACATTGTTCCTCTACACTTGCTCTTTCCAACAGAATCCATCATGAAATACTAATGAAATCACAAAAGTAGAAGCTTACAGGAATGACAGGAAATGAATTTTTGCCAAGGAAAACTTAAGCCAAACTTCTGGCTTCAATTCATTTTACTAAATTGAATAATTACTAATATTAGAGGACATAGAGCTGGGTAAGACTTCCCTAGGTTCCCACCCGATTTGATGCAGCAGTGGACCTGCTGTGTACTTCACTGTGACAGTGGTCTGTGCTGCTTTGCAAAAGCTTCAGGCTGCTTTTGCTGAAATCACTGACTTTTTACTTGAGCCTAGAAAAATTTAATAGGTGACTAAAATGAGTTAAAAGTCTGCTTTCAGATTGGATCTGCCCTCTTTGGGGTCATAGCCTTTGAGTCAGAGTCTAATCTACACTGCAAATAGACATGTTGATAACTTACAGATATAATGAAAACTTTAATACAAGTTTAAACTGGACAGCTGCCTGTTCAAGCTGGTAGGTGCTGTCTATTCCTTCCTCCCCCGCCGCTCTCTTTGGTACTAGGGATCAAACTCGGAATCACTGAGCTAAATGTCCAGCATCTCTTTTCTTTTTGTGTCTCCACTCTAGAGCTCCTTCAACAGCCAGAGCACCCGAGAACCCAGAATCCTTCAGCCCTATTGTAAGACACAGAACAAACTGCAGGCCAGAATACTTGCTCACACTGATTGAATCAGCTACAACAGCAACTCAGCAGTTCCCAGGAGACATTGTCCATCAGCACCTGGTAAGCCCAGAGTACATAAGAAACATCTTTTAGATAAATGTTCCTGGCCGGTGAAACTTCCGGGACTTAAGCCCACACCAGCAAATTCATAAGAGCTCATTGTTTTCCTTTGTCTGTGAAAAGCTTGGTCCCTTTCTTGACCAATCCTCACTCCTTTGGCTGAAGCCCCAGTAGAAGCAGAGCCCTGTCCCCCAGTAAAGCCTTGCTATGCAAGACTATGTGTCCCTGCAATATTCAACATGGGTTCCTCTCTACTTTTCCTGTGCAAAAATGTCCTAGTGTCTGGAGTCAGGAAGAGAGAGGAGTAGGGAAAAGTTATTAGTGGACATGAATTCCATTTAGAAGGGAATGAGGAGGTCTGCTGTGCTGTAGCACAGAAGGTTTATGGTTCACAATGATCCGCTGTACTTCATAGGGTGGAAGGAAAAGTATTGAAAGTGTTCACCGCAGGAATGATAAATGCAGTGATAGATAATTTAAAGTCATTTAAACAATGCACAATGTAAACGTGTATTAAAATCTCAAGGATAATGAGAAATTAGATTCATTCATAGGAAAATGGATACATATTGAGGATATACTCCTAAGTGAAATAAATAAGTCACACATGTGTAAATACCGAATAGTTTCTCTGGTGTGAAAAACCGTAATAGTACATAAGATCCTAATAATATAATTGACAATGTGAGATAGGAAGAAAAGGGCTAAAGGTGTAGGGAAAGTGGGAAGGGTAGGGGAAAGGTAACAAGGGAAAAGAAAAAAATATGAGAAAATGAAAAAATGGAAATAAAGTGTTTGTAAATGGGAGGGCAGGAGGGGGTCAAGGGAGGGCAAGGACAAGGGGAAAAAAATGAGAAATAAGATCTGTCATGTAAAGGTACAAGATCCCAATGATGAATGTAACTGTACAGTATACCTAAAATGTACCAAGAAACTCAATGAGAGGAAAAAAATTTTTAAAAAATCTCAAGAATACCCCATGAATGTGTGATATTTTTATGTTTTGTGTATCAAAAAGGTTCTAAATTAAATTTTCTATAACAAAAGAACTCTTTCTTTGAAGGTGAATCTCAGCTCTTTTGTCGCAGTGACAGAAATCTGACTGACACACCCAAACTATTCAAGACTCCTTCCATTTGAGATAAATTTTAAGAAACTGCCCAAACAGTTCTAGGAGAAATGAAAATCATGCTAGATAGCAAATCTTCTCGGACCCAAGAACATCTGCTGTTCTTGGTGTCTGCTGTGCAACACATAGAGCTGTGAACTCACAGGGCCCCATGTCCCATTCTTTGAAGATCCTTCCTCCCCCTCAGGGCCCAGGTGCTCTGACCTATGAGGTCCACAGCACCGCCCTTCCCAGGAGCTGAGGCTCCATTGCTCTTCCCAGGCATTGTAATGTCATCTTTATCTCCCTTCCCCCTTGCTACACCACTAGAAAAAAATTTTTAAAAAAAGTAAATGAGGATATTTCCTCATCTGGTCTGAATTAAATTCAAAAAGGAAAAGGTTTAAAATAGATAAATTTAGAATTTGTGCAACAAGCAAAAGCCGGAGGAACCATGTATAGATAAATGCTTCAGCAATACTTACATTTTTCTATATTCAAATGAGGAGTGATTATGGTAGATAAATAATAATATGTGAAGAAGATAAACAGACTCTGGGGCCAGGTATGCAGCTCAGCAGTACAGTGCTTGCCTGGCAAGAGCAAGGCCCTGAGTTAAATTCCTGGCCATATGTGTGTATGTATATATAT
>NW_022900913.1:70907137-70942602 GCF_012274545.1 Fukomys damarensis
ATAATATATATAAAATATAAAATATATAGGCAGGCTCCGTTCATTCCCCCAACTTTACTGCTTACTAATGCACCGACATTTATAAATATCCACTACTGAGGTTTGCCACCCCTTTTCCTGGTGTCCCTGACTCAGGATGCTTCCCTCAGTAACTCAGAGACAAACACCTCAGTGCTCAGCTTTGTCTAATGGCATAGTTCATGGCAGAGACTACAGTTTTCACAGAAAAAGACAGTGGGAGCATTAGCTAATTCAGTTTTTATTCTGAATACCAGGCATAGAACACCTGAAGGGCTATCTGGATGAAGATCCCACTGGTAAAGGGAAAGAGACAACCTAACAGAGATGATTTCATGAGTCATTGATACAGGCTGCTCACTGTGAAATTCATGCTCTGTCCCTCACCCCATCTGAATGGGAACTTGAGGAAGAGCTGCAGGTACTGAAACCCTGGATCAATTATAGGATCACTAAGCAGAGGAGGAGAAGTTATGCTCGCTTCCTGTCCGGCCCTGGTCAAGGGAAAACATGGGGTTCTTTGAGTATCCCTAAACTCTAGTGCATGGTGACAACAGCAGTCTGCAGCAGGCACCAGCACAAGAGGTTCCTACTTGGTGTCAGCATGGACATCTGATATGACCCCTATGCCTAGGCCATTGCACCTCTGAGGACTCACAGTGAGGATGGGTGAGTTGCAGCTGTTGGATTGGTGCTTATGAAAATATGTCCAGACATGTTTATGTGCTCTTCGTGATTCAGCACATAGCCAGCTCTGTCCACTGTGGCAGGGAGTGGCATGTACCACCTGGATCACAGTGGTTTTTACTCCATTGTGGCTTTTATGTTGGATTCTGTTCTGAGTGCCTACCAAGACAGTCATCTGAAACGTCATCCCTCTTCAGAAATAGAAAGGACTCAGAATCCTTTAGGCCAGAGAACACATGTTCAGATCATGTCTGTGGTCCAATATGCATTTCAATGTGCCCAGTTTCAAACTTTTTTGATGATAAAAAAATATTCTGTTATTAGTGCATTGGTGACTACTTCATTCTACAGAGGTCTCATATTACTGGGTACTTGCAGTGAGCGAATATTTTTATGTGTAAATCGAAACTTAAACTAACATTTTTAAAAAGACAGGGTGCTGCAAGTAGTGACTAGAAATTTATTAAAGATCAAAATATCATATTATCAGCAATAGATCTTTCAGGTTTCTTTTTATTTACGGAAGGAAAGATTAAAGTTTAGCGCTTAGTTATAGTCAATGAATGGATCCTGATAATGGATACCACTTTGGCCAAGGAATTTAAGCTCATCACCAACAGAATGGCCAAATAAGCCCTTAACGTAGTGCCCAGGAAGGGCTCACTTCTTTTCTTTGATATTCCTCATTTTAAAAATTAGAGGCATAGTCTAATCACAATTAAATGGCAGATGAACCTGTTCTAAGAAATAGTTAATCTCTCTAAAATATTAAAGCATGATCCAGGCATGATCCAGGAGTGATGGCAAATCCCAGTAGTGCCAACACCCTTGGAGCCTGAAGCAAAAGGAACAGGTTTGAGCCCAGCCTGCTCAAATTAGTAACTTAGTGTGCCCTCGTGTCAAAATCAAAAATTTAAAGAGTGCTGTGGACATAGAACATTCTGAAGCCCTGGGGTTATTCTGCATTATCTCACAAAAAGTCCAGAACAGGGAAGCTCACAAAAGGCTGAGCAGTGGTTTCTGTTTAAAGATGGTCACACAAATTTCATAAATAGAGCCAACCTGCGATACTGAATCAAATCTAGAATAAGGCTACCTGGAAACACCTGAGTATAGACTATAAACAATATTATGGCATCTGGGAGAGTTGTTCATATTTTGCTAAGTGTACTGAGGTTAGGTAAAACGAAACAAAATCCTTTAGACGTCTTGCAAAAGGGAAGGGAATCAAGAGATGGAGGCAGGGGAAAGAGAGAGATGAAGGGGAGAGGAAAAGAGTGAAAAAACAAAGATTTGAGATATGCTATGTACATGTAGCAGCTCCCTGTGAGGAATGTCATGTACTGCGAACATAGGCTCACAACAATTTACAGCTAATAAAGAATCTGGAGATATAGGAAGTAGATCTGGGGAATAAGAGAAAGGGGATCCTGGGAGATGTGAGGAATAAAAATGATCAAGATATGATATGTATTTGTATCAATCCCCCAAGCTGACTATAATCACAGCCCAATAAAAACTTTTTAAAAAAAAAGAAATCTGCATAGAAATTTTCATAGTGTGGGAGGCTTGGTGATTGCAAATTATTTATACTCAGGTTGGTTTCTTATTGGCATATTTTGCAATATATTTATATATTATGTATATCATAAATTGATCACTCGTGATCCTTCACCCTTCCCTTTTGCTTCCTTCCCCATGTTCCCTTCTCCATCTCCAAAAATCTACTGCCCTGTTTCCTACTATTTTTTCACTGCTCTTTATTTATGTTTTGATTTTTTATATATGAGAAATTATGTGACAACTAGCCTTCTACATGTAATTAATTTCACTTAATATTATGATCTCAGGATCCATCTATTATCTTACAAGTGATTTAAATTACTTTTTCTTCATGCCTGAGTAATACTCCCTTGTGTGTTTGTACCATATTTTCTTCATTTATCTATTGATGGGCATCTATGTTGTATCTATAATTTAGCTGTTGTGAACTGTGCTGCTAGAAACATGGGTGCACACATATCATTGTAATATTGTCCTTAAACCTTTCAGGAAGATACTCAAGAGAAGTTGAGGTTGGCCAAATAGAACTTTTAGTTTTAGTTTTTTGATGACTCACCGTACATTCTTCCATAGTGGTGTGCATTCCCACCAACAGTGTAGAAGTATTCTTTCCCCTAACTTTAGAAGCATTTGTGGTTTGTGGTGTGTGTGTGTTGTGTGTGTCCTTGATAATAGCCTTTACTGGAGTTAGATAGAATCTCAGTTGCTTTGATATGCATCTCCCTAAGGACCAGCATGGAGAATATTTTTTTCAAGTACTGACTGTTATTTGGGCTTCTTACTTTGAAAACTGACTCCTCACTTCATTTGTCTACTTTGTATTTAGTTTCATATTTGAGGGGGTCTGATTTTTGGAGTTCATTATGTGTTCTAGATATTAGACCTCTGTCTGAGGAGCAGATAGTAATTTTTTCCCATTCTGTTGATTGTCTCTGTTGGTGGTTTTTGTCACTGCAGAATTTTTTGATGTGATGTAATCCAACTTGCTGTTTCCTGGCATTATTTCTTGTACAATTGGGGTTTGGTTCAGAAAGCTTTTGCCTATGCCTTTGTTTTCAAGCATGTTACCAATTTTATCTTCCAGCAGAATCAGTGCTTCTATTTTAATATCTAGGCTTTGGCCTAGTTTATTCTTCTGCATCTGAATAACAAGGTCTCTTAACACTGTTTGTTAAAGGGCTATAATTTATCCAAAATGTGATTTTGGACCCTTTGTCAAAATCATATGGATGTGCCGGGCATGGTGGCACGCACCATGTAATCCCAGCACTTGGGAGGCTGAGGCAGGAGGATCACTGTGAGTTTGAGACCAGCCTGGGCTGCGTAGTGAGTTCCAGGTCAGTCTCAACTACATAGCGAGACCCTGTCTCAAAAAAAAAAAAAATCAGATGGATGAAAAAGCCTCGACTGTATCCTCAGTTCTATTCCATTGATCAACACAACTATTTTTATGCTAGTGGTATGCTGTTTTTATTATTTCAGCTTTGTAATATAATTTGAAATTTTGGATTGGCATACCTTCTGCTTTCCTCTTGTTGCTCAAAATTGCTTTGGCTATTCTGGGTCTCTACTAATTCTACACAAATTTTCAGCATGTTTTTTCTAGTTCTGTGAAGAATGCTAATAGGACTTTGATTGGAATCATATTAAATACATTACTTTTGATAATCTGGTCCTTTTCACAATGCTAGTTCAGCCTCACTAGAAATAGAGGAAGACCTTTCATTTTCTAATTTTTTTTCAGTCTCCTATATCAGAATATTATAGTTTTAATTATAGAGGTCTTTAACTTCCTTAGTTAGGTTAATTTACAGTTTTTTTTTAATACTACTGTGAATGGGATTGTTTCTCTGATTTCTATCTTAGTAGGTCCTTTGTTGGTATACAGGTACACTATTAATTTTTTGTGTATTGTCTTGTATCCTGCCATTTTGCTGAATCTGTTGCTTAGCTCCAAGGGTCTTTTGGAGGAGTTTTTTAGTCTTCTGTGTAAAGGATTGTTTTAGTCACTTTCTTACACTGGAACACAACACCTGACACCCACAATTTCGAGGAGGAGAGGTATACTTTGTCTTGTTTTTCTTTGTTTGTTTGTTTGTTTGTTTGTTTTGTACCGGTAATCAAACTCAAGACCCTGCACTTGCAAGGCAGGCAGCAGAACCACTGAGCTAAATCCCTGGCAAGGAGAGGTATACTTTGACTCACAGTTTTACTTCATAGTGTGCTGGCCCCAAGGCAAGAAGGCATGAGGGAAGTGCCTGGGAATGCTCCTGACCTGTCAGTACCCAGCAAGCTGAGAGTGAAGGGTGGAGCTAGGGAGGAAGAGGTGCCCTTCTGAGTCATGACTCTAGTGACCCCTCTTCTGTCCAACTCTTAATACAAAGCCAGCTGTGATAACTCCATAATCCAATCACTTTCTTCAAGCCCTGCCTCTGAGCACATGAGTCTTTGGGGAAACATCCAGATATGAAAATCATATTATGTGCAATAAGGACAGTTTAACTTCTTCCATTCCTATTTGTATCCCTCTTTGTTTCCTCTTCTTGTTTGAATGCTCTGGGTAAAGATTTTAGCACAGTATTGAGCAGAAGTGGTAGGTGGATACCCTTGTGTTATTCCCAATTTTAAAGAAATGCATTTAGATTTTTCAATTTAGCATAATATTGTCACTGGGTTTGTCACACATGACTGTCATTTTGAGATAAGGTGCTTGTACCTGTAATCTTGTCAGAGTTCTTTTTCCTGCCATCTATTGAGATAATCATGTGATTTTTATCCTTGTTTCCATTTAGGGGACATGCTATATTTATTGATTTACACATGTTTAATCATCTTGGTATCCCTGAGATGAAGCTGAATTGGTGATGAGTATGATTTTTTTCAGTGATTTGTTGCATTCTATTGGGCATTTTTTGTACCTATGTTCACTAAGGAGATTGGCCTGTGGATTTTTTTTATTTTGTTAAATCCTTGTCTGGTTTTGATATCAGTATAATCCTAGCTCCTGCGAATGAATTTGGCAGTATTCCTTTCCTTTCGATTTTATGGAAGTATTTGAGGAGTATTAGCATTCTACCTTCCCTGAAGATCTGGTAAAATTCTGAAGTGATTCTGTGAGGTCTGGGCTTTATTGTTCTTTGGTCCTTAGTATTTTTATTACCACCCCTGTTTCATAAACTGCTGTTAGTATATTCAGGGTTTGGATATTATGTTAATTCAATTTTGGTAATTCATAATTATCTAAGAATTTATCCAATTCTCCTAGATTCTACAAATTTTGAGAATTTAAGTTTCAAGATAAACCCTTGTAATCCTGTGGATTTTGGCAGTGTTCATTGTGATTTTGCCTTTTAGTCTTTTTTATTGGTATATGTTTACAGTATAGAATAATTACATTCATTTAAAGGAAATATATATAATTTTCAATTCCTTTCCCCCTCCATCTTCTCTCTAATTTTTAATAATATGTATTAATTGCACATATTTATGGGTTTATTGTGAAATTTTAGCACATCTAGATAGCAAATACTGGTCAAACCAGTATTAGAAGCATTTTTATTGCCTTCTCATTTTTTTATGTTTGAAGGCTTTGAACCCTTGACTTCCAATTTACTTGGTAAAATATATAATATATTCTTGTGAATAAAGCTACCCCACTGTGCTGTAAAATACAATAATTTATTCTTTCCATCTTTCCTTGAATTTTTATTAGTACATGTTCATAATAAACACCCTCACTGTGGGGAATTTGTGCAAGGGCATATCTCATCTTAATCATTTCTATTTCCCCTGTTCCTCCACTTCTCTCCTTGCATACCCTGATCCTTGCCCCTTCTCCAAATGTTCTATCTCTCTGTTTCTTACAAACTACCTTTTATTTTACTTTTAAAATTATTTATACTTTGGGATTCTCATATAATAGAAACCATGTAATATTCAACCTTCTGGATTTTATTTATTTTACTTAGCACAATAGTCTCAAGGGATATCCATTTTCCTATAAATGACTCAAATGTATTCTTTTTATGGCTGAGTAGTACTCCATGATATATGTGTACCACATTTTCTTTATCAGTTCCTCTTGTGATGAACATAAAGGTTGCTTATAAGGTTTAGCTTAGTTGGGATTAGAGGTTCCATTTGACCCAGCCAGCCATCCCTCTGCTGGGTATCTTTCCAAAAGAATTAAAATAATCCTATCACAGTGATATATGTGCACCTATGTTTATAGTGGCATCATTTGTAATAGCTAAAACTTGGCAACAGCCCATTTTTCCATCAGTTGGAAACTGGGTAAAGAAGATGTGGTTTTTCTATAAAATGGAATACTACTCAGCTGTAAAGAATGAGAAATTAGAGTCGTTCATCGGGAAATGGATACATATTGAGGATATACTCCTAAGTGAAATAAATAAGTCACACATGTGTAAATTTCGAATAGTTTCTCTGGTGTAAAAAACTATAATAGTACATAAGATCCTAATGAGATAATTGACAATGTGAAATAGGAAGAAAAGGGCTAAAGGTGTAGGGAAAGTGGGAAGGGTAGGGGAAAGGTAATAAGGGAAAAGAAAAAAATATGAGAAAATGAAAAATGGAAATAAAGTATTTGTAAATAGGTAGGGGAGGAGAGGGTGAAGGGAGGGCAGGGACAAGGGGAAAAAATGAGAACCAAGATGGAAGATCCCAATAATGAATGTAATGTACTGTATACCTAAAATGTACCAATAAATTTAATGAGAGAAAAAAAAAAAGATTTAGCTTAGGAAGAGGTGCCCTTTTGAGTCATGACTCTAGTGACCCCCTCTCTGTAAGTTGTGCTGCTGTAAATATGGATGTGCATATATCTCTGCAATATGATATCTTTAACTCTTTTGGGAAGATAGGAGGCACAGTTGGGTTTACAGAATGTTTATTTTCAGGTTTTTTTTTTTTTAGGCATCTCCTTACTTATATCTACATGGCATTTCTCACTCCAAGTATAGATTATTCCACAACAATCACAATTAGTCCAAGTGCAATGGCATGGTCAAACTCGCCCTTACCTTCCTGGTCACTTTCCCCACTATCCACTGCCCACTCCTGTGCCACCTCACACTTCACAGCTCATTGCTTCTTCTCCAACTCCACTGGAAAGTGATCAACTCTGGTGTTTTGGCTCTTCCTTTTCCTGGAGTTTCTGTGTCGTGCAAAACTTATCCTAAGCAAAGTGGTGTTTACCTCTCTTATTTTCTCCTGTTAACCTGTTTGAATTCATGTTAAGACTCAGGGACCCTACAGCCCTCAAGAATGTGGAGGTGGAATAATGCCTCCCCTGAAATCACATCATCCTTAATATTCACTGAGCTTAATGCTGAGACATACTTTGCCTTCTGTTCCTCTCTCAATCATTTGAAGAGTGTTCATCATCCCTTTTGATAAAAGCAAGTCTCCTTTCTAAATGAGGAGACTGTGTGTTTGTATCCCTCCAAAACTCAGATGTTAGAATCCTCACTCTCACCTGAGGTATTAGGAGGTATTAAGAAGCAACTTGGTCATGAGGGTGGAACCCTTGTGAATAGAAAGGTTCCCTTGTGAACAATCCTGGTAGGATCCAGGAACTGCATGTTCCAAAAGAGCAGTGGCATAGCATGATATATACACTCGCCCCTATAGACATGACAGTCTCAGTGATCTTTGAAACTGTTATTTTTTAGGTTTTTTGTTTGGAATTTCATTGCCTTCAGTGTCTCTGTGGTCAGATTCTGGAGAATTATATGTTTGAAGGCATCCTGTTGCCTTATTTTCTCATCTTTCTTGTGATTTTGTATTGAGGTTTGTAGAGAAGATGGGTAGAATGTCTCTTCCACTATGGTTGGTACCTCACGTGGGCTACCTTTCTGTGTCTCTCTCCTTCTGGTGTGTCCTGGGTTGTGAGTTGTTTCTGAATGAGAGTTTTCATTCTTCTGCTTTGCATGTTAGGGTCAACTCTGACCTGGTACTACTTTGAGAAGAGAGAGCAACTGCCACTAACATTAACACTTTGAAGCTAACCAACTTTTGTCTCATATTTAACAACTTGCTGAAGCCGGGGATTTAGCTCAATGGCATCATGCTTGCTTGGCAACCCAAAGTCCTGAGTTCAATCCCTGGTACCAGGGGGAGAGGGGACAAAATTTGGTGAAAAATTTCTCTAATATTTAGCTCATTAAAAGAAATAGAATAATATGACACTGAAAGCTAAAAATTAAGCAACAATGATATTTAGAGCATTTTGAATAGTATAGAAATGAAAGAGAAAATGCAACAGCAGGAACAAAGAATAGAAAGGAAAATAAAAATAGAGAGTAAAAGTAACATCATAAAATTTTGAAAATATGAAAGAGAAGAGAGAGACATAAGCAGATCCCTCTCTCAAGAGGGAAGTAATGAGAATAGAGAATGGAAGGGACTGCATAAGGAACTAGAGAGAGCAAAGAGATTGTATACACTTGTTGCTAAAAAGTAAAACAAATTTTATATATAGCCAAGGTGATATGCTGTTACAGAGTAAAAGCAGAAAACATTTGTCTTTGTCATGAAAAGAACTTCTGTAAATAGTCTGAAACCTACAAAATGTAAAGAATTACAGAATAACTGCTGTCTTTAACTTCTGTAATTTGCTTTGCTTTGCTTGTTTCTTAGGATAACAATACCAGAGGTTTCATCAACTACAAAGCTTGAAGGCACGTAGCCCCAGTTTAAAATGTTATAAGGTAACAGACGCTGGAAGTGCTTAGCCATATCCCCAGGGTGAGACCAGATGTTCAAACTAAAATAACAATTTTCATACCTTTCAAAGTACACTTAGATCCTAAACCCTAAACTTTCTGTAAAGCATATGACTATAAAAGAGTTAAGATGAAAGGAATGTCACCAGTCCAGTTTTCCTAACCCTGACCTCAACTTTTGTGGGCTAGAACAGCTAATTAGATGAATCCTAAAGATAAACATCCCAACCACAAAGAAGGTGCTACATTTGGGTTAAAATTAAACTGTCTTGTGACCATGATTTGTGATGGGAACTGAGAAAACTGGAATGTCTTATCAAACTACCTAAAATGAGGTCATGATTGTAAAACTCCTACAAAAGGCAGATTGCAACCCAGCGCAGGGTTGGTCATTTGGCATAGCCCTTGGCACAGGCCTGCTAGCAAAGTTGTTTTACCCACTCTTGCATCTCTGTGTGTCATTTACCAGTTACTTCCACAACAATACAAAACAAAGTACCAACAAAAGAGAGGTAGAAAAAAATCTTAATAGAAATATCAGAGAGATAAAAGGCACTTATGTTGGTGTGTTGATTTGGGTGATGATCCCTAAGTATTTTTCTCTGCCACTGTGTTTTTGTTTCAGGGGCATTTTTTTTTTTTTTTGAGACAGACTCTCACTATGTAACCTATGCTGGCCTTGAACTTACTATGTAGCCCAGGCTGGACTTGAACTTGTAGCAATTCTCCTGCCTCAGCTTCTGGAGTGCTGAGATTACAAGTGCAGACCACCACACCTGGCTGCCCCTGGGTTTTTCCATCACATTTAGGAGCCTCTTGTTTTCTCAGGGTCAATGGATGGGAATTTACTCTGCTTCCTGTGGTTAATAACAGTCTATGATTCCGAGCTCACTGTGGCCATGAAGGAAACTTCATCCCATCATTCTTTTTCCATCTCTGGAACTCCTGGATCCCATGTCTCACCTACCCAGAGTCCCATGATTTCAGCAGCATGCAAGGTCTTGGAGCAGATTGTCTCAGCTAATACAGGAAGTTCTGTCCACCCTGATATCTCACAGATCCCAAGTGATCCAGTCCTTTGAGTTTCTCTCCTGCATTTACTCTTCATTGCCCAGTGACAGAGCCAAGATTGTCTGGCCCATCACTCACTACTTGTAGCCTCAATCCCTTGAGATTGTCTGGAATGTGATTCCCTCAGGCTATTTTACTGGGAGATGAAAAGTTGGCCATCACTGCTACTGTAATGTCAGCAATCCCCCTAATTTCATGCTGGTCTGCAGCTCCCAGAGTGCCAGGCTCTCAATGTTATCTTTGACCCTGGACCTTATCCTGATTGGAGAACAATTCTGATGGACTTGTACTAAGGCTGACAAGTACCAGTGGTAGCATCATACTGCATCTTCCAAAAATGAAGCTTCTTCCTTTAAATTTTTTGTGAGTTACACAACATGGCTCTGTCTCCACGCTTGCACTGAGAACAGAGTTCGTGATCACTTTCCTGTTATATCAAAGACTCCAGGGAAGGTCCCAAAGGGGAGCCACATGTTCTTTCCAACCTAACAATGACATGTGGGGTTAATGCCCTACTGTGGCCACAACCCTGGCTTCTTTCCCTGAGTGTTTCATGTTTCACAAAATGACGTGGTCTGTGACTCTATGCTCTGATGATGATGATGGCTTTCCTTTTATTATAGGTTTTCTTCCCTCTCTATTTCAGTAGTCCACTATTCCTTTCAAGATACATTCCAGTCCAGTGGTTGGTGTCTCTACCACCTCATGTATCCACACACTGACTGACCTTAATGTATATATTAGAAAAATCTGTGAGTCCTTTTATACTGTGAAGATCTGGACCTCCTGACAGTTATCTTAAATGTCAAGAACTGGTTCAAAAGAGAAAGTACTGAATGATAACTAAGAATAAATGACCCATAGTTAGGTCAGGTCTTTACCCCATGTTAATATTTAAAAGAACCAACTTTCTACTCTTGTGGGGTGATAGAAATTTCTATTTTATTGCATTGGTGATTAAATTACACATTTTTTATAACACATTCACATGGACACTTAAAATGGGTGAATTTCATGATATGTGATTCATATTTTAAGGCAGGTAGAGTGGTGTTTAGGTTCACAAAATTAATTTTTTCTGGTGCTAGCAATTTGACTGCAAGCAGAACAGAATCATAGAACAAATTCTGATACCAGAATCATGCAAAGAATTAAGTTCATAAACTGAGGTACCACTGTATTTTAGACAAAAGAAAGAATATAACAATTAGTGATTAGAAGCTTAGTGAGGCACAAAATATTGAATCATCTTCAAATTTCTCCTATAGGCATATTCTTAATTAAAGAAAGAAAATATTAATTTAATATTTTATTCATAACAAAGAGCCTTTCAGCCAAAAGACTTAGGTAATGCATGAAACTTTAACCAAGGAATTAAAGGTCTTAAAAAATGCTAAGGCCTCAAAGGAATCCTCACTGCATTGCCCTAAGAAGGATGCGTATTGTTCATTTGTGTCCCTGCTTTAAAAAAAAGGCATAGTTCAGTGTTTTCAGAGAAATGTGATTTATTAAATAATTTCCATAAATCAAAACATAACTAATGGGGCCTCCAGTTGCTGAAGATCCTTAGGAAAGGTTCCGTCTCCTACACAGTGACAAGGCACACAGCTGAAGATGAAACCAAGTGAAAACTGCAGTTGTAAGGGGCTCTGGGATATCTGAGGAACAAAAGGCACTTATCCACAGCAGTTCTCAGCTTTTATTGAATGTACAGGGAAGAGAAGCATGAGTGTTATATAGGCAGAGGGTTGTGTTTGAATGCGCAGGAGCAGTCACTTCAAGAGAGGAATAAGGCATTCGTGTGTTGAGCCATAACAGCTTAATGGGTAACTTCGTATGTTGCTATAATCAACTTTTTACTGGTGAAGAAAGACTTTGCTCTGAGTCTTATGTTTCAGCGCCGACGTGATCCATATCTCAGCTCCTCCCCTCATCAGCTGCTTATCTGGCCTCAGGAGCGGTCCTTAACGGGGAGGAGGAGATGCTGGGCCCTGCATTACCACTTTGTTTCCATGGGGCACGTCAGGACCTTGGCGAAACTCCAGTTGCATTTTCTAGGCCAATTAAAAAGAAATTATCTCTATGTAGGTAGCACTGCCTGTGCTTCTATAATTATCAAGCCAGGGTTCAGTAAGCAAAAGGAATACGCTGTAGCAGGGGGCCTCCATCAGGGGTCTTCAACGCGCTGGTCTTCCACACATGACAAGGCCATGGAGTTTAAGAAAAGCTGATCTGTGGTTTCAGATTAAAAGTGGCTGAAGTAATCTCATGACTGCATGCAATCTGTGATTCCATACTCAAATTTAGAATGTTGGGAAAATGGTGACATTTGAATATGGTATATGTAGATAATATACTATCTTTTGCTTCTTTCTTGTAAGGTGGATATTATTATCTTTAATGTTTATGTAGAAATATATATTTTAAGATAAAGTAGAATATACTTTGTTTTATTCCATTTTTATGCTGTTCTTGAAGCAGTTGAATTCTTTTTTCCAGTACATTGCTATGTGAAGATGACATAAAGTAATTGTAAATATTTATGAGGTGCAATATGACATTTCAGTATATGTACATAAAGTTTGAGGATCAGATGAGCAGTTTTTTGGATATGCATCACCTCTGACAACATTTCTTACTGTGAAACATACTCTACTTTAGATATTTTGAAAATTTTAAATTATTTGGTGTAATTAGTAGCTGTCCTGCTATGGTGAAGAACATGAGAAGTCATTCCTCCTGTCTGGCTACATAGCAAACCATGGTAACATAAGAGTCAAAGTCATAGATAAAGAAGCAGAGTGACTGTCTGATAGGTACAGGGTTCAGTATCAGTGATGAAAGCTGAGCAGGGATGTGGTGGTTTCAGTTGCATAGCCATGAAAATGTACTTAACACCCCTGCAGTGCACACTCAGGGAGTGATATAAAGATGCAGTTAATGTCCAATAAACTTTGATGCAATTTGGTTTAAAGACTGAGTACATAAATATGAGAACCCAGACTCTAACCCATATCATCCAAATCCAATAATCAGCTTGCGTGTGACAAAGCAGGGCCTACAGTTCCCATATGTGCATCCCCCTTTCTGCCTCTCTTTTATACTACTCCCAGGGCATTAGTCACCTGGGTATATTTTTTTCATGGATTTATCACTGAACAAAAGTTCCAGTTGGACACATGTGGTCTCTGTGCTGACAGAGGCAAACATATACCAAGAATTTCCCTAAAATTTGAAAGGTCAGGAACATAATAGGGATTCATAGATAAAACCCAGGAATTCCCCTTAAATTGAAAGGGTGACTGACCTATCCACATAGAATTTAAGACTTAATTCATATACTGACATTGGGGAATAGTGAGAGTTTCTAAGGGGAATGGAGGTGAGCAGAAAGAGGAACAAAAACGAATGTCCTAAAAGCCACCAAACCCCAACACAAATGAGACGCAATTGTCTCTTCGAACAGAGGAAGCCAGGGCTATGATAGACCCTTAGCTATCTGTCCCCCAATTCCACTTCAGCTAAGATGATGACTTTGAACTGAGACCTCCTCGAACTGAAATTGAACCAAGAACATTCTTATTATCAGAATGACCATGAAATCAAAGGGCTTAACTAGTATGCTAAAGGATCCACACAGCAAGTGTGAACATGGAGGGTCAGTGTGGGGTAGTGATGCGCTGTATCAGTTGCCCACTGATTGCTTGTTTGCAATGTGTGCTTTGCGCACAGCATGCTAAGCCCTGCGACAGCACTGCCCTAACCTCTATGTTCACTTTTGGATGCCAGGCCCAGCTTTCTGTCCTAGACAATCAGCACTGGATAGAGTAAGTACCTGGTATCTACCACAGAAACTGCAAAGGTTCTCACTGTTGGACATCACTTCATGTTGGAGATCTGTGCACAGAAAAATACAGAGCCCCAGAGCCAGAGCCTCAGCCTTAGTTTCCTGTGGGGCACATCTACCTGGAAGATGTGGGGCACATATACCTGGGAGAACTTTATCAGGCTGTTCTCCCTGACCTACTCTGACTTCAGGCATATGCAGAAGGATGTGAGGACAAAGCAGACAGGATACCACCTGAAAGAAAGCTGAGCTTTGAACAAAAATATTGCAAATTGAATTGGGATCTGATTTCATCTCAAAGATGAACTTATTTTACTATTTCCATTGAGTCACAGACATAGGCAGCAGAGGGTAATGTGTGAGAAATAGCTGTGGGCCCCTGAGGAAGGATGTATGACTACCAGTTATAGTGTGGAAAATGTGCCGTCATTTTCATTTATCTTATTTTGGCCTCTAAATGTCTGTGTGCTTTGTAAAGCATATGAAGTCACTGCACATATAATTACTAATATTAAAAAACATGTTTATTGAAGGATTTGCTCCACAATGATTGTACTAGAAGGTAGCACTATACAATGACAGACTTACAGAGGCCAAAGAAGTAGAAGGCCTGACCTGGGAGTGCTCAGGTCTCCAGAAGAACATCAAGTATCTGGTCATGGACAGCACAGAGCTTCCATGGATCTCAGTCCGGCACAACAGTCTAGGTGCATTCATCCTTGTACAAAATGGCACAACCATTGAATTTATCAAAATACACAGGTTCAACAAATCTGTCAAAGAGATTAGACCAAGGACTGTTAGAACAAGAGCCAGTTGGGGCTGGGGATTTAGTTCAGTGTTGCTGCTGCCTGCCTCACAAGCACAAGGACCCGAGTTTGATCCCTGGTATCCCGCCCCCCAAGGAACCAGAACCACCCTGCACCTCTGCCCAGGCCAGCTTCATGATGAAGGTGAGTGATGACTTCATGATGGTGCTGGAGTGGGGGCCTCTCACACCTGGGTTGGAAACCTCAGGATGAATCCCCAGACATCCAGACTTGTCTGTGACATAGAGTCACATAGATAAGATCTCACATGGATCCCACACTCATCCTTGCATGCACAGAAGAGAGGAGACAGCTGCAATGCCCAGGGCAGGTCTTGTCCAGCCCATTTCTTTCTACTCTCTTTGCTCAGGAACAAACAGCAATAAAGGGAGCTGAAATGCAGTAAAAAGTATTGCCCCATCTGGCATGGTGAGCTGTTACCACATTAGCTACTCTAGTAAAAGGAGCAAGAAACTATCCCAGGTCAGAATCACAGACCCAATAAAGCTAATCAACCTGGGGTTGCATACCTGGAGAAATCCACTCCAAACTCAAGGGCACACAGCTTAGTACTTTTTGTCCCCTTGAAGCCTATCCTATCGATAAGGATTTAAAACATCCTAAGGGGACAGAAGCAGTCAGAACCAGAGCCCTTTGAGAGAATATTTCCTGTAATGAGGTGATGCTGAATTTCTATTTTAACAAAAGAGCATTATGTGATCCTCTTGCCTAGAAACCCAAAACAATATGGCTCCTCAATGCTCACTTTGTGGCCCCCTAGTGACTGGTACCTTCAGCGTTTGGTTATGCAGCAACAAGGAGGCAGTGAAGGGAGGGCAGGGACAAGGGGAAAAAATGAGAATCAAGACCTTTCATGTAAAGGTACAGGATCCCAATAATGAATGCAACTGTATTGTATACCTAGATTGTACCAATAAACTCAATAAAAAGAAGAAGAAAAAAAAAAGAACAGAACAGAAATCTTCTCACCGGCACTGGGGCAATGGACACTGACCTAAAGAACCAGGCATAACAAACACCTCTGGGAATATCATCTTGGAAGTGGAGACAAGTTCTGGAATGCTGCTTTGGGCTCTAAGTTCCTTCTTTAATTAAGAATAAGGCCAGGTTCAGTTGTCCTACAAACATTCTGAAGAGTTTTATAAGACAGAGGTATGCTGACATTGGAATAGTAATTAGACAAATAAACTTAAAAATGACAATATGAAGTTTGGTATCCAGGACACAAAATGAAGTATACAATTTATGATAAATATTGACGGTTATTACCATTAGACAATGAAAATATAGATGAGATTTTTGGTATGCTTTTCAATATTTTATAATTGCTGTGATTTTTGTCACACATATAAGAAAATGTCATTTAAATATTTTAAAATTCAGAAGTGTTTGTATCCATGTGTGGTACAGCTACAGAGAAAATTACTCCAATAGATCTTAAATGTGAAACTTGTGGTTCTATATGGCCTAACAACTCCACTCAGTTAGAACTTTAAAGTCAGTCAAGCAAAGCTGCAAACATACTTCTATATTCCCAGAAATGTTATTTATTATCAAAAGTGCAGGAATCCCAAAGTCCCTCCACACAGGACTGAATAAACTACATGTGGGCACTACTGTCCAGGGCTCTTGTGGTGTTGAGAAAAGAAAATTAGGAAGCAAAAAAGAGCTGCACCTTGGGCAAGCTCCGAAACAAATAATCTGAAGGAGCACACAAGCATTGTGGGGCTCCACTGACATCAACTAGGTAGAAGAGGCAAAATTACTGAGATGAAAAGAAGATTTGAGGATTGCAGGAGTGAGTAGAAAAGGGAATGAAAATGAGCAAGGCAAAGTATTATTAAGGAGAATAATAAAGGATGGATAGAAGGAAACAAGGGGATGGATCTTTGTCAAATGAGAAGGTGTCCAAGAGACCAAGGATGACAGAAGAGCAGGTGGGGAAGGGGAAATAAGTAGAATGAGCATATACCATGTATAGGAACCTAATAATCTCGATGAAGGTGGACAATATGTGATACAACATAAGCTAAGTTATAGTAGCAACAAGAATGAAAATTGGGAAAGGACAATGAGAGGATGAGGGAGCGACTGAAGGGTGAAGGGAAAGGGGTTAAAAAAAGAAACAAGCTGTATTATGTACATGTACCCACTCCCCAAGATGACTGTAAGTTGCATGTTCTTCAAGCATGTATTAATACAAGTTTTTTAATAATACAAAATAAAAATTATCAATTAAAGAATAGACAGTATCGTCCACCATGCCACACCACTGTGTTGCTGGAACATGCAGCCACCTGGGTCATAAACCTGGTAACAATAATGAATTAAAGAGGCAGAGTTTAAAATAAGGGAGATGGTTTATTTGGAAAGGGGTGGATAAAAGAGAATATAGACAGCTGCTCTAGAAGAGTAGGGAGAAATACAAAATGAATATCCAGGAATCCTGGAACTTGGCTCCTTTCTCCCATTCTCCTTGTGGGCACTGAAAGTTGTCACCATCCGATTGGCTTGCTGGCTGTCATTGATCCAAACCTGGGCACCTTTGTCTATAATCTTCTTGAACCTTTCATTCCTTCCTGTCCTTTTGTGATGGATGGGTGTGAGGAGCAGGAGCCTCAGAGAAGAGCAATTTAGAGTTAGAAATTAAGTAAAGGAGGACATGTGTGTATCTGCTGCAGGTATAGTGATGCTAAAATGAGAATGTACATGTAAGTATATAAGTATAGATGTGTATTGTGTGTGTGTGCTTCATATATTAAATAAGAGTCCTTGGGTGGCTGCGTCTTATTTCCTTTGCATTTTATCAGGTGTTGGGGTCTGGTTAGCCTGGTCACCCTGGTCTTTCATGATCCTGGTGACATCCCTGTTCTGTCTGTCCACTCTTCCTGCTAAATTCTTACAGTAACTGTGTTACCTAGTACCTCTGATTTCTCTCCTATACTTTTTTTTTCTAATTGCTGGAGTCCAACTATAGAGGCAAAAGCTGCCTTTACTAAGATTTTTCTAGTAATCTCTCTAATAAAGTTTAATGAGATCCTATTTTATCCTTTTTCCTGCCTATGACCCTGCCTCTAACAGTATAGGTTTAGGATCACTAAAAACTTTTAGAAATCTGAGTTATTGTGGGCTACATCTATAATTCCAGCTCCACTGGAGGGTGAGGCAGAACAATTGAAGATTGAAGGCCAGGATATAGGAAAACCTGGGATCTGTGCTAAGTACTGCAAAAACAAACACAAAATATTACACTGCTATGAAAATTTTGCAAATAGCGGTGATGATTAAATAGTAATGTAAATGTGCTCAATGCCAGTGAATTTTTAACTTGAAAATGGTTAAATTATGGGAACAATACAAGAGGAAGAGATGATGATCATAAATACATATGCACCAAATACTAATGCCTCCAGCTATACAAAACAAATATTGAGAGACATGAAATACCAAATAAGCATTAATACAATTGTAGTGGGGGACCTAAATACTGCTCTGTCGCTAATAGACAGATCATCTAGACAAAAAAATCAACAACAAAATACTAGAACTGAACCAAGGTTTTGAACAAATGGACTTAATAGACATCTATAGAGTGTTCCACCCCACAAAAGCAGAATATACATTCTTTTCGGCTGCACATGAGTCATTCTCCAAAATAGACCACATGCTAGCTCATAGAACAGGTTTAAATAGATGCAAAGGAGTTGAAGGTATCCCATGTATATTATCAGGCCATAGTGCAATTAAATGGGAGATCAATAGCATAACAAACCACAAGGACTTCAAAACCGCATGGAAATTGAATAACACTCTCCTGAATAATCAATAGGTCACAGATGAAATTAAAGAAAAAATTAGACAATTTTTTCAATAAATGTAAAAGCCAGTAAAACATTCAGGAATCTGTGGGACACAGTGAAAGCAGTTCTAGGAGGGAAATTCATAGCAGTAGATGCCCACACTAGGAAAACAGAGCGAGCTCAAATAAACAAACTAATGCTGAATCTTAATCTCCTAGAAAAAGAGCAAGACAAACCCAAAGCTCATACAAGGGAGGAAATTATAAAGATCAGAGCAAAAATCAATGCAATGGAGGCTAAGGGAACTATACAAAAAAATCAGCAAATTAAAGAGTTGGTTTTGCAAAAGAATAAATAAAATCAATAAAATCTTATCAGAAAAAGGAAAGAAAATGCTCAAATCCATGCAATTAGGAATGAAACAGGTAAGGTCACAACAGATCCAGCAGAAATCCAGAGGATAATCAATAGCTACTTTAAGAACCTGTACTCTAATAAAATGGAAAACACAGAAGAAAAGGCAAGATTTCTAGATACATATGAATTACCAAAGTTGAATGAAGAGATAAAAAAATTCTAAACACCCCAATTACAATCAGTGAAATTGAAAACATAATTAAAAATTTACCAACAAAGAAAAGCTCAGGTCCTCGTGGTTTCACTGATAAATTCTACAAAACATTTAGAGAAGAACTGCTGCCACTACTCTTTAAACTTTTCAATGAAATTGAAAGGGAAGCAACACTTCCAAATTCATTTCTGAAAGCAAGTCTTACTTTGATTCTAAAACCAGCGAAAGACCCAACCGAAAAAGAGAACTACAGGCCAATCTCTGTAATAAACATAGATGCAAAAATCCTCAATAACATACTGTCAAACAGAATACAGAGGGTCATCAAGAAGATCATACACCCTGACCAAGTCAGATTTATTCCAGGGATGCAAGGATGGTTCAACATACATAAAACAATAAATGTAATATATACTGTATTAACAAATTCAAGGACAAAAACCACACAATCATCTCAATAGATGCAGAAAGGCTCTTGACAAAATTCAACACCTCTTCATAATACAAACCCTACAGAAAATAGGAATAAATGGTCTTTACCTCAACTTGATAAAGACTATTTATGAAAACAACAGCCAACATCATATTAAATGGCCAAAAACTTAAAACTTTCACGCTAAAATCAGGAACAAGACAAGGATGTCCATTACCACCACTCCTGTTCAATATAGTTCTGGAAACATTAGCCACAGCAATTAGACAAGAGAAAGAAATAAAAGCACTACAGATAGGAAAGGAAGCAGTGAAACTGTCATTATTTGCTGATGCTACAATACTCTACATTGAAGACCCAAAAAAACTCTTTCAAAAGACTTCTAGACTTAATTGACACTTTCAGCAGAGTAGCTGGATACAAGGTCAACACTAAAAAATCAATAGCCTTCTTGTACACAAATAACAGATTCACTGAGAGAGAAATTATGGAAACAATTCCTTTCACAATAGATCCAAAAAATAAAATATCTAGGAATCAATCTAATGAAGAAAGCAAAAGATCTCTACACTGAGAGCTACAGCACTCTGAAAAAAGAGATCAAAGAGGATATAAGAAAATGGAAAGATAGCCCTTGCTCCTGGGTAGGTGTAGAAAGCACATATCAATGTATAGGATGCAGAGAACATAATGCCTCCCAAATAGAATACAATGTCAGTGTGTTCCCAAGAGTGGAGAGTGAAACCCACCAAGAGTGACTTAATGTGGGAAACCTGATATGTAATCCCCCCAAGAGTAAGAATGATATCTAACCCAGCAGATCACCCTATGATGCATGTAACCCTGTTATCTAAATTCAATGTGTGAAACCCTATGACGTGTGCAGCCCCAATACCTACTCAAACAGCCCCAATATGTGTGAAGTGATAAAACCTGAACCAGTGCCACAACCAGTGCCTGAAACAGTTAGAATGGTATAAAAGAGAGAGTGCAGAAGACCAGCTCGTCCCACTCTGTGACCAATCCAGCTCAATGGCAACCTGCCAAATGAGATCTCAGACAAGACCTCCATCAAGACATCAGATGCCTGCCTGGAGTGCACTCCTGGATCAATGTGGAGGCAACCAGATCGAACACCGCAATCACCAGGAAAGGAGAAACAAAGTCACCCTCCTTGGACTTGTGCAGGTACAGGGAATGGCAAATGGCGGGTATGTTTGATGTGTGACATATATAATGTATAAAAAAATCTAGTTGGCAACTACTACTGTCTCGACCTCCAGTTAGTGCACACTCCTGCTCATGACAGGGTGACATCAAACTCCTTTACTAGCACCCTAATTTAACAGATCTGCATTGAGGTCAGAGAAATGGGAATAAGAGCTAGGCTGGTAATTTTGTTGTCAGCTGTTTTAGAACCAATACCCCAAGCCCTTTTTGCTGTGTCATTTTTAAGGAAGAAACTTGTTTCTGAATCTATGAAAACCCATGCAGGCCTCCTCTTCATGTTTAATGCAAATTCAATCTTTCTTAAAATATGTTTGTCTTCAGCCAGTTAGCCATGTCCTGTGATGCTCTGAGGTCTGCAAATGGTAAGGAGAAGGAAACAGCTGCTGGACAGGATGACTCTGACATTCAGAGAGGGTCCATAGGAAGGAACCCTGGAGCATAAGATCCTTCCAGGAACAGTGATATACCTAATGGAACAGAATTCCCAAGGGTGCACTTCTAGTCAGCCTAACCACAAGGCTGGACATGAGGCCTTGCTACTTAGAAAGTGCTTGCTACTTAGAAAGTCCTGCCTGCATTTTCCCAGGCAGCAAACATCAGTGCTCAGGGTTCAAGATAAAGGAAGAAGATAAGAAGGGAGGCAAATGGGTGAAGGAAGGAATCCAGGGTAGGGAAGGGTTTTGGAGGCTCTTTACTCAGATAGCATCCACTGCAGCATGATCAGGGATCTGGGGTCTGAGCCTGTAGATGACTGAGGCAGAGCCTCCCAGCACTGTATTTACCAAGCTGCGCATCTGCATGTTAAAACAGCCTTCGTTGGGTCAGTTTTCCTATGGAGAGGACTGAGAGATGAGGTCAAGGCACAGGGGCACCTGCCTTGTCTGTCTGCAGGGCACCTGTGACTGTTAAGTGTTAGCACCCTGTGGAATTTGATGCCCATCCAGGGAGGAGACAATTTTATTTTCAGGTAAGAAAATTAGCTTCAGCTAAATTGAAGCAACTCAGGGGAATAACGGACATGGAAGGAGAAACCACGTGAGCCAAGGATCTCATTTCTTTCAGTGACACAGAGCCAGTTGCAAATCAGCCTGGGCGGTGTGAATATTGTGTGAAGACAGATGTTCACACACAGACTGCAGGGCTTGGGGTAACTTTGGGGAAGGCATTTGGGGGAAGTGCAATTATGACAGCTTTGGGTTCTTCCTCTTATTTCCTACAATGAAATGCCCTTGATTCTTAACCATAAAGGAATAAATGAATTATTTAACATTAAAACAAAACAAAACCTCACTTCATTTAGCAAGAGCAGGGCTTGGAATTGCATTTACTCCTTGTGACACTTCCTTTTGTATAATTCTCAATTCAAAGCACAGTAGAACTCTAATCGCCTTCCCAAATACTCAGGCTTGTTTTCAGAATTTCTGCGCCCAACATAGAAAAAGGGAGCATTTGATTCTTTGGGGATCTGAGGTTCTGAGGAGGAGAGGCACAGTTGAGTACTCGGAGATGAAATCCAAACTTGCTAACAGGGAGGATAAAATTATTCTTTTGAAATTACCCACTTGACAATATCTCACCAGTAACCTGCTCCAGTCAGTCCCCTGCCTTTATCCTCTGTCTGTGCCTCTCCTCACCGTCTCTTTTTTCTGTGAAAAAACTGGCTGCAGCGTCAGTGTCCTTCGAGTGGCACAGGGTTGGGAGCTGGAGGTAAAGCAACTGAGTCAGGCACGAGGACTGCAGCTCCCCAATCTCTCAGTTCTCACTGCTGCTGGTGTTTTCACTCCTAGTGTAGGACATGGTGGATCCAGCAGAGAGGGGGCAAAGAGAATGGAGATTTGGTGACAGTTGTAGCAGCTGACTGGCTCTGGCATGAGGGACAACCACTTCAGAGGAAAACCTTGTGGAATTCATTTCACTGTGGAGACTGAAAGAGAAATTTAATCTTTGTCTTCCCAAGTCATCTACTGGTTGTTTATTGAACAATCACTTCTCATAGATAACATCCTGTGTTCTAAAAGACCATGTTTATTGTATAGAGCACACATCCATATTGATTGATAAACACTCTAGACTTACTATTTTCTCCTCTGTGTCTCTTTCCGCTCTTACATCAGTGGTGTCCTACTGCAGGCAGGTTCACTTCATTACTAACACCAAGTTTCTTTTTGAACTCTCCTGACCTTCTTTGTTTCCAAAAGATTCCTCAAAACACAACAATGAGACTTGTCTGTGCATTTCACTCACAGCAACAAGATAACAATGCAGCAATGTGCTAGCTCCTTTGTCTTCCAGTTTCACCTTCGATGAAACTTGGCAGCCAGAGGGAGTGCAGGGGTGTAGCTCGATGGAGGAATATTTATCTTGAATGCCCGAGACTCTGGAATTAATATTCAGAATCACAAAAAGTTTGAAATTGAAAAATCACAAAGGCCTTTACCATCTGCAAAATGAAATCCTGAGCCTTGTGTGGTCTGTGTTTCAAATCGACGCTCAGCTGTCTTCCCAGTCACATCTCTAGCTAACAGTTTCAGGCAGCCTCCATAGAAATTTTCTTTGCCTCTGTTTGTTTGTCCATGTTGCATTCCTTTTACAACATTTCTTCTTCTCTTTCATTTTCACCCTTTGTATTCTATGTATTCTGCAAAGCACCCCAAAACTCACCCAAACCCTGAGGTTTCCTAAACTCCCCATATAATAAGAAAGCACACGGTCGCTGTAGCTCTGGGATTCCTGACACACATTTAGTTTTGTCTGGTTTTCTCAGTGACTGTGTTGTTTTGGTTGACTGGCTGGGTCATCAGCTGGAAGAAGCTCCACATTCAGAAACATTTGCTAGAACACTGAAGGAAGGCCTGTGTGTGACCAGCAGTCCAGAATGACAGTATGAATGCACTCACTCTGCATGCTGACTTTCCATACCTTACAGACTCTCCTTGGCATCCTCCTGGTCCTGGCCACCTTCATGACTTCCTGCAATGCTGAATGCTATTTCCTATCTGAGGAGAAAAGTCCGATGGTTCACCTACTCCTAAGTTCAGGCTTACACATTTCATATGTACTACAGCCTGGGGAAGAGCAATATTTTGCAGATGAAAAGCTTCAAATTGACAGAGGAGAGGGAGGGCAAATACAGAAACAGAGTCAAATGAGAGTCTTCTGGTACCATCTGAGACCCAACGACTCAGAATATTTGGGGTCAGAGCTACACATTCAGGAGCTTCTTGATTGACTCCCGCCTCTGTTCAGGGTTGAGAAACATTGCTTATCCCATAAAGATATTCAGATTTTGAGGAACATGCCAAGCCCTAGGAAGTTGTGTTAACCCACAGGCACTGATTCAGGGAAGCAGAATGGAATGTAGATCTGAACATCCAGGGCAGCCAAAGTGATACTGATATTGGGGTCCTGACAGCACATGGGGGCCCCAGGGTCTCGGCAAGTGTTCTCATCCTTAGTTGAACACTTGGGGAGTGTTCTGAAAACATAGTTTCATACCAGAGATTCTGATTCCAGTGTCCTGGGCTGGGATTCACCATACATTTTGTTTGTTCTGCATTTTTGGTATGTTTTCTTGTTCTGGTATTGTGGATTAAGAGCCTCCTGTGTAATGACCATGAGATCTTGCTCTCAGCGCACTTGTCCACTAAACATTTTTTATAAAGGCCCTGAGATATTCACAGGCACATCCAGAATTGAGAACCTCTGATGATAATCAAAACAAGCAATGAAGTGAGATTTTTAATATGCAGAGATACTGCAGGAGAAAGATGGGCCCTTGTACTGTAAGGCCCTAGTACTTAAACAGGAAGGCCTCAGAAACTTCCTACATATCTGTTCCAAAATAAAATTTGGGGGGATTTGATCTTGCTTTTGTTAGTGTTACAAGGGTCAGAGACTACACAGTACTGGAATTCAGCTGGGGGTGATTAGAGAAGCACTAATTTAGATGCATTATAGAAAGTCTACCAAAAGGGCAGTGTACTCCCAGGCTTGTTACTATTGCATGTCCATGGGACTCCCCTATCATGAACTGTGCTTTGTTTCAGAATGTAAGGATCTTGATGGAGTCATACACCCTGTGAACTCAAATTGGAAGAATGCGCACTGTGAGGAGCGTACCTGTGAAGAAACTAAAATGAGCTGTTGCAGCATGTGAGTTAGAAGTCAGTGGTGGCCAAGAGGGACCTTGCTGTCTCTGAAGAGGAGACTCTCCACTAAAAATTCTATTGTTGGATTTTCTCATACTTGTATCTTGTGCAGCTGTTTTAGATTGACATCAGACTAGAACTGAGAGCCACATGTTTTATGTCCCCTCCCTGCTCATGCACAGGATGCCCCTGGTCAACAACCACAGCAGAGGGCACATTTACTTCCCTTTGTTGTGCTGCATCCCCTCCCAGTCACCATCAAGTCTTCAGTTTCCATGAAGCTCACTCTGGATGAGGTGGAGGGTAGGGCTATTTTACAGTCCTGTATTGGATGTTACATAGAAACTTTTCAACTTCAGCCAGTTAAAGTTTACAGTTCACCTGCATTAATACATGCATACTGCTGTGCTACACCCCACACTCACCCCTGACTCCATCCTGCACAACTGAAAGTCAGCACCCACCTAACCATCACCCTCTCCTGTGACCCCATTCTTTGAGCACTGCCCCTCTGCTTTCTGCTTCTATAGGCACCACTGCTCTACAGTCTCATGTGCCTGCATCCATGGAGGATTTGATCTGTTGAGATGACTTTACTGAACCTAGAACAATGTCCTCAAGGTTACCTGTGCTACAGAGTTAGAATGTGCTTCCTCCTTGGGGTCTGTAAATACTGCTCTGTATGGAGAGAACACATTGTGCTTTTCCTTCACCTGGGAATGGGCACATGGCTTGCTTCCACCTCATTTTATTTCTCTTTAGGTATTTTCAAAACATGGTCGCTATTTTTATTGTGAAATACCCTTAGGTGCATAGGTTCCTGAGGAGAGGAATGCATATGTGGTGATCTGATGCTATTGTAGAAGTTGGTCTGATGACCAATGTAGTCTTGATGTTGGAGCTTTGCCAGAACAGGAATGACGTGAACACAGGCAGAGGAAAGAGGGGGATGTGGCTAGGATGATGTGCAGTGTGCCTTGTCCCATAATCCTTTGTTGCTTCATGGTTTGAGTTGAAATCAAGGCAGCCTGAGGGTTCTGCAGATGTTTTCTGCTGAGTTTCTATGGATGCCAAAGGAGTAACCACTGAGTAGACAGAGCACAAATACCAGCATCCTCATCATAGCAACCACCTCTCAGACCCACCCATACATCCATCTGCAGTCTTCCTCTCATTTGGCCCTGACTTGTAGTATATTCCAAGGCAGGAGTAGTGTTTGCTTTATTTCTTCTGCTTTAGTGGAGTTGGCAATGAATCTGGGATTCATGGATGCTAGGCAAGTCCTACCACTGTGCCTCATCCCCAACCAACAGGAGCATGTTTACTGACAAGAGCCAATCTGTGAAGTAGCCTTGCCCTTCCTTGACTCTGAATCTGAGTGTAACCAAGAGCCTTGAAGTCTTATCTTATCCCAGTAAGTGGAGGAGTAGAGAGACTCAACGAGATGTGAGTGTTGGGAAGTTCTGTCCACATTGACTTATGAGCCTCATGGTTAGTTCATGGTGCAGCTGAAGGAGAATCTGATGGCCAGAATGGGGCCATTCCCAGAGCTGTCTCACAGGCATTGCATGGCTGACTGCTGCCTGTTAACTTCTTTATCATGATTTCATGAACAGAACAATGTGATGTGTGCTTGGAGTAGGTGACAGTGTGACTCTGGGATATGGTCATGTTTCAGACAGGTTCTGGGCTATTCAATGGTTCCTCTCTCACAAAGTGGTGCTTCTGTCGAGTGGCTAACCTGTCCTTGTCTGCTCAGATGTCCTTGGAAACCTCCTCTGTGGTTCCTGTGAACTCAGGTGCAAAGAGCCGGGGCTGCTCCTGGTCATGAAGTAGGAGGAACCTGCATGGTGAAGTCACAGTGACCTGAGTCTGAATCTGTTCTTCCTTCTATTGCAGGTTGCTTGTCTGCCACATGGGCTTATTTATCTCTGCCACTTCCAGTGGTTGAGCCCTGTTGTTGCATGTTAGAGCTCCTTTCCTTCACACCACAGCAACAGCCCAGGACTTTGCCATCACTCACTTGGTTTACTCATTCCTGTGTGGAAGGATATTGGGACATCTGCACTTTTGCTGGTAGTAAATAGCACTGGTGAGAACATACTACTATGTCTGTCTCTACCCTTTATTTTTTTCCTTTGGGGCTCTGTACTGTGAGTACCATTACTGGACCATGTGGATCTATGATTCAACTCCTGAGGAACTGCCTGGGTGTTTTCCACTGTGGCTGCACCATTTCATATTCTTACCTCCCAAAAACATTTCATTTGAAAGTTGAAATGACATTTTCTTATATTTTCAAGGGAAGTCACTAATTATAGAACTAGTGCAAAGTGCAGGCAAATGGGAAAATGTTATCTATAATTCCACTGCCCAAAAGGAAAGCCCATCAACATTTTACCTTTATCTCTTTGTGTTTCTTTACTACACCTTTTTTTCTTTTGTGGTATGGATATGAAACATTAAAGTGCCATTTTGCTGTCTGAGTTGTTCATCTAATATTGCAATATCTTCACTATTCCTTCCCATAAATCCTCTTCAGAATATCTTGTAGTGAAATTGAGTATTCCTTAGTATTTATTAAACCAGGACCTTACAGCCATGGCACAATGCTGGAGTTTGCTTCCACTCTCAAGACAGAGTTCTCACATGAGTCCCCCATGCCTAGTCCCCTGGGCCACTCCCCAGTCCCTGGGTCCCATGAGTAGATACTCTTGCTCCTCCCTCACTGTATCACCAAGGGCTGCAAGAGCCAGTGTCCTGGGGTCCAGAGCTTAATACGGAGGAGCCATACTGCACCTATACAAGGTGCACGGGGAAGAACAAAACATCCACTTTTATTACAAAAGAAGCTCAGGGTCACTGCTCAGAAGAATACACTGTCCCAAGAATCCCTATAAACTCTGTGTATTCTGAACAGTACAGATCCATGAGCATGGGATGAGCTTCAAGACAGCAATGAGCCCTGTGCCTTGCAGCACTGAGTGTGAGGTGGATTTTCCTGGGAAGCTGAACCCAACCTGATAATCCTCTTCCTGGGTGCTCCTTCCTCCTCTTGGTGTTGTTTGCACTGCTGATGACTGGTGCCTATGATAGGTGAGCCATGCCTTCCCTCTCACTTTCCAGCAGGAGCAGTACTGGCCACTTTCTGAAAAGGGAGGGTATCAAGTGTTGGGGTGGACAAGACTTCCTAGATCCTGCATGTCACACCACTGCCCTGGGCCTGTCAGAATATCCCGTCTTCTGTGCATGCAGTAAAGACTGTAGGGTCTGTGTGAAGAATGATCTATAAGACTCTAAAGGACAGATAGGTGCAGAAGTCCAGGCCTTGCTCTTGGGCTGCCAGCCAAGAATGTGGCTGCAGCTGGACTGTGGGCTGCATCCTGGGCTCAGCTGTTCTGGGCATAAGTATGGTATGGCTGGTGTCTTTGTGTTTTTAGCAGGCCTTGGTCTTGTCTCCATGACAGAGTTTCTAAGCCTTGGATATATGACAAAAACAATTGCCGAGCCATCTTTCACAAGAAGAACTGCACCTACACTGTCGTGGAGAACAGCAATCCAGGAAAAGCCTGTATGGTTCAGAAATGGATATTGTAGTATCTTTCTGTGGGCCCAGTGCTCCCAGGTTAGGCATTCTTGTCCTGTGGCCTCTAATAGTCTGTGATTCTGTAATATTACCTATTACCAAAATTCTTTATTGAGCAAATCCTTCAATGTTTGTATTCTTTCAATTTACCAATTATGTTTGCTGTGACTATACTCATGCTACAAATCATGCAGGTATTTAAATGAGTCAGAAATCAATGTAAGCAAAATTTGTGCCATGTTTTCTCTACTGCAATTGGTGGTCATTCATCTGTCTTCTGGAGACCTCAGCCACCTCTTCCACTTCTCACATATCAGTCTTTTGCAGCCTGTGTCTTGCAATATGGTGGAAAAGGAAAAATAGACTTCCAGATGAAACCAGACCCATTCTACTGTTTGTAGTGTTCATATACACCATTCTTTCATTCCTTAAGGGAGTGTCTTCTGTGCTCTGACCCCAATTCTTCTAAATTTGCCTGTGGTCCAAGAAGTATAGGGAAGAACATGCAGCTCCATAGGGCATTGAGGCCAGGCCTCTGACTGCAGTGGACTATGCTTAGGTGCGGGGTTCCCAGTGTCTGTTGCTGTGCACAGGACCCTACAAAGGTGACTTCTAGCAGGGACAGTCAGCATTTACTTTACTGTGCATGTGGTGGAGAGCACAGGCTACTTCTATCCTGTACTGCAAGTGTCTGGGCAGAGGAGTGTGCTGGTCTGGGATCCAGCTGTGAACAGAATGGTCAGAGACCTGCTATCCCTGGGCTTTGAGTGGCTATGTGAAATGGACAGGTCTGAGACAACTGATACAGATCTTCATTTCTTCTCCCTGACTCTATTCAAAGAGTTATGTGGGCCCTTGGGCAGAATAGGCAGGCATATCAGCTTTTGTGATCACCCAGTCATTGGACAGGGATCAAGGGGATCCCTCCATGCAGAGATGAGTACCTCAAGTCACTCCAGCCATAGAGTATATAGTAACAAGCTCACTTCTGTCACATAAAAGGAATCCTCAAGTTTCATCAGTCAGATGCATGTAGGCATTTATTAGGCATAAAGGAACATTCACTCATAGTGGGGTATGGGAAATCATAGAGTGAGAAGCATTGTCTGGATCTCAGAGTGTCTATGTAGTCTTGGGATTGTCTTCAAGTTGGGTGATCTATGATGATTGTATCTGTTTGGTGGGCTAAATTAGAATGCAAACCATTCACTTGTGTATTAAGTTTAGAAATGTGAAGAAGTCCATTTATAATCAGCTCCTTCCCAGCCCAGGAATTTCCTCTCCCCAACCAGTGCAAATGGAACCTGAGAGGAGAAACAGGTTGACCCAAAAACAGTGTGCTACAGGACCTCAGAAAGGTAGGAGTTCCAGAGAGAACCTATGCAGTATGGCTAGAAGGGTAAGTTGATCACTACTGAGAGTACTGAGTAACCTGACTCAGATTAAATCAGACCACACCACCAAGCAGAAATTGACTGCCATGAGAATCTGCTCCTAGAGGTGCTAGGGACGTGGGTGTGTATTGCCGTGGGAGAGGCTCATGGTGGGTCCAAACTGGATCAAGTCATATGAACCTCAAACTCCCAAGTTGAACACTGAAGTGATCTGTAAGGGAGAATAGCTTGTAGGTGACTCTCAAATGGCTCACAGGCCAGGCCCAAAAGGAGTGTTAAATGAAAATGGGGTGTACTTGGTAATCAGACTCAAGGGGTGCCTAATAAAACCTATACTCAGGTTAAAAAAACTGGGAATAAAAAATACTTGAGTCCATATAAATAAAATAAAAAGAGCTGGAAAGTGTTGAAGAGTAAAAAGTTAAACGATGAGAGTGGCCAAGCCAGTGTGATACATGGAAAAACAAAGTGAATTAGGGACTGGGCCAATGTGAGTGATCAAAGCAGTGCACCGGGAATGCTCAAGACCCGAGCATAGGGATTACACACTAAATTAGAGCCCTGATGCTGGCAGTTACAACCTGCATGCTCCAAGGGGAAAAACAAAGAAACATGGTCCAGCCCCAGTATCTCTTCTCTGCTTCAGGAATCCCAAGGTCAAAATAGCACCACCCTGGGACCAAATGGCCAAAGTAAAAACAAGCTACATCCATGCATAAGGAGGTTTTACAGGAAAACTGTAAGTACAGATTTTAGCTAATTGATAAATATACTTTTTGTTTTCAATTTGAGTTGATGTTTTTCTTTCATTGGTGTACTTAAAACCTTTCTCGTACATTGCAAATTCTTGAATTATAGTTATAGGGTCAACTTGTTCTTTCAGTTCTCTGTTGATAAGAATGCTAATTCAAGGGTAATTAGAGGTCTTTGGCAGCAAGGGAAATTTAAAATGTCACAGTCTGAGAACAGACAGGTAAAATGGCATTTTAAAATCAAAGCAGCTACAGACAAGTGTATTAAAAAAGTTTAGAGTAAATGAGATGAAGGAAAATATTAAAAAGGCTGTAAGTACAGGACACATACTTTTGTATATGAGAGGATATTGCATGGTAAAAATTTTATCATGTTAAAAGATAAATAGACCAATAAAGGCAAGACAGGAAAGCTTAGGACTGTAAAGAGAAAACATGTAGAAGTGATTTATCAAAGAAAATATATATGTTTGCTTGTTGGTTTGGTGAAAGTCCATACTGTTTCTGCCAGAAGCTTTTTGTTACTCAAAAGACTAAAAACTATGTACAGTTACTTATAAATTTGATGGAGCTCAAAATAGATATAAAAAGAGTGTCAAAACCCACTCCATTAAAATGTATGTTAAAAAAAACTTTTAAAAAGACTATACAGGGTACTATAAAGTTAACCATTTGGAGGTTAAAAACTCTTTACAAAGTTGATTGGCTCTCTTTTGATGTAGGCTGGTCAACCAAAGGAACCATTGATAGGAAAAGTTGGATGTATACTTAGGGAGATAACCCTAGGGCATAGCCACACTAGGAGAGCAACCAGGGCATCCATCACGTTTAATCTTGAGGCTGCTGAGATTTAGCACATGGTAAATGCTGCTATTGTGGGACAGGCACAGATACAAAAAGTTAGAGGGTTTTCCTGATATGAAAGCTACTCAGATCATAGAAATGACCACTAAGTTGTATGTTAATTGTGATCAGGAGACAAACTGGGAGGCTTAGGTCAGACCAGGCTCCACCTCTTTGGGCCCCCAAAAGCCTATGGTCATGATGACTATGGGGGGCCAACTAATGGACTTTATGATAGATAGTGGAGCTGAACATGGTGACACAGTGAATTGGAACATTGTTCAAAAAGTCATGTGACTATTGTAGAGGCCACTGGAATTCCAGATAAATGCCCATTTTTCCAGGCCAAGAGGTGTGTTATATGGGAAAAGGAGATCTGACATGAGTTCCTATGCCTTGCAAACTGCCTAGTTCCCTTGCTGGGAAGAGATTTGCTTCATAAGTTACATGCCCAAATTGCCTTTGAGCCACAAGGAAAAATGACTTTAAATTGGACTGAGCCAGAGGCTATGGTGTTAACCTTCATTGTCCCACAGGCTGAGGAATAGAACCTGTACTCTGATAAGCCACCTCAGATGGGAACACAAAAACTGACACAGACAGTTCCAGGAATATAGGTTGAAGATATCCCATCCAGACTAATTGTAAATCAAGCTCCAGTGGTAATAGAACTAAAACCAGGGGCAATTCTTGTATGAGTTCACTGATACTTACTCCCCTGGGAAACTATAGAAGGTATCCAGAAACACTTAAAGAATTTTATAGAAAATGGAATCATGGCCAAATGACATTCTTCTTAGAACACCTCACTTTTGCTAATATGTAAACCAGAGACTAATAAACCAGAGACCAAGACTTGTGTGCTGTAAATTAGGTTACTAATATCATACACCCAACAGTGCCAAATCCATATACACAAATGGGACTCATCCCAGGAAGTGCTGCCTGCTTCACTTGCCTGGACTTAAAAGATCCTTTTTTTGTGTGTCTCTGCTTGGCACCAATAAGTCAACCCATTTTACATTTTAAGGGAGGAGCCAGTTACTGGCATAAAAGAGCAGCTCACTTGGACTAGGCTTTTCTAGGGGGTTAAAAACTCCCCTAGGATCTTTAAGGAAGCACTGGCCATTGATCTTAAGGCCTTTCCTACACCAGGATGTGACTGTGTTTTATTATAATATGTAGATGATCTTCTATTTACAGCTCCCTCTCTCAAGGACTGTCTTCTAGGGACCAGAGATCTTCACCTGCTCTGAAAGGCCAAATACAAGTGTCTAAGAAAAAAGCTCAAATTTTCCAACAAAATATCACAGGTATCTGGGTTTTATAGTTACAAAAGGAGGATGTGAACTTGGCACTGAACAAAGACAAATTCTTTGTTCCCTCCAAACTGTGACTACCAGATGCCACAGAAGAGAGTTTCTGGGGGTAGCAGGTTTCTGCAACATGTAGATCCCTAACTTCTTACTTATGGTTAGCTCTTATATAAAGCCACCAAAAGGGGAAGAAAAAAGCCCCTCCTCTGGGAAGATGAACAGGACAGCACATTCAAACAAGAAAAAAAAAAAGCCTTAAATCAATCTTGTGCCCTGGGGCTAACAGACATAACAAATTATTTCTTCCTGTACATTCTTGAATGAAATTTTATGGCCATATGGATCCAAACAGGTGATAGGATCCTGGTAGTGAACAGTAACATACTTGTCAATACAAATAGACTCTGTGGCCTTCAGGTGGCCTCCATACTTGAAAGCACTTACCACTGTGCCCTATATTGAAGCAGGAAGGTGACAAGCTGTCTTCAGGTCAGCACTTGACTATCTGAGTTCCACATTCAGTTATAACCTTGAGGGACCAGAGGAGACACCATTGGATATCAAATCCATCTATGAGCTGATATCATAGGTTTCAATGTAAAAATCCCACATAATCATAGAGACTATAAATCTCCTTCACCCAACCAGCCTGCTCCCAGTTGAAATAGACACTAGCCTTCATGACCAGGTAGAGACTGTGGATGAAGTATTCTTGAGTGAGGGAGATCTCACAGATCACCCCCTTAGAAATCCAGATATTGAATACTTCACAAATAAGAGCATTTTATCCTGGAAAGGACCTACTGGGCAAAGTACATGATGGTGACACTGAACTCTGTGATGGAAGTGGGACCTCTGACTACTGAGTCTTTGGCCCAAAAGACAGAATTAATAGTCTTGAGAAGAGCTCATCTCCTGGCAAAGGATAACAATTCTACTAACATCTATACTGACTCTAAGTATACAGTTGCTGCATTACCTGTCCACAGAGACATATATAAAGAGAGGGGACTCCTAAAAGATAGAGAGAGGAAAAAAAACACAAAGAGATTTTTCACAAAGAGATTTATGGTGTGTATGTATTTGTGGTCTCCCAAGAAGGTGGCTGTTGTGTGCTGCAGGGAGCACCAAAAGACTAACATGTCAGAAACTAGAAAAAAAAAATCAGATTAAGAGGCAAAGTAAGGTGCTGTGACAGTTCCACAAAGTGAGGCCTAGCCATGACACTCATTCCAGAAACCCTCCTTCCAGAGACCCCAAATTATCATTGTAAAAATGGTAATCATTTACTCAGAAAATGTTATCATTTACTCAGAAAACTAGGAGGTATATAAAAGGAGATTGATAAAAGTTCTCTCATGAAAAATTGTCTATCCCTGAGATGCTGGCCTCCAGGTTTGTAAGAAAAGTCCATCATAGGTCACATATGGGAAAAACAGCACTGGAGATTGTTGAACTATCACTTCTATGTGCTGCAGCTCACAGTCATCACTTGAACAATCTGTAATCAGTGCTCAACTCATATGCGAAACAGTCTGAGATAGGGCTCAGCCAGTCCTTAGGAATCCAAGAGTTAGGTGCTGTTTCTTGTAAAAATGTGGTTGTAGATTTCACTGCTTTGAGAGGCGGGCTACTGATATTTGTTGGTATTTGTTTACACATTCTCAAGGTGGGTAGAAGCCTTCCCAACCTGGGCAGAAAAAGCACAAGAGGTAACCAAGGTGCTGCTAAAAAACGTCATCCAAATATCCAGATTGCTTTTAACTCTGGAGTCAAACAATGGGCCAGCATTTGTGGCTGAGGTAATCCAAGGACTCACATGAATATTAAAAATAAATAAAAAACTATACATGGGTTCTCACCACAGATCTAAGAAAGGATGGAACACTTTAATTGGACATTTAAACAATTATTAAAAAAATATTGCCATGAAACTCACTTAAGGTGGCATCAAGTCCTGCCTATACTGAGTCCAGTACACCCCTCCAAACAAACTAGATATTTCCCTTATGAGATTTTATTTGGCTGGATGCCCCTAATCATAGGTCAAATTAGGGGCAATCTTTAAAAACTAGGAAAAAAATTGACTTTGAGAAAATAAATGTAGGCTTCAAAACATACAGGTAAGAGAAGCATATAAGACTTCAACTAGCCGTGATCCAAAAAAGTATGTACTCAGGCATATAGTAGTAAAGATCCCAGAAACCAACAGAAAACACAATATTAAAAGCAGTTTAAGAAAAGAGGCAAATCCTTACAAAGGAAAGCCCAACAGAGACATGGAAAATTTTTCAACACAAACCCTCAAGACAAGGAGAACCTGAAGTGAAGAATTTCAAGCCCTATAAGAAAAGAATCTCCTTCCTAGATTGATGTATGCTGAAAAACTTTCAAAATTGACAGGGAAGTAAAATACTTCCACAACAAACAATTGAGAACTTCATGAATACCAAACCAGCATGCCAAAAAATACTAAATAAAATCCTCAAAAAGGCAATGAGGGTGGCAACTCCATGAGGCCCAAGAGAGTGAAGCCATCAGGCAAGGCAAGAAATTAAATGGAAAGAGAAAAAGAAAAACCAAAAAATAAAAGGGCCAACAACAAGAAAACATCACGACAATACATA
>NW_022900913.1:70942897-70957587 GCF_012274545.1 Fukomys damarensis
TAATTAATATACATAATCAATTATATATATGGACAATATATATAAGGATAAGTCAATGTATATCAACTATAACCATTGATTTAATATCCTCAATTAACCAATCAAAAGAAATAGACTGGCAGAATGGATTAAGAAGCAAGATCCAATAATATACTGTGTACAAGAAACACATTTAATTCAAAAAAATTCATAGGCTGAAAGCAAAAAAGATGGAAAACAATTTGTATGTCAAATTCTTTTCTTCTGCTTGTGAATTTTTCCACCATTACTTCTGACATTTTAAAATGTCATTTTTACTTTTTCCTGCTTTTTTTTTACTCCTATCAGTCTTATTTATTCTTCTTTACATATCTAGGAGCTGATGGATTAATTTCTCATAGTCTCTTACTATTTTTAAGAAATCTTTCTTTTCATGATTAGTACCACAACGTTGTATTCTATATCTGATATTTTGGCTTCACTTTGGCTCATTCTGTTGTGAGTACTTTCAATGGAGTTTTTAATAATCCAGATATCTTTTTAAATCTCTTTACTGGATTTCAGTTCTTTCCTATGCTGGGCATTCTTGGCTTCCATCATGGTCCTGAGCTCATCTATTTTTAAATTTGTTTCTGTTCTAGAGTCTCTAATCATGTCTTTCATTCTGTTGACTATCTCTATAGTTGTTTGGGAAATTATTTCTATTGTGAATTTTTCTGGAGCCTCATTTATCTGTTTTGTTACTTTCTGTGTTATCAGTTCATGGTGTTCGGGTTATTGATTATCCATTTTTTTCCACCTCATTGTCTCCAAGATTTGCTTTTGGTGAGCTGGAAATCAGGGTTTGCACTTTGTTTAGGTGTCCTTTCATTTCTACTTTTTGTTTTTGATGTTTTTGTTTTTATTCCTGGGTTGATACTTCTATATTGCTTATTGTGAATATCTTTATTGCTAGTATTTAGAACTTGAAGAATTATTACTGCTCAGAGGTGTTTTCCAGGTATAGCTGGTCTTTAGGTTTTGAGTTGCCAGTGACTCTTAGGCAATCTCAGTTTCAGCACACCAGGAAGTACAACTGATTAGAACAATCATGACACCTTGGTCCAAGTAATACAATCAGCATCCACAATTACATCAAACACAGCCGAGAAAATGATAATCTGTCAACTTTAACTGCATGAACTAGAGCAAAATCAAGGACCATCCTGAAATACGTTTATAGTAAATAAGCCCTTCATTATAGCATATTTACCCTCTAGGTTGAGGACTTACAAGGCATTGGGAAGGGGATGTGAAGAGATAGAAGGAGAGGGAAAGTTTAGAAGTGAGGCTAGAAGACACAGGAAGATCATGCAAACTTTGGAAAACTGTTGAAGAGAAGGGAAAAGACAGAGGGAAGGAATAAAAACAAGAACAGAACAAACTAACATCAATAGGGAAGCTAGAAACTATATTCTCTTTCCTATAAAAATAAGGAAAATAGAGAGAAGAAAAGAGAAAAAAGTCTGCAACAGAACAGGAACAGGAATAGAAGGGAGATAAATGAAGAAGGAAGAAAGGAAGAAAAACAAAACAAAATGGTCCTGTTAAGGATATGTCTCTACTGTCACAGTAGACAATGTGGACAGCAGCATGCAGATCTAAATCTATTCATCTCAGCCATGCAGACATAGTCTACTGAGATTCAGGCTGATTTATGGCTGCAATGCCCAAGTTGAGCCCCCTGACATTCTGTGGTATTGAACTCTGCAAGGTTCTACTGCAGGTTTGAGCCACTCTCCTTTGAAGAGAGTCTGAGTTTTGGTGGGAGGTGCTGATCCTACCAACTTACCAACCACTGTAGTCCAGTGTGCCTTTATTGTGAAGGCTTTCTTCAGTTTTCCAGTGGGCTTCAGTCTTCATCAAGAAGCCTCAGAGAGGCCTTCTTTCTGCTGTTCGTTGTTGCTTTATCTTGTGGAGCTTGTGGCAATGGCTTTTTTGGTCCCAGGTGCCTCTGCCATGCCAGGTGCTCTGGGGTGTGGTCTGCAGAGGTCCAAGGACAGCTGGCCTCTCCAGTAGTCCCAGGGTGGGTTACTTCCTCATGATGTCCCCAGGGCATTGGGGGTGGCCCTGGGTCTTCGATTTACATCCCAGGGAGCCAGGAGCTGTTATGCATTTTTTTTTAAAAAAAGCTAGAATTCAAATGGAGCAAAATATATCATACCCAGAGCAATGGAGTGAGGATTCCTTTGGGTCTTATCATTTGTGAAGAATCTCAATTCCTTAGCTAAGTCACATACATTACCACCATCTCTTGCTTGAAAAGCTGTAAATAACCACTAATATATTAATATTTTCCTTTTGCAGTTAAGAATTTATCTGTAGGAGATATATGAAGATTCAATATTTCCTTCCTGAATAAGCTTCCAATCACTAATTGCTGCATCACTTCTGTTTTTAAAATATCTGCTTTGAGGAACAAATGATAATACATTTCACCCATTTTAAGTGTCCATGTGAATGAGGTTTCAAAAATGTGTACTGTAGTCACTTCACCAACACAATAAAGCAGAAAATTTACATCACCCCCCCCGAAAAGAAAATTGGTTGTTTTTTATAATAATACAGGGCAAAAGACTTGACCCAAGCATAACATAGGTCATTTACTTTTCTTTATATGAATTTTAGTAGATGTTTGCAATAAATAATGATCACATTTAACATAGAGAATTTGTACACATACACACTTTTTATTTTTTGTCCCCTATCCATCTCATTCTTCCCTGCTCTTTCAAACTCTTTATCTCCTTCCCATTTGAAAAAATCTATTCAATTAAGTACGCTCCCGAAAAGGTAATTTACTTTGATTGGTATTTGACTACTTTCTCTTCTGAACCATCTTGACATTCAAGGTAATTGTCCTGTGGTCACAATCACCATAGCATAGAAGCAGCAATTATAGATTTGCCTTATATACACATCAAAGTGAGTCAGCATGTGTCACTATGGTAGAGACACCAGCCACTGGACTTAAATACATCTTAAAAGGAATAGTGAACAGTTGAAATAGAGAAAGAAGGAAAGCTAAAATAAAAAGTAAGTCATTGCCCAGTTTAGGCACTATTCCCAGCACAAACCCATGGTATTGGAGAAAATACTTAAGAGAGTTCTAAGCACCAATCATGAAGATAACAGCTACATGAAGGAGAAAGAAAAAGCCCACTGGCTGTGATAAATTAATGAATAATGTAATTATAATAATGATAATAATAACAAATCAGAGAAATCTAAGAAAATAATTTGAAGAAGACATTAAAAAATGGAAAAACATCATTTCTTGAATTGGTCAAATTAATGTTGTTAGATGGACACATTACTGAATGTGATCAGTACATTCAGCAAAGCCTCTACTAAATACCAACAACATACCTCATAAAAGTAGAAGAAGCAATCTTGAATTTCATTTGGATTCAGAAAATATTATATGTTACACAGCAAACCTTGACTAAAATGAGAAATATTGATGCATCAATACTTCAGATTTCAAGTTTACTATATAGCTATAGCAATAAAGATGAATGGTACTGTCAAAAGTATATAAACATAGACCGATGGATTTCAATAGGAAACAATGAACACCAGCGCACTCAGGGTATTCTGATTTTTGACAGAGTTCTAAAACCTTTGCTAAAAAAAGACAGTGTCTTTAGAAATTGAGATTGGAACATTGGAGAGTGATATTCAGAAAATTAAAACTAGAGCTCTATCTCAAACCCTAAATAAAATCAAAATGGATTTAAGACCTACGTACAAAACCAGAATCATTTAAACTACTGAAAAATAATATTGGGGAAATCCTTGAATTCATAGCACAAGCAAACTCTTTTGAACAGGATGCCAACAGTACAGGAAATAATATGAAAAAAATCAACAAATGAGACTACATCAAATTAAAAAGCTTCTTCCAGGCAAAGGAAAGAAAAAATGACGAGACTGTCCATTCAATAGGAGAAAATCTTTGCTAACCACTCTCATAACAGTGGTTAATATCTAGAAAATATAAGGAATTAACTATTTAACTCCCATGGAACAGTGAACACAATAAAATATCTGGCAAGCTTTATAGAGACTATCCAAAAGAAGAAATTAAAATAACTAAAAAGTATGTAAAGATATTCAGCCTCTCTTTTTATTAAAGAAATGGAAGTTCAACCTACATTGGGATCCAGGCTCAACCCAGTTACAATAGCGACCATCAAGAATACAAAAATACAATGAATGTGGTGAGGATACAGGGAAAATGACCTTTTTAAATTTTTGCTGAGGATTGAAATTAGTACAACTACTATGAAAATTAGCATGGAAATTCCACAAAAAACTAAACATAGAAACACAATTTGCCCCAGGTATACCACTTTTGAACAATCTTTCAAAAATTAAGAACTGTGTACTATAGTGATCTGTATATACCTATGTTTATAGTAGCATCATTCATGATAGCTAAGCTGGGCAAACAGTCTAGGTGCTCTTCAATCCATGACAAATGCATAAAGAACATATTGTGTATTTATATGGTAGGATATTACTAAGCAAGAAGCTAAAAATATTGTCATCTTCAGGAAAATATATGGACCTAGGAACAAGTAATATTTCACAAACTCAGATAATTAAATATCATAATATACTCATATGAGAAATGTAAGAAATAGATAAATTAATGAATAAAAAGTAAAACAAAGGCGATAGAACAGAAAACTAGGGCATAGACTTTTGAAGATGACAAAGGAGAGAAATAGAATGTGGAAGAAGGGTGCACTTCTTATTCACTACTCCTCACTGTAAGGTACTTCAGGCCTCATGGTGTTTCTTAGACATATGCATCCTACTGGATATGAGGCCTTGCTCATATCACAGGGGACAGAACTTTTATTATATTTGCTTCTGACTGCCATTGTTGCTGTGCTATGTCATTGATCTCTCTAGAGGGAGACTGGAGACCCCGGAGAGCACCAACTTTTAAAGACAGAAAAGGAGACAGCCTGAGGGATGAATAGCACTTTATTCCTTCTTCAATATTGCCTGACAATTCTTTATGTGTGAAATCAGGTTTTATACATCTCAAGACAGGCAGTCTGTCGTCACTAAACTTATGATCCTTAGTTTAGATTTTAACTCCTATGGAAACACCATTGGCATTTTTGCATGTCTCTAAAGATGTTAACAAGTAACTTATAAAAGTCACAGGCAAATTTACATGCCCTTTGTCTCTGTTCACTGATCTGTACACCTAAGAGTACACCGCAGCCATCGCCTTATTAGATGTACCAAGAAAGCAGGGCAACCTCAGCAGAAGTCAAGCCCACTGGCCCACTGCAAACATCACAGATGTACACAGTAAACCGTATCGCTTTCACCATCTGTAAAGTCATTGGATCACAGTCCTCTGACTCTGGACAATGGTTACTAAGAGAACTAGGGAAACATGTTTTACAAGTGAAACTTTTACAACATCTCTTAAAATTCCTGTAATTCTTTTCTAACAAACAGGCTTGTGGAAATTCCCAGAAACAGCTGTTTCATTTTCTGATCTTACAAAACATTTTATGATTATATTTTTAACAATTAGCCAAAATGATTACAATTCCCCACAATCCTCTATGGTTAAGAGGTGTTGAAAGTCCTTGTTTTTACAGCCCCTCCAAGACTTGTAGGGCTTCTCTTTCCTGCTTGTAGATTTCACCATTTATTCAGGATTCTGTTGCCTGCACCATGTCCTCAGTGCCCATGGCATTCCCTGGAGGAACTCTCTTCAATTACTCCCTTTGTGTCCCTTTCTAGCTCCCTATAGGGTACAGGAGTGGGGATGCTACCATAGACCCATGCAGTGGGTATACAGTTTCCTATGAGGCACTATAACACAAGTTGATAAGAGTAAAGAGAGAAATGAGACATAGAGAGAACTGGATCTTGGGGCTGATCAATGCTGCTCTGGGCAACAAAAACAAGAGGCACCATGGGCATCCAGTATTTATTGATTATGAGTGTCAGGAGGTGATCAGGGTATACTCTGAAGACATCTAGCAACATAGTGTGAAGCACTTGAATACATCTGGCTGGAAGCATCTGGTGATGGTACGCAAGCAAGGATAGCTTATATGCAGATACAGATAGGTGATATGCAAACAGGGATGTAAAGGGGGAGGGCACTGCTTATCTTGCTTGGAGAGATCAAAGGGTGTTGGAACTAACCAGAATCTGCTAATACTGAACAGACATGTCTGCTATATCTTATTTTCTTTTTGAAAACAGCAGCAACTGCAACAGGGTGAGTTGAGGCAACATTGCATCTAACTGTCAGGTAGTTGCAGTTCCTCTATGGTATGATATGTCTGTTCCTGGATTTCAGCAGTAGGTAGTGTGTTGGGTCTGGCAATCTCTGCAGGTCTGATTTTGTCCTTTTTTGGAACACAAGCATAATTTGGTCCCTATGTCCTCATTTGTATTGAGCCTTTTAACCTTTTAATTAGGACATCCTTTGACACTTGTGTCTAGGACATGTTTGTGGATTTATCTTTGTACCAATGGAGTTTTAATGGAGTATATTTTCCATAAGTGGATTTAAATATTTTTGATTTAAAAATTTTTTAGACTGCAACAAGAGAAGGTAAAATCTAATTGATCTTGTAGAAATATCTGTACTCCCTCTTTTTTTGTTTATGTAAGTGTGTTTTTAGGAAAAAGTGAGTACACCCAACAATGGCTTGTCCCTATGGGTTATGAGGACCTACAATGCATAAATGCACTGACTTAGCTGTCTATAATAAAAGTTCCTTTTAAAAGGGCTATCCCCAGCTGCAGTTAGGTAGACATGGGGTAGAGTTCATCTAACTGCTTAAGCTGAGAAGGTCGATGTAGGGAAGATCACAGTTAAGGGTCATCTTTTAGGGAGATAATTTAACAGGCCTTAAATAAAAATCATGTTGTGTGGGCCAGGGATTTAGTTCAGTAATTCTGATGCCTGAAGGGCAAGCACAAGGTACTCAGTTTAATCCCCAGTACTCCCCCCAGTCATGTTGTAATCTAGCAATTATAAGCTCTCTTTTTTGTTTGTTTGTTTTGCTTTTTGATACCAGGGATCGAATTCAGACCTTGCACTTGCAAGGCAGGCATCAGCACCACTGAGCTAAATCCCCAGCCCCTAAAAACTCTCTTTATAAAGTCAATATGGTGGATTTTGGTGAAAAAGGTCTTGCACATTTGTTGTTGATATTATCTGTATGCTGACTTGGAGTTTGGTAATAATAAACACAATTTTTCAAAGAAATTAGAGCATATAAGCACTGAACATATAAGCACAAAAATAAAAAGGCAGTTTTGGGAAAGAGCAATATTTAGAAACTCTTTTTAAGGGATTAAAATAGCAATAATAACTAGTTGACTCATAGACTCTCAGCCAGTCGAGATTATCTATAAATCTGACATTTTTGTCAGAATTTTTTTTAATTTTAGCTGTAAAAAAGATTAAAATTTTAATATTTAAAAAACAATTTTAGCTAAAAATTTAAAAACTGTTGTTCAGATCATATAAATTTTACCATGATTTTTATCTAATGACCCACAACAGTGGTTAGCCACTGGTGTATCTGGAAACTGCCAGGAGGGGTCAGTGATTGGAGCCTCCTTTTTAAATCTAGCTTTATTATTATGGTCTTGATTTTACATATCTTTTAATTACACTTTTCTACTGGGTATTCAAGACCAAGTTATGGTGAGACTTATATGAAATAAAATTAACCAACTCTTACAATCAAAGTCAATTAAATCTCCTCAGGCAATATCTTTGAACCATGCGTACAGCCTATCAGCTCTTGTCAGTGTCAGTCATCAGGATATATCATGGCATTGTTTGACCATGTTGCTTTCTGTGAAAGCATGGGAGATTTTTCCCTCCAGGTGACATTTCTTTGTCACATTGTATTGTTGATTCTTATTATTTTGGTGTTCAAAGATCTCCCTGCCCAGGAGGTTGGGTGACTTTCCAAAATTGTAGATTCTCCTAGGAAATATTCTTTCATCTCCTGAGGGTTCTTTTTTAACCTTGGAGAGCCAGGAAAAAATATTGGCTGTCTTCTTAGCTTAGTTACCTTTCTAGCTCTGGTCTAACACCCAAAACAGAAGATCAGTAACATTAGCATTGCAATGGAAGTAGTGAACTTAACTATTATATTATTTGTATATCAAGCATTTTGGAATATAAAATATAGTTAGAGAACTGTTATTTTTACTATTATGGTTGTTCTAGTAGTTGAATTCCAGAAAAAAAGCTTTAAATCTGGAGCCACACATATGGTAGCATGACAATCATGATGATATCTTTGTAACAATTAAATGTCCATTATAGTATAAAATAGCCATTGTTAAACACATTCACCCCCTTTGAAAAAAAAATCCAAAACCTCTTATCTAAATTGCTATCTTTTAATAGGATGTCATTCTAAGAACAATATATTGGCCTATAAATGTACCTGTTATATAAGTAGCTAGAGTGTAAGAGAAAGGCAAATACTTGAATCAAAAGGAGGTTATTACCATAAACAATACATTAGAAGATCCGTACAGTCAGAAGGCATGAATTCATTTAGTGTACCAGAAAAGTAGCAATAGTACAAATCACAATTATATGAAAATTTATGCCTTTTAATGTAGCATGGTACTAAAAGATTCTTTTCTTTGGTACTCTAGATCAGACTCAGCACCTTGCACTTGTGAGGAAGTCAACAGCACCACTGAACTGAATTCCCTGCCCCCCCACAAGAGCATTTATTTAATAAAAGCCTTGTTGCTATTCCCACAAAAAATCAATCTTTTGAAGATGATCGATGTACACATATCATAATGACATATTTGGAACTCAACCTTTCAATGATAACCAACATAAGCATCTTATAATAACATATTTAAGCAATATTTATTGGCGTGTGTTTCCCATATGCTCTGAAAACTACTGGGAATCCCATTAGTGAACAAAGGTCAGAATAACTGTTTTCTGGGCAGCCACTTCTTTTTTTATTTTAATAAATTTTATTGTTACATTTTAGGTGTATGGCAGCCACTTCTTTATTCACCAAGGGGAGTCCCACTTAGAAGTCTCCCCAAACCTAAGGGTCTCCATTTAATTACTTTAACAATTCTTTTTTAATAACCTGTAAAATCCCAGATTGTAACAATTAATACATTATTTGCAATCAATAAAACTTTTTGAGCTATTGTATGTAGACAACAATATGCATTATATTTTTAAAATTAATATTGACATCATTTTGATCACTAGCATACAGGGGGAAAAGGCATTCCTTTAAGTTTAATAACATTTATCTATAAGCCAATTTAAATTATAGGCAAAAATTCTTTCAAGAAAAAAAATTTAAAAGGCAAAAAAGGCAAAAATGAGCTCAAATAAAATAGCAGTATTATTAGACAGTCATACAAATAAACAATTTATAAAACTAGACTACACTAAAAATATTTGGGAGAATTGAATTAAAATATTTGTTTTATAATTTTAGGTTTATAATTGTAAAGACTTTTCAAAACTTTCACAGGCCATTTAACAGAAATATGTTGTAATTAGAATCAGAAGGAAAAAAAGCACTTTTTATCTGTAAATATAAAAACAATTTTTAAGGTGGGTCCTGAGCTAATGGCCTTCCCCCCCACTTTACTATAAATCTTCTATGACAATCTTGAAGCCAATAAGCAAACATATATTTCCTTTGATAAATCACTTCCACACACTTTCTCAATATGTTTTCTAGTCTTGTCATTATATTTCTCTTTTTATTTTTGTAACGAGACAAAACTTTTGTCATTTGAATCCTTTCATATCAAAAGTGTATCTCTTGTATTTATAATCTTAATATTTTTGTCATTCTCGCCAATTATAAATCTTCTATAATAAAGCTGGGTAACACAACAGTAGCATAACCTTGTGTTATGGCAATGATCAGAACTCTGTAACCAGAAAGTAGAAAGAACAGCAAGATAAATGTTTTAAATATACCAATTAAACATTTTGAAACCAAACGTACATTTATTAGTTAGCTAGAACATAAAATTTGAATTTTTTGCAAAATGTCTATATGTCTGGCAGAGTGCTGTTGCAGGCTTTTCAGCTTTGATTATATTGCTATAGATGTTTGAAGGCAGTTAAACTTGGATGTAGTCTCTTGAATTTGAAAGCTTAGTTGTAGCACTTTAAATTTGAATGGATTTTAATTTATCTAGTATCAACAAATAGTAGAGAGAAGGGCAAGTTAACCTCTTAGTTACAGTAAGAACTTGTAATGTATAAGAAATGTTTTAAATACACCAATTAAATATCAATTTAAATTGGAAATAAAAGGTACTTTTATCAATAGCTAAAATTTATAATTTGAATTTTTTAATATGTTTTCCCTGCTCAGCAGGACATTGGAACTTCAATGGCTTCAATCATTTTCACTTTGATATGGAGCAAGCAGTCTGTAGCAGGAATTGAAGCTGTAACATAGCACTTAATCTTAGTGCTGCAGTCTTAAGTACATCCTGTGTTTTAATTTTATTAAAACTTTATATTTTATTTTCCAATATTTATGTAAAAACCAATAGGACCCAATGGAATTTCTTGCTAGTGTAGCCTGCCAAACAAATAGTTGATGTGGAAAGAGGCAGGGATTCATTTTATTAGCCTCCTAGAGCTCTAGAGTCTTTGGCCCTGCAAGTTTTCCCTTTCTTTTTAGAGTTCTAGATTCCACTCTTCTTTTTTTTTTAATTTTATTGAGTTTATTGGTACATTTTAGGGATACAGTACAGTTACATTCATTGTTGGGATCATGTACCTCTACAGGGCAAGTCTTGATTCTCATTTTTTCCCCTTACCTCTGCCATCCCTTCACCCCCTCCTCGCCTCCCCATCTACAAACACTTATTTTCATCTTTTCATTCTCTCACATTTTTTTCTTTTCCCTTTTTGTTCTTCCCCTACCCATCACACCTTCCCTACACCTTTAGCTCCTTTCTTCAAATTTCTAAATGTCAGTAATCTTATTAGAATCTTATGCATTGTTGTAGATTATTCACACCAGGGAAACTATTTGGTATTTACACATGTGTGACTTATTTATTTCACTTAGGAGTATATCTTCAATATGTATCCATTTTCCTATGAATGAATCTATTCTCTCGTTCTTTATGGCTGAGTAATATTCCATTTTATAGAAAAACCACAACTTCTTTATCCAGTTTCCAACGGATGGGCAAATAGGTTGTTTCCAAGATTTAGCTATTACAAACTGTGCCGCTATAAACATGGGTGCACATACTTCTCTGTGATATGATTCTTTTAGTTCTCTTGGAAAGATACCCAACAGAGGGATGGCTGGGTCAAATGGAACCTCCAGTCCAAGCTCTTTGAGGTATCTCCATATTGATTTCCATAGTGGTTGCACTAGTCTGCACTCCCACCAACAATGGAGGAGGGTTCCTTTCTCCCCACAACCCCGCCAACATTTGTTATTGTGTGATTTCTTGATAGCAGCCATTCTTTGTGGGGTGAGGTGGAATCTCAGTGTTGTTTTCATCTGCATCTCTCGAATGACCAGTGATGTGGAACATTTTTTCATATATTTTCTTGCTGCTTTCACTTCTTTGTATGAGAAATGTCTGTTCATTTCGGATGCCCATTTTTGGATCGGGTCTTTATATTTGGGGGGACTGATTGTTTTGAGTTCTTTATATATCCTTGATAATAGTCCTTTGTCTGAGGTACAGCTGGTAAAAATTTTTTCCCACATTGTAGATTGTCTCTTAGTTCTGCTAATGGTTTCTTTTGAAGTACAGAAGCTTTTTAGTAAGATGAGATCCCAGTTGTTGATTCTTTCTGCTAGTTCCCGTGCTACTGAGGATTTGTTCATAAAGTCTTTTCCTATACCAATGTCTTCCAGAGTTCTGCCTAACTTACTTTCCAGCAAGTTTAATGTTTCTGTTTTAATATTTAGATCTTTAATCCATTTGGATTTTAATTTAGTGCATGGCGAAAGATAAGGGTCTAATTTTAATCTGTGACAGGTTGATATCCAGTTTTTCCAACACCATTTATTAAAGAGGCTATCTTTCCTCCACTGAGGATGGTGAGCTCCTTTGTCGAAGATGAGGTAGCTGAGTACATCTGCATTTGTTTTTGTGTCTTCCAGTCTGTTCCATTGATCCTCAGGCCTATTTCTTTGCCAGTACCATGCTGATTTTATCACAGTGGCTTTGTAGTATAGTTTCAAATTGGGAATTGTTACACCTGGTGCCATGTGACTGTTGCCTATAATGGCTTTTGCTATTCTAGGTCTCTTGTGGTTCCAAATGAATTTTTGGATTCTTTTTTCTAGTTCTGTGAAATATAGTGTTGGAATTTCAATTGGCATTGCATTGAATGTATATAGCAGTTTCGGTAGTATGGCCATTTTCACTATGTTGATTCTTCCTACCCAGGAGCAGGGGATATCTTTCCATTTTTTTATATCCTCTTCGATTTCTTTTTTCAGAGTGCTGTAGTTTTCAGTGTAGAGATCTTTTGTTTCTTTTGTTAGATTGATTCCTAGATACTTCATTTTTTTGGATGCTATTGTAAAAGGAATTTTTTCCCTTATTTCTCTTTCTGTCTGTCTGTTATTTGTGTATAGAAAGGCTATTGATTTTTGGGTATTCACCTTGTATCCAGATACTTTACTGAATCTGTCAATTAAGTCTAGAAGTTTTTTGGTGGAGTTTTTTGGATCTTCAATGTAGAGTATCATATCATCAGCAAATAATGATAGTTTAACTTCTTCCTTTCCTATCTTTATTGCTTTAATTTCTTTCTCTTGTCTAATTGCTGTGGCTAATGTTTCCAGAACTATATTGAAGAGAAGTGGCGATAGTGGGCATCCTTGTCTTGTTCCTGATTTTAACATGAAGGTTTTCAGTTTTTGGCCATTCAATATGATGTTGGCTGATGGTTTTTCATAAATAGCCTTTATTAAATTGAGGTATAGACCATCTATTCCAATTTTTTGCAGGGTTTTTATCATGAATGGGTGTTGAATTTTATCAAATGCTTTTTCTGCATCTATTGAGAGGATCATATGGTTTTTGTCCTTGACTTTGTTAATATAATGTATTACATTCACTGACTTTCGTATGTTGAACCACCCTTGCATCTCTGGAATAAATCCGACTTGGTCATGATGGATGATCTTCTTAATAATCCTCTGTATTCTGTTTGCTAGTATCTTATTAAGGATTTTTGCATCTATATTCATTAAGGAGATTGGTCTGTAGTTCTCCTTTTTGGTTGTATCTTTCTCTGGTTTGGGAATCAGAGTGATACTTGCTTCCAGGAATGAATTTGGAAGTATAGCTTCTCTTTCAATTTCATTGAAAAGTTTGAAGAGTAATGGTAGTAGTTCTTCTCTAAATGTCTTGTAAAATTCAGCAGTGAATCCATCAGGGCCTGGGCTTTTCTTTGTTGGTAAGTTTTTAATTACATTTTCAATTTCACTGATTGTGATTGGGGTGTTTAAAATGTTTTTATCTTCTTCGTTCAACTTTGGTAATTCATAAGTATCTAGAAATCTGTCCATTTCTTCTGTGTTTTCCATTTTATTAGAGTACAGGTTCTCAAAGTAGGTGTTCATGATCCTCTGGATTTCTTTCGGATCTGTTGTGACTTCGCCTTTTTCATTCCTAATTGCATGGATCTGAGCCTTTTCTTTCCTTTTTTTGATAAGATTAGCTAAGGGTTTGTCAATTTTATTTATTCTTTCAAAAAACCAGCTCTTTGTTTCATTTATTTTTTGTATCGTTTTCTTAATTTCAATTGCATTGATTTCTGCTCGGATCTTTATAATTTCCTCTCTTGTTCGAGCTTTGGGTTTTTCTTGCTCTTGTTTTTCTAGGAGTCTAAGTTTCATCGTTAAGTTGTTTATTTGAGCCCGCTCTGTTTTCCTAGTGTGGGCATTCAATGTTATGAATTTTCCACGTAGAACTGCTTTCATTGTGTCCCAAAGATTCCTGTATGTTGTATTGGCATTCTCATTTATTTGTAAAAACTGTCTAATTTCTTCTTTAATTTCCTCTGTAATCCATTGATTGTTTAGGAGAGTGTTGTTCAGTTTCCATGTGCTTGTGAAGTTTCTATAGTTTCTTGTGCTATTGATGTCTAGTTTGATTGCACTATGATCTGATAATAAACAGGGGATGACTTCAATTTTTTTGCATTTATTTAGACCTGTTTTGTGAGCCAGTATGTGGTCTATTTTGGAGAATGATCCATGTGCAGCCGAAAAGAATGTATATTCTGGTTTTTGGGGGTGGAATACTCTATAAACATCTATTAAGTCCATGTGTTCCAAAGCTTGGTTCAGTTCTATTATTTCATTGTTGATTTTCTGCCTAGTAGATCTGTCAATTTGTGATAGTGGGGTATTTAAATCCCCCACTACAATTGTATTAGTGCTTATTTGGTTTTTCATGTTACTTAATATTTGTTTTATATAGTTGAGGGCATTTGTATTTGGTGCGTATATGCTTATGATTGTCAGCTCTTCCTCTTGAATTGTTCCCTTTACAAGGATGTAGTGTCCTTCTTTGTCTCTCTTAATGAGTTTTGGTTTGAAATTTACTTTATCTGAGAATAAGATTGCTACCCCTGCTTTTTTCTGGAC
>NW_022900913.1:70958614-71003734 GCF_012274545.1 Fukomys damarensis
TTTCTGCTCTAGACTCTCGAATCATGACTTCCATTTTGCTCATCATCTCTCTGGTTAACTGGGAAATTATTTCTGATTTGAATTTTTCTAGAGCCTGATTGATCTGTTTTGTTACCTCCTGTGCTATGGGTCCAGGGTAGACTCCACTCTTCTTAAAGGGAGCTGTGGCATCTAGAACAGCCATCTCAATTGTTACTTTTGATTTTTCTGCAATATACTTTATTATTTGTTTCACAGGAAAATGCAAGGCTGTTTTAAAAATCTCCCCTATAATTATAACATTTTGTATGACCTGTCAATAGAGGGTGAGAGGAAATTTATCCCCTGGTACTGGATACATAGTTTACTATAAAAGCATCTAAAGCAGTTTGACATATTTATGTTGACCTGATGACAAAGAGTGACCCATATTTTTAACACAGCAAAAGACAGATAAATTACAAAGAGATTAACATGCAGCCCAGTATTCCATGCACGTGTTCAGAATTATTCCTTCCAGAGCTATGGGTTGTCTCTTTTACTCCAAATCTGCTTAGAGGCTATTTTACCCTTGGATTCCAATCACATCTGTCACATATGGAACAGGAATAGGGATGTTATTGTTGACCCTTGCAGTAGGTTTGCAGTTTTCTTTGAGGTGCTACAAGTTGATAAGAGTAAAGAGAGAAATGAGACTTAGAACTGGATCTTGGGGCTGATCAATGCTGCTCTGGGCAGCAAAGTATGCCGAAGGCATCTAGCATTCATTGATTACGAGTGTGGGAAGGCAAGAAGGGTATGTTCTGAAGACATTTAGCAAACATAGTGTGAAGTCTCTAGATGCATCTGGCTGGAAGCATCTGGCAATGGCTGATATGCAGGCAAGTAGAGCTCATATGCAGACAGGGATAGTGATATGCAAACAGTGATGTAAAAAGGGAATGTACAGTTTGTCTTGCTCGGAAAGACCAAAGGGTGCTGAGACTAGGTTGGAACTAACCAGAATATGCTAATACTGGGCAGATATGTCTGCTACAGCTCACTTTTTGCTTCTCTGTGGCATATTTATCTAGTTTAGGTATGTATGAGGAGGAACAACCAGAAGGGAGAGTCCTAGAAGCCAACTAAAGCTGCAGGAGGAGCCAAATATGATCCTTTCTTCAGGAAAATGGAGAAAGTGCTGTGTCAGCACTTAACTCTCTCCTGTCATCCAAGCCCTCTTCAGTGCAGATGGAAAGTTGGCAATGAAATTTTTATGGATTATAAAGTGACCAAAGTATATCCTTGTTACACAGGATAACCAAAAAGCCCAACAGTACTTCCTGAACTGTTCAGGGTACACAGAGCAAGTTTGAATATAGAAGGTTGGGTGCATCAATGAAGCTCTGTATCAGCTGTCCAGTGATTGCTGTTTTCAGATGTTCTCACTACACACAGTTCTGGGAGCCTCTAAACAGCAGAGGCCTGACCTCACTGCTCATTGCTGGATAACAGGCATAGTCCCTGAATGGCCCTGGACACTGAACACTAGGCACAGAGGGCACATACTCTCCACCACAGACACTGCAATCAAGGAGTATGTTGTCACTGTTTAAGGTCAACAGCACTGGGGTCTGTGTGCAGTAACAGATACCTGGATCTCTACACCCAGGCATGTGCCCCTGAAGACAGAGTCCTGGATTTGATTCCCTGTGGTACTTTATGGCATCCTGTGGGATCTTCTTGAGCCTATGCTGTCCTGTCCTGTTCTGACTTCAGGTAATTGCAAAGGAAAGTGGGGACAAAGAAGACAGCACACTGCCAGGAGGAGAGCAATATGGGTGACTATGAATCACATATAATACAGAAGAAGTTCGTTTTAATCTTTAATACACTTAGTTTTGCTTTATCCATCAAGTTGTACAATACCAGAAGAAGGCTGATGTGTGAGAAATTGCAAAGGTGACAGTGGTTCCCTGGGGATGGACACATGATGACTGACTGCAATGCAGGAATATGTGTGACTTCACTTATGCTTATCATCCCTCTTTCAATGCCTGTTACCTTTATAATGTGTAATCACTGCAAACACAAGTGGAAAAATGTAAATAACACGTGTTCAAACTTTTTAAAGAATGATTCAATGCTACACAGGGAAACAAAATCACAGACGCAGGGGTGAGAGTCCTGCTGCAGGAGCCCTGGACTCACTAGAAGGGCATTACAGAATCCAGGCGCTAACAGCACAGGTCTTGCTTGGGTTCTGATGCTCCACCACAGTGTAGGTACAGTTCTGAGGGTAGAAGATGGCATGGCACTTAATTTTGTCATAATCTGCAGGTACTGCAGCTCTGTCATGGTGAAAAGACAAAGACCTGTAGAAAGATGTGACTGAAACTAACTCCATCTTGTAGCCCTGTTGGATGAAATTCTGCTCAACAATCTAGGGGCCCTTTTGTTAGCAGCCCAAGAACAGGGCTTCAGACTCAGATCTGTTTCACTCGGTCACATAGACATTGTGTCGGGACCAGAGCAGGTCTCCCAAATGCTGGGAAAGGGAAGTCTCACCCAGCTTGGCCCTTTGCACCTTTCTCTGCTCAGAAGGTGGAAAGCACAGCTGATGTGAATTTATAGGAAGGCAAACCCATCCCTGAACAGCATGGAGGCCTGTCACCAGAGGAGTGAACTGTACCAACAGGAGTAAGGAGCCACCCAAGCCAGGGTCAATGCCCCAGGGAGATAATAACCAGATTCAGGCCACATTTTTAGGGCCATCTACTTCAACCTGAGTGGTGCACAGTTTAGGGGTCATTGCCTACAAAAGCCCATCTTATGGACCTGGATTTAAACTGCCATTAGAGGACAGGGGCAGCCATCATCAGAGCCCCTCAGGACAATGCTTCCTTCCATAAAGTGACGTTGGATTTGTATTTTTAAAAAGGAGGATGCTCCAGCCCTTTTATGCAGCTGTCTTATGCAGTGGAAATCCTCCATGGTTACTGGCGACCTTCTGATCTATGGCACTCTTAGAAGTTGTGGCTCAATGAGAAAGGGCATATATCTGATCCCAGGGACCAGGGCAATGGACCAGAGGTACAAAAGACACCTTCAAATCATCATCTTGTGAATCAAGTGCAATCACATCCTGGGCTCTATGTAGCATCAACTATGACATGGTTAAATTGCATTGCAAAATATTTTGAAGAGATATGATGTGATCATATGGTAATGATACTGTCAAGTTAAGTGGACAAATTTGACCACACAATGGTAATGTAGTATTTCATACAGAAGGAAAAAAGAGCTTAAGAAAAAAGAAATTTTTAGGCAGTGAAATTATGTTTTTTCTTGTACTTCTCAGTAATTTTATGACAAATATGTTTTTCTGTACAAATATGAGAAAATGTCCTTTCAACTTTAACCTTTAAAAGCTTGTGCACAGGTGGGGTTTGTTATGGTACATGCCAGTGGAAAATACCCCAATAGTTCCTCAAGAGTTAACCCCACAGTTCCATATGGCATAGCAATGCAACTCCAGTACAGAGCCCTAGAGAATGGAAAGCAGAGACAGAAACACACTTGTATGTTCCAGACGTGTTATTCACTGTGGAAAAATGAAAAGATCTGGTGATGTTCCTCATGAATGGATAGCCCATGTGTAGGTGGCAGTGCCCTAGAATGCAGTGGTGGTATGAAGGAACAGAGCCCCAACCTGCAGAAGTGGGGCTGCAGTGTGGGGAGCAGTTCAGAGAAATAAATACACAGAGCAGACCAGCAAATTGGGTTCCACTGACATGAAGGATCTTGATGAGGCACAGTTACTAAGACAGAAGGAATAGACTTGAGGCTTCCGTGGTTGGGTATGATTGAGGAATGAAAATTACAGCTTAAAAGGGTCACTGCTTTGCTGTGGTATTATTAAAACCACTTGGAAAAATCCTGGTACAGAGCTGAAGGTCTGTTATTGTCACTGCCTGGGAAGTTCAGGTAGGAGAATTTCAAGTTTAAGGATACTCACTGCAGATAGAAATAAAAAGAAAAAATACACTACTCTAAAACATTGGAAAGTAATGGTGATGGCTTCCAAGTAGTTTGACTGTATTTAACATCATTCAACTGTACAATTTAAAAATGGTTAAAAGCTCCTATTATTATGGGTAACATGGTTCATTTAAAAATAATTAAAATACTTTGCAAGTTGCTTTTAGTATATGAACATACACAACTCTGCCATTTGTGTGCTGGACCAACTTGCCAGGATAAAGGACTACCAGTGGACAAAAATTTAATTCTACCCACTTGTAGCATGGGAGAGGACAGAGCTGAGACACTCAGCAGGGATACCATTTACATTAGGTTGTCAGATGCCAAGACCTGGGGCTGGTGAAATTGGCCCTGCGCCTCCCTCACTGCACTCTGGGAGCTGGGCCTGGGCAGGGCTGGACCTGGGCACAGTAGAGGCCAGGACACTTCCCTGCTCTGCCCAGGTTGCCCCACCTGGACCTGACACTCTGATGAAGTGGATAGCTGGGCAGTGTCCCTCAGAATTGCCATGGTGCCAAATACTGTTCCACAGAAGCTGAACCACATGGATACTGTGCCACATTCAAAATAGAAATGAAAGATCATGAGAAAACAGATGTGGTGAGAGTTGAGGTAGTTCCAGGAAGTAGGAACTGGTTCTCATATCAGGGAAAAATGATCAACTGTTCCATAGTAGAACAGTGTGACAAATGGGGCAGTAAATATGGTATTAAGAAAAAGTGTACCAGGTACCTGACCATGAACCAATCACTGCCCTAGATTTATGACCACAGACACGGCCCAGAGGAACTGCTCTGTTTTTACTGGGTGAATGGATACCTGCAGAATCTCACTCAGTTCTCATATCCATCTGATGATGACTACCTCACAATGAAGAAAATGAGGCCCAGAGAACTTGAGAACTCTTCCTGGAGCACACAGTGACCATAAATGAAAAAGGAAATTCAGAGTTATGTCACTGGTCCTCAGCATTAAGATTCTTTCCTCATCGTAGTAATGACTAGTACCAGGCCATACTCTACACCCGAGTTTCATTGGAAACACACATGAGTTTCCCATATGCATGCTGAGATGACCCTGAACCAAAGAGTAGAAGAAAGTCTACATACAACAGTGAAACACTCTTTTGGGAGGAAGCAGCGATCCAACAACCCTTATTGTGGCCAGGACATAACCACACCTCAGAGTCACACTATTAGTTTGCTACAGTGACAGTGAAATAGCCAGAGTTTGAAAATCAAGATAGCGTTGCACAAGGCCACTGCATTGCAAGAGAGGTTCTTTCAGATGCCAGCCTCAGATTTGCCATCAGAGTTTTTTCCTCCACTATGCACTAAAAATCAGGCCTCTCAACCATTGTAGGCAAAATGTTTGAGACATTTAAATTCCCATAGGAGTGTTCGCGTTAGGTCACTCTTCTATTCAGTGGAGTAAGATAAGACACTGTGAGATTCTGGGAGAGATTCCAATTTGGAGACAAAGTTGAAAATTGCTACTTTATACTATTAATTCTTGCAGCAAAGGTGCTCTTTTTGGCCACAGGTGTAGGTTCTGGATCTTTCACAAAAAAAAAACAACAACAACAAAAAAACAAAGACAACAACAATAACAACACTACTCCTGTTTTTGGTAGCATTTAAAAGCTAAGGTCTGATACGCATGAGACTGCCGGTATCTGTGCTCTATCTTAACAAAGGCTACATTGTTGGTGTTCATAGAAGCCCAGACCATAACTTCTGCAGAAATTTTGCCTGCCTGGAATTCAGCTTGAGACAAAAGGTACACAAAGCTTACATTACAAGGCACACTATGGGTTATTCCTGACACCTCTCAATTCATCTCTAGCTTTGGTCACAGCACTCTTGGTAAAACTGCAAAGTCAAGCCTATAAAGCCATAAGGGAAATACTATAAAGCCATAATAGGAAAAACTGTCAGATTCTTAGGTACACGTTCCCTGTTCACAGGAATCTGTGTGAATATGGGCATTTCTGAATAAATTTACTAATTGTATTTCAAAAATAGCTAAAGATAAAGAAATTTGAAGTCAAAGCAAGGCGAGAATCACTTCAGGTACCAGATAAACAAAAAGCGATTCAGTCATACTGTTCAGTATTATAGATGTTGAAGAGGAAATACATTCCAACACACTGCAGCATAGATAAATCTTAAGGAGACCATGCTAAATTCAGTTGAGTAACCCTCAAAGGGTTAAATGCTGCATCGTTCTGTTATCTGAGGCTCTTAGAAGAGTGACAGTTTTGGATAGATAAAGGATAATTGTGGTGGCCATGGGCTTGGGAAAGGCAGGGCAGTGACAGTGAAAGGGTGCTGAGTTTTATTTGTGCAAATGAAACTAATCTTGGCATGTGTGATGAATGTTGCATAACAGTATGAAAGTACTTAATGAAGTTGAACTGCAGGAAACATGGAAATTAACTCCACTGTATACACTCACACTTCCACAATGCTGCCTCATGTAAACTCTGGACTGTGGTTTACGAGAGGTATGGATCAAGGCTCATGAAGGGCAGCGAATGAATGTGCCCTGGGCTAGAGGTGTAGGTGGTAGGACTTGGGGCACCTGGAAATTCATTTTGGTGGAAAAGTTGGGCATTTTGGGAATCACAGCTTAATTTTGCTCTAAATATGAAAGTCTACTATGAAATTTTATCTTCAAGAAGAAGCAGAGAATGAGATACTGGATTCCATGACCTGAGACTCACATGCTGCAGCATTCAATTCCATCATCACTGCAAAAACACTCCTCACAGTATTAGGTTGTCCAATTTGAGTACAGTGGGTATATGTCTCCATCAAACTTGCACTCTGAAACAGCACAAAGGATATTATCAGTGGAGTCCCAAGCTGTGTGATATGACAAAAGTTTGTTGGGGGCTGGGGATTTAGCATGTTGAAGCTGCATCTCCCTGGCAAGTGCAAGGTCCTGAGTTCCACTCTCAGTACTAGAAAAAAAGTTTGTCAGGAAACCGAGGCCAGTCCCTGATATGTGACCATAAGATAGCTACACTTGATCTTAGCCAAAAGGCCGAGAAGCGATGACCATAAGATAGCTCATAGTTGTCTCAGGAAGTCCTCTATATTCTTGCATGGATATATTCTAATACTGTGTGTTTTGTGTCAGTAATAACATTTACCTGCACCAAATTTAAATCTTTCAAGATTATGTTTCCATGCAGGCATTTAGTGAATAAGGAGTACCTTCCTCTTTAATGTTATTAGAGGCACAAGTCACTTGTGGTTCCATGTTACCATGCTTGGGCATCTCTGAATAATTATTTCACATCTGTGCTTGTTTTGTCTTGCATCAGAGTCTCTTCATCCTCTGTGTGACTGTGAATATCTTGCATACTAAATAAAAAACTATATTGAAGATCACATGCTCAGAATGCATAAAACGCTAGATTTAATGACAAGCACACATGGAAACAAACAGAAACAATGTAAAGCAAATTAAACACCTGTGCCCACACCCCTCCTCTACCCCAACTGTGAGATCCAGATTTCTGGTTGTGGATACATTAGGCCATGTATTAAGAACACAACATGCAGCGAGGAGGGGGTGAAGGGAGGGCAGGGGTATGGGGAAAAAGTGAGGACCAAGACCTGTCATGTAAAGGTATAGGATCCCAATGACAAATGTAACTGTACTGCATACCTAAAATGTACCAATCAACTCAACAAGAAAAAAAAAAAAGCACTAGAATGCTCCTCAAGTAATCCCAGTATTCAATCAAAGTTTAGACCTGCTGCTGAGACCTCTGAGGACTATGTATGGGACTGCAGGTATCTGTGCTTTCAGTACTCACACTCCAGTGCTAGAAATGCATTCTCACACCTGCCTCCAGCTTCCCTGAGTTAACACCTTCAGGTTAATAATACTCCCTGGGCTTGGTAGGCACTTCAGCATATAAATACTTCTTTGGATGTTGAAAGCCATTCTCAATACTAATTGGATGTGGGAGTCAAGCAAGGAGCTACATACTGTACAGCTCTGTACCCAGAGACTGCTTCACCAGATCTTTGATGGAGCTTTGGAGTTCATGCATATTAAAAGCTCTGCAGGCAGTTCTCAGCCAGAGAGAATTGAGAATGTTTGTTCCATATGCAGGCCAATGTGGAGACCCTCATTTTATTCCATTTCTGTGTCTCACTAACCCTCTGCCCATGTAGATTCAAATACATTTATCTACCAGCAGGTCACATCTACCAGGCTGCAGCAACATAATGCACACTGAAACCAGGACTTACCATTTGTGGAATTGAAATCAGTTTCTTTCCTGGGTGTAAAATAACAACGAGCACTGCATGAAGTCATGAAAGTGGCCAGGACCAGGAGGCTTCCCAGGAGATGTTTCTGTAATGTAAGGACAGTCATGGCAGAGATTGAGTGGACAGGCACCCTCATCCTGGACTGAGAGTCACAGTGAGGGCTCCTTGCAGGGTTTTGGCAAGAGCATCTGAGTGAATCTTCTTCCCTCAGGTGACCCAACCAGGGAACCAAATGTGCCCTCACTGAGAAAATGATTGATGGATTTAAACATATTCACAATACAATTAACACTGGGAAATTAGAGAAGCAAAGAACTACTCAACTGGAGGCTGCTCAATGCATTGGAAAAATGGTAAACCACAAATAGCTCAGGATCCTGCTTCCTGAGAACATGGGGACTCAGAAAAGAACCTAGCAGGATCACAGGTGGCAAGGAGAAATGACACGATCCAAAGATCACTGGATTTCTTTCAATGACTTGAAGCCAGGTACAGATCAGCTTAGGTTCCATGACAATTATGATGGAGACAAAGATGTTTACTTACAGACTAAAGGGCTTGCACCAAATTTGAGGAAGACATTTCAGGATATTATGCTGCAAATATGACAACTTCAAACTCTTTCATATTTTGTACATTTTCTCCAATGAAATGAATTAGGTTTACAAGTACAAAGAAATACATTTATGATTTAAAATATGAATAAAACCAAAGCTCACTACATATAGCAATATCATGACTTGGGATTTGCAGTTGCTTTTTCTGTCTCACCTCCATTCTTGCTGAACCTTAGTATAAACGTCCAATTTTCTTTTCTCCTAATCAACTCTTCAGACAGAAATTTGTACTTTGTATAGAGAAGGAGGCTTGCAGTGCCTGTGGTGATCTGAGCATCTGATGGTCTTTTTTCGGTAAGTCACAGAGCTAGGCTATCAAAGGAGAAGAGCCAGAGCCCAGGGTTTACTCTCTTGGACCTCATCTCCTGTACAGAGCCACAGGAAAGCTGGCCAAACCAGTGCCACTTTAACACTCAGGTGCATTCCCAGGGAGTGTTAAATATGGAGCCAGTAGGTTCTGCCTCAGTATGGCCATGAACTCAGAGTCCAGGTCCCTGGTCATGCTTGTGGTAATGCTTATGTCTGTGCTTCCTCCCTGAGGCATAGCTGCTCCAAAGGCCCATCCCATCCATGGATTCCATCCTCAACCTGGCTTGTCTGTTTTTGATATCTTCCTGCATCCAGAAAGACTGAGACCTGAAGTGTGGTACCCAGGAATGTGGGGTCAAGTGGGACATTCATCAGGGGTTTTACCCTGCCTTTACTGCAGAGCAGTTAATTCAGAGTGTCTGTGTTGTGTCAGGGTTAGTGTTTTTAAAAGAACCCCCTTCCCCAATGACCCTGCCGCATGGTCACATTGTGAGTCCCTGGCCTGGAGAGAGACCCCCAGGTTCTTATCCCATACCTCCCAGGTTTGGGGTTCGAACCAGGTTCCAGACACTTCCTTCTCCCACTTAAGTTTTGTCCTTTTTAAAGTGACATATTACAGAGCTGAAACTACATTTAATTCCATAAATCATTCATGTAGGGCCCAAGATATACAGATATATTAAAAGTGATGAAACATCAGAATGATATTTCTAATGTCCTAGTGTTCATTGTATTGTACACATTAGATTATAGTATAGAAATGATTCAAAACTATATAGCACTAAGAAATAAATTCTAATGAAAAGAAATACATACAGTAGCATATTCAATAAAAATACATATTCATTTTATCTTTGCTAACCTTTAAGTATGGAATTAGTCACTTGCCAATGTTAGGCAAGTGCTTTTCTCAGTGGCCCCCAACCCAGTTGCCTACCATTATGATGAACAGGATTTTGTTCAGGCAGGTGCATCCAAGAACAGTCACCCCAAGTATTTATAAAGGGTAGAATCATCACACATTGGGCATCCTGGAATAGATAATGGTGCAGGAAGCCACCGAGTGTTTACAGAGGACTGTTGGTCAGCAGATAACTATGTTTTTAGATGCCTTATCAGATTTTTATATATTTCCTTAATTCCCTGAAATGTCTTTGACCTTTTCCACAACCATACATTTGCATTTGACCTGAAAGAGCAGAAAAACAAAGAACAGTCCTTCCCTGAGCCCTCATCCTATAGTTGGTAGATTCCTAGGGGATAGGTCATGTGGACATTTGATTGCACTCAGAAAGATCACACTCTTGCATTCAAGTCACAGGCCAGGTTCTGAAGGTGGTTTTGTGAAGCCATAAACATAGCAGAGTAGGTGGCTCTCATGGTCTGGGCAGAGGCTCAGAATATCTAGTGCTAGAGATCAGAAATGCACTAGACATCCTCTTCCTCCGACAGGATCCTGTCCCAGTTATGACTCTCTGCAGGGATGCTGACACTTTTCACTTTCTTCAGTCTTGTATTTGTGCACAAATATATTTTTATCTCCTTCTCTGACATCATAACAAATTCTTCTGCATAAGAAGTGCTGCCCACTCTTGGGTTGTATTTTGTCAATTGTGTTCCTTTGTAAAGTACCCAACCTGACTAGTTTTCCCTCAGGATCCCAATCCATTCTGTTGTATACTGCCCTTACTTTTTGCAACACACTCACACTGAGTCTACGTAGGACAAAGAGTGTCATACAGTACACCTATGTGCCCATTTATGAGCTTTGCATCTTTCCCTGGAATCACTAACAATGAGACACAACATTTATAAAGGATTTAACCATGGGAAACACTGACAGCATAGCATGTTCCTCTGTTGGGGCTCAGCTGTCCAATTGGAAAATATTCAAATTAAATGACATGCAGAAAAAGAAATTTTTCTTTTTTGTAATACAACTTGGCCTTGCTATGAGAGATTCTTAATGGATCCTTTAATTTTCACATCATTAACCAGGTAGATTTCTCCTGAAGAGACAAGTAAAATGGGAGAATTTGCTTATGCGCATAGCCTTAGGGCCCTTTATCAAGACACACTGGACCAAGACATCAGAAAAAACCACAACATCTAAAAAAGGAACACCAGGCCCATTGATTCTTCTGGTTGATGAGTCTGTAGGGAGTTCAGTAGTTGAGACAAACAAGGACGTCCCCAGAATGCAAGATTAGAAGGCAAGACCCAGATTTTGCTGCTTTGGTGCATTTCCTGAGAGGTGGCTCTATAGAAGAGCCCTGTCAGGTATTCAGGTACCACACAAGAGGGCTCTGCCTTCCAATCCATGCTCTTGCTGATCCATGGAGAGCAACTGACAATGGAAAGGCCCTGAAACTTCATCCAAGGACAACCAAGAAGCCACCCAAGCAAAACCCTTTTCATTCTATGGGAGGAAGAGTCCCTCCATGGAAGGATGGGAGCCAGATGCCCAGGTGTCTCTAGGAACCCAGAGAGACATCAGATGGGGGATCTTCTGGTCCTCCATGTGACAGGTGAGGGGCAGGTCTCATGGAAAGCCTTTTTTGGGGTCAATTCTCAAATATTTCCTAAATTTCAATTAGAGCATTAATTTGAAAAATTTTGGGAGTCAGTCTATTTTCTCTCCTCTAGTATTTCTATTTGTACTAAGATCAGTTTGCTGTCTAGGGTTCCTTGGAAATTAATTTCACCCAGTCCTAGACTTAGCTCTTAGATCAGAGAAAAGGAAAATATTAAATAATTTTTTATATCCAAGTGGCTGCATAGCTCATAAATATGAGAAACCTTGGAGGTTGACCCTCTCCACAGGTATTCTTAAGATATTGTAAAAATTAATAAGGATCAAATTCTAATTCTTTGTATTTAAAGTTAGGACATTTTCTTGAAAAAGTCTAAAGGAGTAGGGGAAGTGGGAAGGGTAGGGGAAAGGAAATAAGGGAAAAGAAAAAATATGAGAAAAGGAAAACATGGAAACAAAGTCTTCATAGATAGGGAAATGAGGAGGGGGTGTAGGGAGGGCAGGGGTATGGGGAAAAAATGAGAACCAAGACATGTCACGTAAAGGTACAAGATCCCAATGATGAATGTAGTTGTACTGTATACCTAAAAAGTACCAATAAACTCAATGAAAAAAATAAAGTTAGGATATTTTCTTGAATATTACTTTACTTCTGGAATTGCCATTTCTAGACCACAATGCACAGATAATACCTTCTATCAATATAATTTCTTTTGTTTTTGGCTGTCTCTATTTGGGATTATTATTCCTTGGCAAACAGAATCTTACAATATTAAAATTTATTGAAATATTTATTTGTTTTGATATCTTTTAATGGTCAGTTTATAGCAATGATTCATGGGTTTATTATGCTTACACAACTATTGTTTTATAATGATATGATTATATGGTGCTGATGTAAATATGCAGAGCATATAAAACTGCTAAGAATCTGGTAGTTCTGGTTCAATGGTATCATCAAGATCATTATCTTCACATGTTCTTTTATGAAAAATAACTAGATTGCTTTGTCAAGTGCCAAAATTCATCAACATTGTAAATTATGGCTGTTCCAAGTCTTTCTCATCTACAGTTTTAATTCTTCTCTAGTGAACCTAGAGCCAGATGTTATGAGAAATTCTTTGATGTCTCTAAAACACTGATATGTTTAAAATTTATATATCTTGGTTACAATGTAAAATTGTTTTTCTCTTTTTTATTTTATGTTAAAAGTTTTTAACTGTTGCACCTCAGAATATCCAGGAGTCTTACTCTAACAAATCTGAACTCCTCTAGTGTTTTAAGATGGTAGTTATACCCTGAAAGTGAGAGATGTTTAAACTTAACAATGGACACCAGGTACACTCATTCTAAGAGTCATTTTTAATATCTTAATTTTGTTTTACATACTTATATCATTTTTTACCTTTTAGGATCCAACAGTGTCAGTAAAGGTGATGGTTGAACAGAGGTTTTAAACAGTTCCAACCCAAGAGCAGATGCCACAACCACAATCACCTTTAGATGAAGCAGTAGGAGACTTATAACCACCAAAGATCAGTGGGGAATAAGTACACTGGTCATTTTAAAGGAGCTGTAAAAGAAGCAGCGTTCTACCTGACTGCTTAAGAATAGCAAGGATAGTATTAGTCCTAGTTCATGTTTATGGTGTACAATGTCCACATTCACTGAAGTTAGTAGGACCTTGCACATGCCCTATCTTTGCTCTACTTTTTTCTCCATCTATTCTTCCTTCCCCCTCACATTTGGTCCCCTGGACTCCTCCCATCTCAAAGAGATCCAGCCTCTTGTCTCATTCTATCTTCCTTCATTTTTCTCTTAGTTTGTACTTTACCTTACTCAGGTGAGAGAAAACATGTACTAGAAAAATAATGAGATTAGCATATCTCAAGGAGATTGAGGCAGCTGGGAGGGTCATCATTGCTGGGAAAGACAGTACAATGATAGAATTAATTCTGGGCAATGTAACCTGTTACTCCTTTGTCACATAGCATGCTGTTCTCCCACATGCTCTTTCTAACAGATCCATAATGAAACACAGGGAGAATGTTCATAGGACATAAGGGAATTTTTACCAAAGAAAGATCCCAAGTCAATTCTCTAGCTTCATTTCATTTCACTAAATTTAACAATCACTAATGTTTTTTACTTTTAGAAATATATGTTTTTAGTACATAATGATTGCATTCATTGTAGATAATTAGTATATGTATCACACCTCGATTTTATTTTTTTCTTTCTTCCCTCCATCTGACTCTTATTTTTCCCAATCAGATTTTATTACTGTATAAAGCCTTATAACTTTAATTACCAAATATAGTTTTAAACCCAGACTAATAAACCAGAAAACATATAAAACCCATATGACAATTGTATTAAGTCAATGTTTACTATTACATAAATTGTATCCAATGGATTATGCTACATTTTTTTCTCTTTCTGTTCCTATAAAGGGTCCTTTTGCATAATTACATAGATAAAGTTTTTCATAGAAAAGAAACAGTGTGATATTCAAGTTTGTGTGCCTGAGTTACTTTACTTAACATTAATTTTAGAAGTCATACAGCTGGGTGACACATTACAATTTCCCACTGATTTGATGCAGCAGTGGACCTGTCATGTTTCACTGTGACAATGGTCTGCGCTGCTTTTGCAAAAGCTGCAGGCTGCTTGTGCTGGAATCACTGACACTTTACTTGGGCCTAGAAAAATTTAAAGGTGAATAAAATGACTGGAAAGCCTTGAGATCTCGGAATTCATATTGTTTCTGTCATATTTGGTGTCATAGCCTCTGAGTTAGATTCTACTCAGCTCTACAAAATAGGTTGATAATGTGAAAGTGCTACTTTGTTACTATAATACATGGACAATTTGGACTACTGAGTATTCAAGATTGTGTCTGCTATGGCATAGTAGGTTGATGGGTCACAACAATAATCCATTATAATTTCCAAAGGATGAAGAAAGAATATGGAAAATGTTCACCAATAAGAAATAATACATGTTTGAGGAGGTAGATAATTTAGCCTCATGTGAACAATGAAAATGTAAAATATTAAAATAGCACAGTATACCTCAGGAATGTGAGAAATTTTTATGTTGTATGTAACAATGAAAGAATCTAATTCACATTTTCCAAAACAAATAATTCTTTGTAAAGGTGAATCTCAGCTCTTTTGCTACAGTAAGAGAAATCTGACTGACACACAACTATTCAACACTTCTTCCATAGGAGAAGGAACCAAGGAAATACCCACATAGTTCCAGGAGAAAGCAAAACTGGGCTAGAAACAACACATTCCATGACCCAAGTACAACTCCAGCTCAAGGTACCTGCTGTATCATACACAGAGCTGTGAACCTCACAGAACCTCACATTGCTTGTATAGCACTTGCCCCCGGTCCCATGCTTTGTAAAGGTACTTTCTTCCCCTTGGTGCCCAGCTACTATGATCTCTGAGGTCCAGAGCACAGCCCTTTCCAGGAGCTGAGCCTGCATTGCTCTTACAGGGCATTATGATGTCATTTTTATCTCCTTTTCCAATTGCTCCAGTGCCAGAAAAAATTTTAAAAAGTAAATAAGAATATTTCCATATCTGTTTTGAATTAAATTCGAAGGAAGAAAGATTCAGATAGATGAGCACTGACTTTAAGTATCAAGTAAAAGCAGGGGGCACTATGCAGAGATAAGTGCTTGATCAATATTAAAATCATTCTATATTCAAAGAAGAAATGAGAGTAGTTGATAAATAATTATTAAATACAAGGTTGATAAAGAGGCACTATTAATTTGCCCAAATATACTGCTCAATAATGCATTGACATTTACAAGTATTTGCTCCAGAGTCTGTCACCTCCTCACCCTCCTGTTCTTCCTGGTGCTCCTAACAGAGAGCCAGGATAATTCCTGCAATAATTCAGGGACAAAGAGCTCAGTGCTCAGCTTGCCCATGACGATGGACCCTCCAGCTATGGTACAGACAATACTTTTAACAGAAAAGGGCTGTGGCACCAGGAGCCAATCTAGTATTTAGTCTGAGTACTATGCATAGAAGAACACTTTAGTCCCAATTCAAACTAGATGCAGATGCCACAGGTTGGAAGGAGAGAGCTCAAAATGGGATGATTACAGTGAGTCATTGATGTGGGCTCCTAACTGGGAGGTACATGCTCTGTCTGTGACCCCATCTGAATGGGGACCCGAGGAAAAACCTGAGGCAATGGTCAGTGACAGGATCTCTGAGCAGGGGAAGAGAAGTTGTGCTCACTTTCTGGCTTGTCCTGCTACAGGGAAAGCAAGGGGGTCTTTGTGTATCCCTGCACTGCATTGCATGTTGAGCACAGCAGTCTGCAGCAGATGGTGCACAAGAGCTCCCTACTCAGTGCTGGCAAGGCCATCTAATAGTGTCCTTCTGCCTAGGAAGGGCCATTGCACCTGTGAGAGCTCACAGTGAGGATGGGTAAGTCGCAGCTGTTCGAATGGGTATATATAACTTTGAATACATTTATGGAATTTGTTTATTAATATTTCATTGAAAAATTTGCAACTGTGTTCTGAGCAATATATATTTTTTTCTTTTTTGATTTTCATCACTGGGGAACAAACTCAGGACCTTGTGCTTGGGAGGCAGACACATCTCCACTGAGCTAAATCCCAGGTACCAGGGATATTTTTCAATAATTTTTGTTTCTTGTGGCATGTTTGCACAGCTAAAATTTAAAAATTTTTAATTATATTTATACATTTCTGCAGGATGTGTACTTTCAATCATTTTGTGAACTGGATACATGTACACACCACAGCTTGGTTCTGTTTTTAATCTTCCTCTCCTTCCTTCCCCCGCTCTCATTCCTCCTGTAACTCCACACCCAGAGTTTTATTCTTATTAAATAATTATTATTTAAGTTAGCTCCTCTTACGGCATGTGTGATTTATACTCATAGAGGTTATTAGGCTTCTCTGCACGGCTCATCTTTAATCTACTTATTTCCCATTCCCCCTTCTTCATCCCTCACCCTTGTTCTCTTGGACCCCTTTGCTATTGTAAGAGATCCATCTCCTTGTCCCCTTTTACCCATTATTTATTATTCTCTTTTAGTTTGACTCACTCAAATGTGAGAGCCCATATATTATTTAATATTATGGTTTATTTTACTCAATATTATATTTTCCAAGTGCATGCATTTTTCTACAGCTCTCCATAATTTGTTAAACTTAGAACCTAGTAGTATTACATTATATATAGATACCATATTTTCCTTGTCCATTTGTCTGTTGATGGGTATCCTGCTTTCAGGACTTAGCTATCATGAGCTGTACTGCAATAAACATTGGTATGCATGTTATCTCTGTAGTATGTCATCTTTTTTTTAAACATTTATAAGATATATTTATTATTTTTCTGAACAAAATGCAATGATTTAAAAAATATTTTTAGACAGATAATTATGAAAAAAGTATTCCAGAAAATAAAATAAAAATGGGCACTCTAACCATTAGATTTCTTTTTCTAATTTTACCCTAACCCCGTATTTAGTTTAGGAAACAAACACAAAATCTGAATTGTTACTAACATGAGAACTGAATCCTTTCAGCATAAATCTAGCACATGCATTTCAAGGTTCTATTGCTATGAATTGTGATCATTTTAATCATGAATAACACCATACAACTGAGCATAAGGTACACAATATTAGACGTGATCATTGTCCCACATTCTCAGATTACATTATAATAAAGCTGACAGCTCTGTCAGGCTTTGAATCCCTTGTGTCCCCAACCCAAACCTTGGAAGCAAACACTATGGACTATCATACAACTTTGCACAAGCTGCAGAAGTTTTGTCTTTCTCTAGGAAATGGTCAATTATTTGATAAATATTAAAACATTGGTAGCAATCCATTTTCTGAGTTTGTTTACCAAACATTTTATGCAAGAACTGACTACATAGAAAGTTCCTTTGAAATTTGGTCTGTAAATTCACTTACAGGTTGGAAATTTGAAACCTGCAAGAAAAGGAAGCGGGAATCCCTAACCCTAACATGTTGTAATTTACATTTTTTGTTTTGTTTTGTTTTGTCTGAGACAGGGTCTCACTATGTAGTTGAGGCTGGCCTTGAACTCACTATGTAGGTCAGCCTAGCCTCAAACTCACATCAATCTTCCTGCCTCAGCCTCCCGAGTACTGGGATTACAGGTGTGGCCACCTTGCCCAGCTCTCCTGTTATAATTACTAAAGGGATATAACATGCATACTAAAAATTTTTGCTCACACAAGGCACAAACTACAAAAGGGATAGTCTTTTCAATAAAAACAAAGAACTACCCCATACCTTTGTTTTGTGAGCACCATAGTAACTAAGATGAAATTAAAGCTGAATTCATTGTCTTCTCTTGTGACCAAAAGAATAAAATAAAAAATTTAATGTCTGACTATGTATTTTCTAGTCATTAATTGAGATGTAATTTTGAAACATTAAAACTGCCTTAAAAAGGGGTTGGGATAGCAGCTATCAAAGCAATATTCAAGCATGATTTCAAGGATGCTTTCAGGTTTAGAGTTAGTCTTCTTTATCAAAAATCTTCACAACTTCACCAAACACTTTATCAACAGATTTAGATGCATCTATTTTCTTGACTTTCCCCATTTCTTCATATAAGTCAATAACTGGCTTTGTTGACTGAAGATAAGTCTGAATCCTCTTTTCCATGCTTACTCTGTTGTCATCACTTCTACCACTACTCTTTCCCCTCTCGACACATCGTTCAACAAATATCTTATTATTACAGTAAAAAAACAGAACAAAAGATACATCTGCTTTCCCATCCATGGTCTTGTTCCAACCTTGAAGGTTGTCTTGATTTCTTGGAAACGCATCAATCAAGAATTTATTCTTCTGAGCATTCGCAGCCATTGTTTGATCCATTTCCCTCTTTAATAAACTGATAGTTATCTCAACTGGCACAATCTTTCCTTCTTTAAAGTACTTTTCAATGAGTTCGCCATACTGTGACTCTGCGTTCTTCCTTTCATCACGAAGAAGTTCTGCAGAAAGATGTGTGTAGCCATATTTCTCCACGATACGGGCGCACTGGGTCCCCTTGCCAGCGCCGGAATCGCGGGGGACGAACAAACGACCAGCGGCTTCATGAGTCCAGGAAATCAGAGAAGCGGCCGGCAGGTCAACAGCGGGGAGCTCGAGCCCAGGACGTGCAGCAGCGGGCAGCGGCAGCAGCTCAGCATACACTAGGTCTCTTGACAGAGCTGGGAAAGGGGCAGGCCGAGCGGGCACCCGGCCCCGACCGCCTGTAGTATATTATCTTAAGCCCTTTTGGAAAGATACTTAGAAGGCGGATAGCTGGGTTTAATGGAACTTTTAATTTCACGTCTTTGAGAAATCTTCATACTGATTTCCATAACAGTTGTATTGGTATACATTTCCACCAAGAGTACACGTGGGAACTTTTATCACTACCGCTTTGCAGCATTTGTTACTGTTTGATTTCTTCTTCTTATTGATTTTATTATTTGTAGAGTAAGATGGAGACTTAGCGTTGTTTAATTTTCATTTCTCTAATGACCAGAAATGCTGAACTTCTTGTATAAATTTGCTGACCATTTGTACTACTTCTTTTGTGACTTGTCTGTTCATTTTCCTTGGCCATTTCTTAGATTTACATATACCAATAATAAAATGTGTGTTTCATTTTAGGTTGTTTAATTTTTTAAAATTTAATTTATTGGTACATTTTAGGTATACAGTACAGTTACATTCATTACTGGGATCTTGTACCTTTACATGCCAGGTCTTGCTTCTCATTTTTTCCCCTTGTCCCCACCCTCCCTTCGCCCTCCCCTCTCCTCCCCGCCTTCAAACACTTTAATTCCATTTTTACATTTTCTCATATTTTTTCCTTTTCCCTTATTACCCCTTTATATTTTCTAGATATAAACCTTCTGTCTGAGAAGTAGTTGACCAAGTATTTTTCCCACTCTGTAGGTTGTCTCTTCACTCTACTGATTCTTTTGCTGTTCAGCAGCTTTTTAGTTTGGTATAATCCTATTTGTTGATTGTTGATGTTATTTCTTGTGCAGTTGAGGTTCTGTTTGGAAAATCCTTTCCCATACCTATGTCTTCAATAGTTTTACCTATTTTATCTTCCAGTAGGATAAATGCTTCTATTGTAATACCTAGATCTTTGATCCATTTTGATTTTAATTTAGTATATGATAAGAGATATGGGTTCAGTTTCAATCTTCTGCAAGGAAGTAACCAATTTTAGCAGCATTACTTGATGACCTAGTGTTGTTTCAGAATTAAATAGCTAAATGTGTCTGGGGATTTTTCTGTGTCCTCTATACTGTTCTATTGATCTACAAAACTGTTTTTGTTGTAGTACTGTGCCACTTTTATTGCTATTGCTTGAAGTCAGGTATTACAAGTCCTCCTGTTTTGCTCTTGTTGCTTAAAATTGCTTTTGCTAGTCTGGGTCTCTTCTGGTTCCATATGAATTTTAGGATTGTGTCGTCTACATCTGTAAAGTATCCTCTTGGTATCTTTAGTAGGACTGCATTGAATTTGTAAAAGAGTTTTGGAAGTATGGCTCTTTTGACAATATTAGTTATGTCTAACTTGGAACAGTGGATATCTTTTTATTTTTCTGACTTCCTGTTTAATCTCACTTTTCAAATTACTGTAATTTCTTTGCAGAAGTCTTTCACTTCCCTAGTTAGGATAATTCAAAAGTATTTCCTTTTTCTTAAAGTTGCTGTGAATGCTATTATTTGAATAATTTCCTTCTAATTGAGTTCATCATTAGTGTATACAAATGCTAATTATTTTTTGTGTTGAAATCATATTTTGCCATGTTGCCTAATTTGGTTATTAATTCTAAGAATTTCTGGTGTGCTTTGGGTCTTCTAGGTAGAATATCATATCATTTGCAAATAATAATAATTTAATTCTTTTTCTATATGTATCCCTTTTATTTCTTTCTCTTGCCTGATTGTTCTGGCTAATGTTTCAAGTACTATATCGAGTAAAGAGGTGACAGTGGACATCTTTATCTTCTTGATTTTAGGAGGGATGCTTTTAGTTTTTTGCCACAGAGTATGATGCTGGCTGTTGGTTTGTTATAAATAGCTATTATCAAGCTCAAGTATGGTCCTTCTATATCTCTTTTCTTCAGAGTTTTTATAATGAAGGTATGTTGAATTTTTTTGAAAGGTTGCTGCATCTATTGACATGAACACATGGTTTTTGACCTGCTTCTATTTTGTGATATATTACATTTATTAACATATGTATATTGAACTATCCTTGTTTGTAATGGATGAATATACTTGATCACAATGCATGATCTTTTTGATGATGTGCTGCATTTTATTTGCTAATATTTTGTTGAGGATTTTTGCATCTATGTTCCTTAAGGAGATTGGCCTATAATTTTTTTAATGGATATTTGCCTAGTTTTGGGATCATGATAATACTGGTTTCCATAAATGAATCTGGAACACTTTATCCCTTTCAATTTATCTGAAGAGCTAGAGGAATATTGGTGATATGACCTCCTTAAAAGTTTTATAGAACTCAGCAGTGAATTCTCAAAGTCCTGGGCTTTTTAATTGATACATTCTTTATGTCAGTTTCATTGCTTGTTATTGGGTTGTTAAGCATACATATGTCTTCCTGAATTAGCTTTCATAAATTGTATGTGTCTGGTAATCTGTCTATTTCTTCAAAATTTGCTAGTCTATTGGAATACAGTTTTTCAGGGTAGTTACAACTTTTCCATTTCTAATTATATTTCATTGATGTGAGTTTTTCCTCTCCTTTTCTTAGTTAGTTTGGCTGAGGACTTATCTATTTTATTTCTTCTTTTGAAGCTCTTCAATTTGTTGATATTTTTTTCTTTTTTCTTAGTTCCAAGTTTCATCATTTTTCACTCTCATCTTTATAACTTCCCCTCTTAGTTTTGATTTGGGACCAGTTTGTTGTTGTTCCTCAAGTATCTTAAAGTTTGTCATAAAGTTTTTAATTTGTGCTTGTTCTGTTTTTCTAACATGAGCATTGATTGTAATTCATTTTCCTTTTAGAACTACAGTCATTATCACTCAATTTAAGAAATTTTAAAATTTCTTCCTTCTTTTCTCTTGTGTTCCATTTGTCTTTGAGAAATACACTGTAAAATTTCCAGAAATTTTTGCCTCTTTCAAAATTGCTTCTGTTGTTGATTTGGACAGAAAAAGCATAAGAGATAATGAAGGTGCTGTTAAAAGACATCATTTCAAGATTTGGACTGCATTTAACCTTGGAGTCAGACATGGACATGCACTTGTACTCAAGTAATCAAGGCCTTGCAGGAATGTTAAAAGTAAAAACTAACCATGACTTATCAGTCACAGAGCTCAGAAGAGATAGAATACTTGAACTGGACACTTAAATAATTACTAAAATACATTGCCAAGAAATTCACTTAAGGTGGGATCAAGTTCTGCCCATGGTCCTCCTCTGAGTCTGGTATACCCCCACTAAACAAACTGGATATTCTGCTTAGGAGATTTTATCTGGTTGGGTACTTCAAATCATACATCAAATAAGGAATAATCTTTATAAACCAGGAAAAATTGACCTTGAAGAAACAAATATGGATTTTTAAAGTGGCCATGCAAGATATCCATGACTGGATTAAAAAAAAATGCCCATAAACTTAACAGACCCAGTATACCCCATTCAAACCTCGGGACTTTGTTTAAAAAAGGAATTCTCCTCTAGGGTCCATATGAGATGGAACTCATACTGTAATCCTGTCCCAACTGCACTGCTCTTCATGTTACAAATCTCTGCCTTAGATCTACTACAGCCAACCAAAGCCAACAGCCCAAAACAAGTGAAACCACTAGCAGGATCCTGATTGGCTGAACGAGCTGATCCTTCAATGAAATTGGCCCACCACCAAAAACAGCGCTCTTGCTCTGGTCACTCCAGAATCTGACCAGTGCACACATGCATGGCTGAAGTTTGAGAATAAACATAGATTCATAATAACAGCATAAATTTCCTACACTCTTTGTTATAACTCTCCATTGCCACTTAACCACTACTTGTCAAAAACACTCAGGCATAGAGACTCTGATAGGCAGACACACCACCACTAGACTGAGAACCAACAGAGTACCAACCTTTGCTCAGTAGGTTGTACTATGCACCCTCTTATGACAAAAATTGATGATAATAGTGATAAAGGGGATGCGATTAAATCTTGTCAGAAAGCATCAAAGCGGGGGCTAAGGAAGGATTTGAAAATAAACAAGTTCTTCCTAGTCTTGGGCAGCCCATCTATTTGCCCCCTCTCTCCTGTAGCTGTAACTCCTGTTCTGGTTAAGGTAAAATGAACAACTATGTTCTGTAAATAAAGTTTATGACACTCTCTTGTCATGTGATTCATAAGACATTGTCTTCTTTCAAGACAAAGTTACAGAATTGTCTACCTTTGTCTTATAATGTAAACTCACTTGCTGCATCACTATAAAAACCACCCCTCCCAAAAATATATAAAAGCTGGAACTTCTCTTTGTTCAATGCTCTTCCTTTGGACAGGAGTCCATTGAGGCAGTATACACATTAAACTTGAAGTTCTCCTATTTCAATCTGTACACCTCTCCAGTTTCTTGGATTCCTGCAGCATTAGTATATATCAGTTGTGCATTGGAAGAAGAGTCTGACTACTGTTAGTGCTGAATCTCAGTGGAATCCCACAAACTATGGCATTTTGTGTTACCTAACATGTGTTTTTACATATGACTCTCTAATGCAGATAGTATTGATCATGAGAGTACAATTGATTTAAGAGAATTATAGTTCTCTGCAAAACTTTTGCTTCATTTGGTTTTTGTATCCCTTCCTTGAACTCTAGAGGGCATGCAAGGGCTTTCAGTAGAGTCAGGCTGATGCAGAGACTACTGTACCATGATGAGAGGTGTGGGAGGAAGGATGAGCTCTCTTGGAAGCTCTGCCTTTGGGCCCTCAGCTTGTACCTGGCAGGATTCTCTACCACCCATGTCCACTGGGCTCACAGACAGAAGCACTCAGAGTTAGTAAGAGCACTATGGCACATATGGTACCTCCTCCTCTTAGTCAGAAGGCATCCTCTCCCGAAGGTCTATAATCTGCTTGAAACACAATGGGGTCTGTCCTCACTCCCTGTCACCCAGATCCTTGGATACCTTCTCCTTCTTCTTTGGGGTCTCATCCTTCCTTCTAGGTTTCTTTTTTTATTACTGTTAAGTTTATCGGTCCATTTTAGTTGTGCAGTACAGTTACATTCATCATTGGGATCTTGTACCCTTACGTGACTTATCTTTGTTCTTATTTTTCCCCATTCTCCAGCCCTCTCTTTACCCCCTCCACCCCTCCCTGTTTACAAAGACATTGTTTCCATGGTTTTCATTTTCACATATATTTTCTTTTCCCTTTTTAACTTTCCCCTACCCGTCCACTTCCTCTATTATTTTAGATCTTTTCTTCCTATTACATAATATCAATTATACATTTTGATCCTCATTTGCACTTTTAGTTTTTCACACTAGAGAAATTATTCAATATTTACACATGTGAAGTATTAATTTCACTTGAGTATGGCCTCAACGTGCATCCACTTAGCTATAAATATCTCTAGTTTCTTGTTCTTTATGGCTGAGTAGTATTCTATTTTTATAATAAAAAAAACACATCTTCTTTATCCAGTCTCCTGTTGATGGGCAATTGGGCTGTTTCCGAATTTAGCTATTACAAACTATGCCACTATAAACATGGGTGAGCATATATCACTGTGGTATGATTCTTTTAATTCTTTTGGGAAGATACCCAGTAGAGGAATAGCTGGGTCAAATGGGACTTCTAATCCTAGTTGTTTGTGGTAACTCCATATTGATTTCCACAATGGTTGAAACCAGTCTATGCTCCCACCATCAATGAAGAAATTTCCCTATCTCTCAACAACACAGCCATAATTTGTTATTGGTTGATTTCTTGATAGCACCCATTCTTTCTGGGGTGAGATGGAATCTCAGCATTGTTTTCATCTGCATCTCTTGAATGGCCAGTGATGTTGAACATTTTTTCATATGTTTATTTGCTGCTTTTACTTCTTTGTCTGAGAAATATATATTTATTTTGGACACCAATTTCTAAATTGGGTCTTTATATTTGGGGGAGGTCTGATTTTTTTCAGTTCTTTACCTTTATATATTCTAGATAGTAGACCTATGTCTGAGGAACAGCTGGCAAACATTTTTCCCACATTGTAAATTGTCTCTTGGCTTTCTTGATGGTTTCTGTTGCACTGCAGAAGCTCTGTAATAGGATGAGAACCCAACTGTTGATTCTTTGTGCAAGTATCTGTGCTACTGAGGATTTGTTCATAAAGCCCTTTTCTATGCCAATGTCTTTGAGAGTTCTGCCTAACTTATTTTCCAGCAAGTTTAGTGTTTCTTTCAAAATATTTATATCTTTAATCCAGTTAGATTTTAGTTTAGTGCAAGGTGAAAGATGGGGGTCTAGCCTTAATCTTTGACAAGTTGAAACACAGTTTTTTACAACACCATTTATTAAAGAGTGTATCTTTCCTCCTGTAAGGATGGTTGGCTCCTTTTTCAAAGATGAGGTAGCTAAGTATTTCACGAATTGTTTCTGCATCTTCTAATTTGTTCTACTGAACCTCAGATGTGTTTCATTGCCAGTACCATGCTGTTTTTATCACAGTGGCTTTGTAGTTTAGTTTCAAGTTGGGGATTGTGATACCCATGTCTCTGTTGCCTAGAATGGCTTTTTCTATTCTAGGTCTCTTCTTGTTTCAAATGAATTTCTGGATTGTTTTCTCAGTTCTGTGAAATATACTGTTGGGATTTCAATAGCCATTGCATTGAATCTGTATATCAGTTTTGGAAGTATGGTGATCTCACTATATTGATTCTTCAATCCAGGAAAAAGGGATGTCTTTCCATTTTGTTATATCCTATTCAAGCTCTTTTTTCAGTAGTTCTCAATGTAGAGGTCTTTTGTTTCCTTTGTTAGATTGATTCCTAGATATTTCATTTTTTGGAAGCTATTGTAAAAGGGATTGTTTCGCTCATTTCTCTCTTAGTGAGTCTGTTATTTGTGTACAAGAAGGCTACTAGTTATGTGTGTTGACCTTGTATTCAGCTACCTTATTAAATCTGTCAAGTCTAGGAGTCTTTTGGCAGAGGATTTTGGGTCTTCTATGTAGAATATCATATTGTTGGCAAATATAACATTTTAACTTCTTCCTTTCTTATCTTTATTGCTTTTATTTCTTTCTCTTGTGAAATAGCTCTGGCTAATGTTTCCAAAATTGTATTGAACAGAAGTGGTGATCCTGGACATCCTTGTATTGTTCCTGATTTTAGTGTGAAGGTTTTCACTTTTTGACCATTTAGTATGATGTTGGCTGTTGGCTTTTCATAGATATCCTTTATCAAGTTGAGATAAAGACCATCTATTCCAATTTTATGCAGGTTTTTTTTATCATAAATGGATGTTGAATTTTGCCAAATGATTTTTTTGTATCTATTAAGATGGCATGTGGTTTTTGTTCTTGACTCTGTTAATATAGTGTATTACATTTATTGATTTATGTACGTTGAACCATCCTTGCATCCCTGGGATAAATCTGACTTGGTCAGCATGTAAGATCTTCTTGTTGACCCTCTATATTCTGTTTGCCTGTATCTTAGTGAGGATTTTTGCAACTATGTTCATTAGGGAGATTGGCCTGTAGTTCTCTTTTTTGGTTGGGCCTTTGCCTGGTTTTGGAATCATAACACTTTCTTCCAGGAATGAATTTGAGGGTATTGCTTCCCTTTCAATTTCTTTGAAAATTTTAAAGAGTAGTGGTAGTAGTTCTTCTCTAAATGTCTTGTAGAATTCAGCAGTGAAGCCACAAGGACATGGGCTTTTCTTTTCCTTCTTTGTTCTTCTTCTTCTTCTTCTTTGTTCTTCTTCTTCTTTGTTCTTCTCCTTCTTCTTCTTCTTCTTCTTCTTCTTCTTCTTCTTCTTCTTCTTCTTCTTCTTCTTCTTCTTCTTCTTCTTCTTCTTCTTCTTCTTCTCTTTGTTCTCCTTCTCCTTCTCCTTCTCCTTCTCCTTCTCCTTCTCCTTCTCCTTCTCCTTCTCCTTCTCCTTCTCCTTCTCCTTCTTCTTCTTCTTCTTCTTCTTCTTCTTCTTCTTCTTCTCCTCCTCCTCCTTCTTCTTCTTCTTTGTTCTCCTCCTCCTCCTCCTCCTCCTCCTCCTCCTCTCTTCCTCCTCCTCCTTCTTCTTCTTCTTTTTTGTTTTTTTACATAGGATCTCACTATGTAGTTGAGACTGACCTGGAAGTCACTACATAGTTCAGGCTGGTCTTGAACTCACAGTGAACCTCCTGCCTCAGCCTCCCAAGTGCTGGGATTATAGGCATGTGCCACCACGCCTAGCTTTCAGCTTTCTTTGTTGTTAAGTTTTTAATTATGTTTTCAATTTCATGAATTGTAATTGGGGTGTTTAGAATTTTTATATATTCTTTGTTTAACTTTGTTAATTCATATGTGTCCAGAAATCTGTCCATTTCTTGTGTGTTCTCCTTTTTATTAGAGTACAGTTTCTAGAAGCAGGTGTAGATGATCCTCAGGATTTCTGCTATATCTATTGTGACTTCACCATTTTCATTCCTAATTGCATGAATTTGAGGCTTTCCTTTTTGATAAGGTTGGCTAAGGGTTTATCAATTTTTTTTATTCTTTTGACAAAACAGCTCTTCAATTCATTGAGTTTTTTGGTATGGTTCTCTTAATCTCTATTACATTGATCTCTGCTCTGATGTTGGTAATTTCCTCCCTTGTATGAGCTTTGGGTTTCTCTTGTTCTTCTTTTTCTAGAAGCTCCTTTATTGACCAGGGAGAGTGAGAAGGAATTGGGTGAATAAGACTTCACAGTCTTCACAATGTGTGCCAGTTCTGCCCTGGGTGTGTCAGAATATCTCCTGCCTTCTGTGCATGCAAGGAGAGTGTGGGATCCATGTGAGATCTGATCTATGGGACTCTGTCCTACACACAAGTCTAGGTGTCTGGAGTCCCACTCTGAGGTTCCCACCCAAATTGCAAAAGGCCACCAAGCCAGCGCCAGTGTGAGCTTCATCATGAACACAGCTTCCCTGGGCAGGGGAGTGAGGTGGCTCCTGCTCTTGTTCTTCTAACCATCTTTGTTCTAATTTCCACGACACGCTTGTTGCACCTATATATTATGACAAATTCAACTATTGTCCCTCTTTCCACAAGCACAACTGCACCTACATGGTTGTGCATTCCTGAGAACTATGGAAGGTCTATCCTGTCCATGATACTTGAAGTACTCCTGGGCCCTGAGCACTCCTAGATCAGGCCTTTTACTACTTTGTCCTCCACAAGTCTGTGATACTCTGGCCCCATCTTGTATAAAATTATTCTTGAACAAATTTGAATAGGCATGTTCTTTAATATTTCTAATGATATGTGAAGCAGTTTCATAACCTTAACAAACATATAGATATTTAAGAGACAAAACTACATGAATGCAAGTTACAGAAGTTTCTTACACTACAGTTGGTCATCACCCATCTCTTGTCAGGGCACCACATCCACTTCCACCCCTTTTCACATATCACCATCTGATGCCTATGTCTGTGATCCAGTGCACAAAGTAAAATAAGTAAATCTTTGAGATAAAGATCATCCTTCAGTTTGCAGTATTTGTGCTCAAATCCAGGATTTTTTTCAGGTAGTGTCTTGCCTGCTTTATCCTCACATCCTTCTGTGTGTGCCTGAAGTCAGAGCAGGACAGGGAGAATAGCCTGATAAAGTTCCCTCAGGTTGATGCGCTGCCCCAAAGAAAATTAAGGCCCAGGCTCTGGCTGTGGGGCACAACCTGGGTGCAGAGCTCTGTCTTTTACTGTGAACAGACTCCAACATGAAGTGACTTCAAACTGAGAATCTCAATCTCCTTTAGAGTTTCTCTGGCAGACACCAGGTACTGGATCCATGTGAGGTTGATTGGGATCTGAGGTTGAGGGTCCTGAACTTTGGAGGCAAACATGAACACAGAGGTCAAGCCCATGGTGTCCGAGGGCTTAGTGTGCTGTGGATAATGCAAACATTGAAAACAAGCAATAAGTGGGCAAATGACATAGAGTGTCACTGCCCTACCCTGATCCTCTGTGTTCACACTTGCTATGTGGACCCTTTAGAATCCTTGTTAAGCTTCTTAATTTTATGATCATTGTTATGGTTTGTGCTTAGATGTTCCCCCAAAGCCTCATGCAGATGAGGTAGGACTTTCTTTTTCAGAGGTAGTTGAATATGGAATGTGTGATGCTGGGATTAAGGGCATATGATTACTACACCACTACATATGAGTGATAGGTTTGGGACTTCCCTAATCCCTGTAGTCTGGTTGGGATAAAAGAGGTAGAAAGATACAGTGAAGCTCTCCCTCATGTTTCCTTTGTTGCTTGTGCACGCCACATTGTTTCTTCTCTGTCATGCTTGTTTGCCATCCCAGCCTCGGTACCAGTTCACTATAGACTGAAACCTCTAGGAACTGTAAGCCAAATAAACCTCTTTTCTTTTAACTTTGGGTGTTGGTATTTTTTCTCAGCAACAAGAAAAGTAACTAACACTGTCATTCTTACAAAAAGAATTTGCTTGATTCAATTTCAGTTCCAGTAAGACTCATGTCAAAGTTGTCATCATAGTTGAAGTGAGAATGGAGGACAGATAATTAAATGCCTATCGTAGTCCTGGCTCCCCCTGCTTAAAAAGACAATTGTGCCTAATTTCTGGTGGAGTTTGGTGGCCTCTGGGATATTCCTCTTTGTCCTCATGTTCTCGAAAGCTCTCAGTACTCCTTAGTGTCAGTGTATGGATTTAGGTCTTTTGTGCCTTGTGTACAGGTCACCCTCCCACTTTAAGTGTCATACCTGGATTAGATCCATAAAACTCTATTATACTTCTGACTTTTTGAATTTTCAGGAAAGTGTTGGTATATGTGAACCCTCTGTCAAATGAGACTAAATAGTTTTCATCTGTTCTCCATTAAACAGTGGTTAAAGCTCTGCCAGGTGACGAATGCCACCTTAGGAGTAGTAAAAGAGAGAGGCAGCAAGTGGGATGCACATATGGAAACTGTGTATTGTGCTTTGACATGCACAAGCTGAATATGCTGGATTTGGGTAATGTGGGTTAGAATGTGCTTCTCATAGTTATGTACTTAGTCTTTAAACCAAATTGTATCAAACTTTACCCACCACAAACTATATCATTATACCACTCTCTCAGTGTGCACTGCAGGGGAGTTAAATACATTCTCACTGCTGTGCAGCTGAAGTCTCTGCACCACTTGTCAGCTTTCATCACTGACCCTGAAACACCATACCTATCAGACAGTCACTCTGAAGAAACCAGAACTCCAGCCCATGGCCACACTCATTTTCCTTCTGTACCTACGATTTTGACTTCTATATTGTTAATGTGATTCAGCAAGCAGCTGTTTGTACCAAATTCTCATGCTCTCAGAATAGTGGAACAGGTCTTGTTCATACCAAATAATTACAATTTTCAGAATATCTATAGGAGAATATATTCTATGTTCTCCACAGTAAGAAATGTTGTCAGAGGTGATACACATCCAAAACCCCTGGTCTGATCATCAAACCTTGTGTACATGTATTCCAATGTCACATTGCACCTCATAATTATTTATAATTACCATATACTAGGTATAATTAACAATGCTTTGGAATAAAAAATTTGACTCCTTCAATTACAGCATAGAAATAGAGCCATAAAATATATATTCTGTTTTATTTTAAGGTGCATGTTCCCATCCTAGGTATTATGGCACATGCTGTAATCCCAGCATTCAGAATGTTGAGGCAGGAGGATCACCACAAGTTCACAGCCATATTGAACTATATAGTGAGTTCACGGTTAGCCTGGACTACATAGCCAGTCTCAGGCAAACAAACAAAAAAATCTATCCCTACTTAAACATTAACTATAATAACATATACCATGCATAAAAAGTGCTACCAGAAATAATCCCCACGTATCATACTCATATGTAAAATTCTAGATTTGAGTATAGAGTCACAGATTAAATTTAGTCATGAGATTACTTCAGCCACCTTTAATCTGAAACCACAGTCTTTTGTGAATTGATGTGGTCTTGATATTTTTGGAGTTACATAAATTATTTGAGATCAAGTTTCTCTGAAAAGACTAAATTATTCATTAAAAGCAGGAACTGGAATGGAGAAAACATCTTTTCCAGAGCAATAGCGTGGGGATTCATTTGAGCTTTATGATTTGTGAAGACCTTCAATTCCTTAGCTAAATCACATGCATTATCACCATCTCTTGGTTGAAAGGCTATATAAATAACCACTGATGTATTCATATTCTGCAATGAAGAATTTACATGTAGGAGATATCTGGTGATTCAATATTTTCTTCCTCACTAAGTTTCTAATCACTAATACTTGCATCCTTTCTCTTTTAAAAACATATGCTTTCAGGTATGCATGATACAGAATAAGTTTTACGCACTTTAAGTGTCATATGAAAGGGGAGAAATAGGATGTGGAGGAAGGGTGCCCTTCCACTTCAGGGTCCTTGCTGGCCTTGTGGTCTTTCTTAGGCAGAGGGATCCCATTAGTTTTCCTTGCTCTTACCACAGGGGACAGCACTAGTATTGCCTCTGCTATTGACTGCATTGTGACTATGTTCTGAGCTAAAGAGATAGTGAAAATTTTTGTTTTTATGCCCCTCCAAGACTTGTAGGGGTTCCCTTTCCTGCATGTAGATTCTGTCATTTACTCAGTGTGCTGTTGTCTGCACCTTGTCCTCTGGTGCCTATCAAGGTGTGGTAATGGACAGGGCATGGCATTCTCGGCAGGAACCCACTCCATTAACTCACTTTAATGTGTCCCTTTCTAGCTCCCTCTTTTCCCTTCTGTGGCATCTTTATCTAGTCTGGGTGGACATTAGGAGGTTCAAGATGCCAGAAATGAGGTTCCAAGAAGCCAACCAAAGCCCAAGGAGGAGAAAATAGAATCCCATTCTCAGGCGAACAGAGACAGGGCTGGGTCAGCATTTAACTCTCAAGTAGTCCAGGCCCTCTTCAGTGCAGATGGAAAGACTGTAATGAAAATTTTCTGGATCTTAAAGTGACCAAAGCTTGTCCTTATCACATGGGGATGATCATAAAGCCTGACTGTACTGATTGAACTGTTGCAAGTACACAGAGCAAGTTTGCACAGAGAAGATGGAGTGCAGCAACAAGTCCAGTGTCAGCTGCCCAGCGATTGCTTTTTGAGATGTGCCCAGTACATCATTACAGCTGTGAGACCCCAGACAACAGAGGCCTGACCTCACTGCTCATTGCTGGATCCTAGTCATTCATGGGCCTCACCTGGCATTGGATTCTGAACACTCATTCCAGAGAGCTCATGCTCTCCACTGCAGACACTGCAAGCAAGGTGCATGTTGCCACTGTTTGAGGTCAACAGTTCTGAGGTCTGTGTGCAGCAACAGATACCTGGATCCCTATACCCGGGCCTGGGCCCCTGAAGACAGAATCCTGGACTTCATTCCCTGTGGCACTGCATCACATTCTGTGGGATCATCAGCTTATGCTGTCCTGTCCTACTCTGACCTCTGACAAATGCAAAGGAAAGGGGGCTCAGAGTAGTCAGGAAACTCTCAGAAGGAAAGCAATATGGGTGATTATGAATACCATACACTGAAGCAGGAGTCTGAGTTCATCTTTTACATACTCATTTTTGCATTGTCCACCAAGATGTAGGATGGCAGCAGAATAATGATATGTGAGAAATTGCAAAGGTGTCAGTGGTAAACTGGGGATGGACACATGGTGACTGACAGCAGTGCAGGAACATAGTATGACTTCACCTATATTTATCATCCCTCTTTCAATGCCTGTGAATTTTGTAATGTTCAAACAATGTAAACGCAACTAGAAAATGTAAATAACAATTGTTCAAGCTGTTTCAAGAATAATTTAATTCTATATAGATCTATACAATCACAGATTATAGAGGCCACAGGAGTGAGAGTCCTGCTCTAGGAGCTATGGACTTACTGGAAGGGCATTATAGTATCCAGGCACCAACTGAACACTTCTTGCTTAGGTCCAGGCGATCCACCACAGTGTAGGTACAGTTTTCGCGGTAGTAGATGACATAGCATCTATTTTTGTCATAATCTATAGGTATTGCAGGTCTGTCGTGGTGAAAAGAGCAAAAATGGTTAGAAAGATGTGACTGAAACCCACACCATCCTGCATTCCTGTTGGATGGGGTCCTGTTCTCAATTTGGGGCACCCCTTTGCTAGCAGCACAAGAGCAGGGCTGCAGACTCCCAGATCTGTGTCCCTCAGAGTTACACAGACCATCCTTGATACCAGTACCAAACTCCACCCTTCATGCACAGAATACAGGATATTCAGTCTGGATCAGAGCAGGTCTCCCGAATGCTGGGTGGGGGAGGTCTCACCAAGCCTGGTCCTTTTTACCCTCTCTGTTACAAAAAAGCCAGGACTGTTGCTGCTGGATAATCGGAAGGCAGCACTGTCCCTGAACAGCATGATGGCCTGTACCAGAGGAGTGTGAACTCTGCCAACAGGAGCAAGGAGCCAGAATGACTAAGATCAAAGCACCTTGTGTACTGCACACTGACAGGAGCACAGATTAGGGATCATTGCCCCCAAGAAGCCCATCTCATGGACATGAATTTAGAGTGCCCTTAGAGCACAGGGGCAGCCAGCATCAGGGCCCCTCAGGACAACACTTCCTTCCATAAGGGTACATTGGATTTATATTTTAACAAAGGAGGGTGTTTCAGCCCTTTTATGCAGCTGTCCTATGCAATTTAGATTATCCATGCTCATGGCTGAGCCCTTGGACTATGGCACCCTTAACAGATCTGTTCAATAAGAGGGGGCAGAAATTTGATTCCAGGAATCAGGGCATAGAATGATCTAGGGAATGAGGTACAGCAGACAACTTTGGATCATCATTTTGTGAATTACAGCAATGCAATCACATTGCGGGCCCGATGGTTCTTGCAGCATCAACTATGATATGGTTAAATTGTATTGCAAAATATTTTGAAGAGGTATGATGTGATCATATGATGATATTGTCATGTTAAGTGGACAAACTTGGCCACAAATAGTAATCTAATGTTTCATATGAATGTTAGATGGAAAAAATTTTAAGAAAAGAGAAACTTTGATAATTACTTCTTCTGCAGTGATATTATAAGTTTTATCTTCTAGCAATGCCACTCCCAGTACAGAGTCCCAAAGAATGGAAGGCAGAGAACAAACACTCTTGCATGTTCCAGCAATGTTAATCACTGTAGAAAAATAAAAAGAGCTGGTATCCAATGCCCCTTCACACCTAAATTCATAGTCCATGTGTAGGGTGGCAGTGCCCTAGAATGTAGCTGTGCTGTGAAGGAACAGAGCTCCAACATGCAGAAACAGGGCTGCACTATAGGCAGCTGCTCAGAGAATTAAGCCCACAGAGCAGACAAGCACTGTGGGTTCCATTGACATGAATAATCTAGAAGAAGAAAAATCATTGATATAGAAAGTGTGTTAGGGAGTTTCACGCATGAGGAGAAATAGGAAATGAATATTAGAGTTTCAGTGGTTCACCATTTGGCTTTGGTGTCATTACAAACACTTGGAAATACTGTAGGAAGGTGTTGAAGGCCTATTATTCTCATTGTCTGGGAAGGTGAGGTAGGAAAATTTCAAGTTCAAGGATACTCACTGCATGTACAAATAAAAAGAAAAAATACACTACTCTAAAACATTGGAAAGTTGGGAGAGGGCGGAGCTGAGAGAGACTTAGCAGGGATACCATTAGGTTGTCAGATGCCAAGACCTGGGGCTGGTGAAATTGGCCCTGTGCCTCCCTCACTGCACTCTGGGAGCTGGGCCTGGGCAGGGCTGGGCCTGGACACAGTAGAGGCCAGGACACCTCCCTGCCCTGCCCAGGTTGTCCCACCTGGGCCTGACACTCTGATGATGTGGATAGCTGGGCAGTGTCCCTCAGAATTGCCGTGGTGCCAAATACTGTTTCACAGTAGCTGAACCACATGGGTACTGTGCCACATCCAAAATAAAATGAAAGATCATGAGAAAACAGATGTGGTAAGAGTTGAGGCAGTTTCAGGTGATACAGAGAACTTTTATAAACAATCTAAAAACCCACAAAATGTTAGGAAAATGTAAAATGACTTGTGCTGTCTCTAACAGCAATCTGCGTGTTTAGTTCAAAATGAACAGACACTGGAGGCATTGACCATGAAGTGGGGCATTGGCCTCATCCCTAACCTTGAACACCCCCTTCCTGTGCACTAGAATAGATAGCTGGGTGAATCTTAATGTAAACTCCCTAATTACAAGGAATTGTTATGTCTGAGTTAAAGTTAACTGTCTTGTTACTGTAATTTGTACATGGGTGACGTGAACTGAGGAAATAAAATGTAAACTCCTTCATGAGATCATAACTGTAAAACCTAGAAAAGAAGCTGCCACCCAGTAGGAGGCTGATCACTGGCACTGCCTTTTTGAGTGCGATCAACCTTTGCTGGCAAAATAAACTTTTTATATTTTACTTTCATTCTGCTTTTCTGTACATGTCATTTACCAAATCTTTCTGCAACACAGGGAAGTAGGAGCTAGGTCTCTTATTGGCAAAAAATGAGCACCTGCCCCCATGTTGGAACAGTGTGATACACGCAGGAAGGAAATAAGGCAAGAAGGAAAAGAGCTTCTGGGAACCTGACCACGTACCAATCACTGCTCTAATCTTAGGACTACAGACTGGGCCCATAGAAGTTGCATAGAAGTCTTTTTTTTTCTTTTTTTTTTGGTACCAGGTATTGAACTCTGGTCCTTGTGCTTGCAAGGCAGGCCACAGAACCGCTGAGCTAAATCCCTGGCCTGCAATATTCTTAAACATGGATACTTGCAGAATCTCACTCAGTTCTCACATCCACCTGATTATGACTACCTCACAATGAAGAAAATAAGGACCACAGAAGTTGAGGAAATTCCCCTGGAGCACAAAGTGACCATAAATGGAAAAGGAAATTCAGAGTTATATCACTGGGCCTCCAGCATCAAGATTCTTTTCTCATCATTAGTAGCACCAGGCCATACTCTTCTCTACCTGAGTACCCTGGGAACCACAGAGGAGGGTCCTACAGACATGCTGGGATGACCCTGAACTGAAGAGCGGTAGAAAGTTCACATACAGCAGAGAAGCACTCTGTTGAGGGGAAGCACTGGTCCATAAACCCTTATAGTGGCCAGGACACATAGATACCTCAGAGTCACACCTTTAGTTTGTTATAAATTTATAGTGAAATAGACAGAAAAATTACAAAGTCAAGTCTACATAGCCATAAGTACAAATTGGAAAAACCTTCAGGTCCTTAGATGCACTTTCCCCCTTCCCAGGAATGTGTGAGCGTGGGTATTTCTAAATAAAGTTTCTGATTGCATTTCAAAAATAGCTAAAGCAAAAGAAGATGGAGGAGAAAACAAGATGAGTCATTTCAGATATCACATAAAGCAAGTGATTCAGCCATACAGATTAGTATCATAGATGTTGAAGAGGAAGGATATTCCAACACACTACAGCACAGAAAAATCTTAAGAAGACCATGATAAATTCAGTTGAGTAATCTCAAAAGGTTAAATGCTGCATGGTTTTGTTACCTGAGGCTTTTAGAAGAGTGACACTTTTGGATAGAGAAAGGACAATTGGGACAAGCATGGGCTTGGGGAAATGAAGGGCAGTGACAGTGAAAGGGTGCTGAGTTTCATTTTTGCAAATGAAATTAATCTGGGCATGTGTGATGAATGATGTACAACAGTATGAAATTACCTAATGGAATTCAACTGTAAAAAACATACATAGAAACTAACTCCTCTGTTCACACTCACACTTCCACAGTGCTGCCTTGTGTAAACTTTGGACTGTGGGTAATGAGAGGTCATGAAGAGCAATGAATGTGCCTCTGGCTAGAGTTGTAGTTGTTAACAGTTGGGTCATCCATAAATGCATTTTGGTGGATGATTTGGGAATTTTGCAAATCTCAGCTCAATTTTGCACTAAATATGAAACTGCTACAAAGTTTCTTTCCAAGAAATAAGCACAGGATGAGACATTGATCAGTGGAGAAACTTCTCTTCACAGATAGCCAGATCTATCTTGGCCACCATGATCTGTGACTCACGTGTGGCAGCATTCAGTTCCAAAGCGCTGGCAAGTACACTCCTCACAGTATTCACTCTTCCATTGTGCGTGCAGTGGGTATATGGTTCCATCAACATCCTCACATTCTGAAACATCACAAAAGGCATCATCAGTGGAGTCCCAAACCCTGTGATAGGACCAAAGTTTGTGCTGAAACTGAGCCCATGTCAGGAGACCATAACAAATTCCACAGTTGTTTAAAGAAGTCTCCTGTATTCTTGCATGGCTAAATTTTAATACTGTGCATCACACATCACTATTAACATTTTCCTGAAACAAATTTAAATCTTTCAATACTGTTTCCATGCAGGCAACACCTCTCTCTTTAATGTTATAAGAAGCACAAGGTACTTGTGATTCCACATTATTATCCTGCTTGAGCATCTCTAAATAATTATTTCACTTCTGTGCTTATTTTGCTTTGTATCAGTCTCAATCCTTTGTGTAACTGTCAATAACTTGGGGACTAAACAAAAATTTTATAGAAGTTCACATGCTGGGCAGGATATTTAACTCAGCAGTAGAGCACCTGCCTGGCAAGCACAGGAACTGAGTTAGATCCCGACACAAAAAAGCTAAAATTTCACATGCTCAGAATGCTCAAGTCCTACATTTAATGCCCAGAACCAAAACAAGCAAACAAAAACAATTCAAAGCTAATTAAACACCCATGCTCACCCCCCTCCCTTTACCACTCCAAACTATGAGATCCAGATTTCTGGTTGTGAACACATTTGACCATTTGTTCAGAACATTAGAATACTCCTCAAGTGATCCCTACATTCAACCAAAGCTTAGATGTGCTGCTGAGACTTTAGAGGCCTGTGTATGCTTTTAGGACTCAAGTGCTGGGCATCACCTGGGCTGCACTGGAAATGTATTCTCACACTTGCCTCCAGCTTCCCCGAGTCACCACCTTCAGGTTAATAACTCAGGGCTTGCTGGGCACGTCAGCATAACTCTTTGGATGCACAAAGTGGTTCTTAACCCTATTTGCTTGTGGTAGTCAATCAAGGAGCTGCATAATGTACAGCTCTGAACCCAGAGATTACTTCTTGGATGGAGCTTGAGAATTCATACACTTCAAAAGCTGTGTCCACAATTCTCTGCCAGATAGAACTGAGAATGTTTGTTGCATATGCAGGCCAATGTGGAGACCCTCATTTGACTGCATGTGTGTGTCTCACTAACCCTCTGCTTGGTGGATTCAAACACATTCACCTGACAGATGGTCCTGCCTAACTAGCTGCAGAAACATAATGTACACTGAAATCAGGACTTACCTGGTCCAGAATTGACATACCCTCTTCCCTTGGAAATGAAATAACAACGAGCACTGCATGAAGTCACAAAGGTGGCCAGGACAAGGAGGCTTCCCAGGAGAGCTTTCTGTAATGTGTGGAAAGTCATGGAAGAGAGTGAATGGACTTGGATCCTCAGCCAAAACTGGCAGCACACTCATGGTTCCATGTAGATCTCTGGAAAGGGGATCTGAAGGGTGAATCTTCTTTCCTAAGGTGACCCAGCCAGCGAACAAGACCTACCCTCACTGAGAAAATGATGTATTGAAGGAATTGCCTTTGGACATGCACATGTGTGTTACTTGGTGCTATTAGGAAGATCTAGTAACATGAGGTTAAAGATAACCTCACAGATTCGCACATGTGGAATCCCAGATGTTTACTGTCATTGTTAGACAATTTCTTGCTGTTCCCATGATAATGCTGTTAATAGTTTAGCAAAGCATTGTTCTGACATGTAAGTGAATGCACACACTCCCTGTTTCTAATTGCTTGAAAGCTGGCTGAGAAAAATAAAGTTTGTCTTAACTCCTTGAAGCTCTGAACCCCCGTGCCTTGCTGTTTTGTATCTTTCTTTTCTTTTTTTGAGTTTATTGGTACATTTTAGGTATACAGTACACTTACATTCATTATTGGGATCTTGCACCTTTACATGACAGGTGGTCTTGGTTCTCATTTTTTCTCTTTGTCCCTGCACTTCCTTCACCTCCTTGTATCTTTGTTTTCTAAGTAAGTCTCTCTCCCTTTGGGATACATGAGAATGGATGAAATTAATTACGTTTCATAGATTCCACAGCTGCAATTAGAGAGTGCAGATATGTTGAGTACTTTCAGTTGTTTTTCAAATATATAAAGTAATGAAGACATAAATGAGAGAAATATTGAGATGTTTTGAAAATAAGCCTAAATATACAAAGATACAGGGCAAAGACAATCCAATTGGAGGCTGGCTGGATCTCAGTTGGTCAGAGAAGTGAATAGGAAGACAGGTTGACACCAGGTTGAAGAAAAGCCCCTGTAGCTGAGGACTTCACTTTGCATATATATAAAAAAATTTTCCTGTTTTCACATTTTTATTTTTAATTTTGGTGGTTCTGGACTGTATCCCAGTCCTAATAAGGGCATGTGTGATGACTGTGTAAACAAAGTCCTTAATCCAGTTGAAACTGGTAAAGTTTCAATTTTTACGTTGCACTGAGGAAAGTAGACATGGGTAAAATAACTTCTGAGAAGAGTGAGACACACAAGCAAATCCTCCAGTGTAATGTGAGGAATCTTTAGAAAGAAGATAGGTTAGGGAAGTCCTGGAAGATGCCTGAAGTTAATCATGAAGTGATGCTGGAATGTAAGATGTAAGAATAGAAGTAAGAGTAGAAAGATAGATATAGGAAATAAAATAGAAAAGCCAGAGAGTGCTCAGTAACAATCATAGACTTCTGGTCTGTACAATAGATGTGCTCAATGAGAACATGGAAACTGGTCTGTGGAAAGTGATCATTGACTAGCTGATTGATTATAGAGTATATGGTGGGCAATTTGGAGAAAAACCACAGTAAATTTCCCTTTGTCTTCACCATGAGAGAAATTCTAGAAGGGACTTCTCTATATTGGGAGCTGCCCTCCTGCAACTGGGTCCCTGCTCTCCTGCCTTCCAAGCCCAGGGAAGCTCTTGGCTGCTAGATCACACACACCTGGAGTAGGGCTAAAATGGTTGAAGACACTGAGAGTGAGAGTCTGCATGTTTGGTATTCCTACACCTCTGACCTCAGGTGTCCTTTGTTCCAATTCCCCATCTAGTGCTATTTCAGGGACACAACAGTAGGATTATGTTCCCTGGGCAGGTGTTCACAGCTCCAGTAGGAAACAGGTAGGGCAGGGACTGCATCTGGGCCACATGAATGCTGAGTCCAAAACAGTGCTCTGAGGCAGGTGACTGGGTCTGACCCTATCCTGGTTTTCTGTTCCAAGGATGAGGAAAAGCACCAGTGCCTGATGGGTGCTTTCCAGGCCTCTGTGCTACAAGCCAAGTGTTTGACAGAAAGTACTCAGAGTGTACCACGTGAAGACAAATATTATAGTTGTAAAAGTAATATAAATCATAAACAAAGGAAAGTTCACCCACGTTACCACCAATGTCCATATAAGGAGAAACTGGAACCACACTGAAAGGCTAGAATAATCATGTAATTGATGACATTCACATGGAGACAGAGGCCAGTAGAAGAATCCACGTGCACAAAAGTCATTTATGAGGACAGCAATCATGGAGAATAATCCTTCCATGCTTGTTAACATTCTCACACCATTTATAACATTTGCCTCCATATCTACACTTGCGAGACTTGAGACCAAGGCAGAAGGCAGAGAGGCAAAGAGCAACTGCATTGTGGGTTGCTTAATGCAGTAAGAAAGTGGAATCCACTAATAGTTGAGGACACAGGTCCCTGAGGAAATGGGGACTTGGGAAAGAACCTACATGATCAGAAGTGGTAAGGAGAAATGACATGATCCCAGCATCCCTGGATTTCTTTCAGTGACTTGAAGCCAGTTACAGATCAGCCTAGGTGCAATGACAGCTGTGATGGAAACAGAAACACTTACACACAGACTGCAGTGCTTGAGCCAAGAAATTTTGGAGTATTGTGTTTTATTATGGTCGCTGAAGACTTCACTGTTGAATTCTACAAGACATTTGGAGAAAAAGTATTTCAACTACTGTTTAAACTCCTCAATTAAATTAAAAGGGAAGCAATAGTCTCAAATTAATTTCTGGAAGCAAGCATCACCTTCACCCCAAAAGCAGTGAAAACAAACAAACAAACAAAAAACCAAAAAAGAGAACTATAGGCCAATCTCCCTAATGAACATAGATGAAAAAATCCTTAAAGAAGATACTGGCAAATAGAATGCAAAAAAATCATCAAAAAGATTATAAACCCTGACCAAGTGGGATTCATCCCAGGGATGCAGGGATGGTTCAACATGCATAAATCAATAAATGTAATACAATATCTATATTAATAGGGCCAGGGGCAAAAAAACCTATGATCATCTCAATAGATGGGGAAAGAGCTTTTGACAAAATCCAACATGCATTCATGATAAAAACCCTACAAAAAATTGGAACAATCTCTTTCTCAATCTGGTAAAAGCCATGTATGAAAAACCAGTAGGCAGTATCATACTAAATAGTCAAAAATTGAAATCCTTCATACAAAAATCAGGAAAAAGACAAGAATGCCCACTACAACCCTCCTGTTCAATATAGTTTTGGAAAAGTTAGCTACAGCAATTATCTAAGTGTAAAAAATAAAAAAGAATAAAGATAGGAAACAAAGAAGTCAAATTGTCATTATTTGCAGATGACAAGATACTCCACAGAGAAGACTCCAAAATTTCCACCTAAAGTCTCCTAGATTTAAAAATAAAATTCAGTAGAGTAGCTAGATAAAAGGTCAACACACAAAAATCAACAGCTTTCCTATACACAAATAAGAGACATGCTGAAAGAGGAACTGGGCAACAACTCCCATCATAATAACACCCCCCCAATGAAATATATATGCATCAACATAACAGAAGAAATCAAAGACATCTACTTTGAAAACTGTAGCAGTCTGAAAAAAGAGATCAAAGAGGATTTCAGGAAATGGAAACATATCTCTTGCTCCTGGGTAGGAAGAATCAATATAATGAAAATTGCCATATTTCCAAAACTGCTATTCATAGCCATCCAAATTGAAATTCTAGCAGCATACTTCACAGACCTTGAGATATCAATCCAGAAATTCATTTGCAACAAGAAGAGACCTAGAATAGCAAACATCATTCTAGGTAACAAAGACAAGATAGTGGATATCACAATACCCAATTTGAAACTATACTGCAAAGCTACTATGATAAAAACAGTATGGTGCTGGCAAAGAAGCAGACCTGAGGACCAGAAGAAAAGATTATAAGATGTATAAACAACTCTGGACAAATCCAATCCCCTCATCTTTGACAAGGGAGCCAAACACCCTCACTGGAGGAAAAATAGCCTCTTTAAGAAATGGTGCCAGAAAAATTGGTTTTCAACTTTCCAAAGATTAAAAGTAGACCTATATCTCTCACCAGTCACTAAACTAAAATTTAAATGGATAAGAGATCTAAATATTAAAGCAGAAATACTGAACTAGCTGGAATAGAGGTTAGCTAGAACTCTTAAAGACATTGTCTTAGGAAAAGATTTCATGAACAAAGCCTAAGTTGCATGTGAACTAGCATAAACAACAAGTGGGATCTCTTCTTATTTAAAAGCTTCTGTACAGCAAGAGAAACTACTAAGAGCATGAAGAGACAACCCATAATGTGGGAAAAAATTTACCATCTGTTACTCCGACAAAGGTCAACTACCTAGAATGTATAAAGAACTTAGTAGGAGTGAGTTTTACATCATTGCTCCAGCTTGGACTCAGAGACCTCTGCTGCACGGTCTGGCCAGTACTATGGGCCTCCTCTGGCCACTGATTGGCTCTGACACAGTGCCAGGAGGGTAGAGCACCCCTGAGCACTGTTGACCCCCCGGCTATTAGATCCCCTGACTGAGCCATTCCTTGGAAGCACTCTGCAGAGGCATGGCAGGCTATAAAGGGTGGTGATTGATCCTATTATGTTCCTGATTGTATTGATAGGGATAAAGGATAGGGATCGATTTGATGAGTTGTTTTCTCAATTATGAAAATGAGAATGTCTATAAGTCATTAGAGAATCAAAGACTGGGACGTAATGATATCAGGAAGATTTAATGACCCAGAGATAGAATCAAGGGCAACCCAACAGCAAAAATAAAGATGAGAAAACACTTAAGCAAGCAACAAAAACAGACTTCCAGTCCACCAATGGCAAGCAGTAGGGCAAAGGAGGATGAAAAATCAGATAGTGAACCTCCAGGACACTCAGAACTCACAGCACAGGAAGTAAAAAAACTGATCAATCAAGCTCTAGAAAAATTCAAAACAGAAATTATTTCCCAGAAAAACCACAGAGATGGTGAGCAAAATGAAAGACATGATTTGAGACTCCAAAACAGACACTGACAAAAAAACAGATGAGCTTAGGAACATAATAGAAGGCATGAAGGCCCAGCATAAGAAAGAAATGGAAACAATGAATGTCCAACAAAGGAAAGAAATGGAATCCATTAAACAGATTCAAACAGATATACAGGAGATTAAAAACTCTATTGAAAGCATCTGCAAGAGAATAAAAGATTGTGAAGATAGAATCTCAGATATAGAAGACAGGATAGCAGACAGTGACCATGAAAAGAGAGAGGTCTCAAAAACAGTAAGGGAGCATGAGAAATCGATCCAACAACTCTGAGATGATGCAAAGAAGAATAACATAAGACTGATAGAAATCCATGAAGTACCAGGGGAAAATGCAAATGACTTAAAAAAGCTATTCAAAGAATTAATGACAGAAAACTTCCCAAACAGAGGGGAAGAATTAGACATACAGATAAGTGGGGCATATAGGACCCCAACTAGCCATGATCAAAAAAAACCTACACCTAGACATATAATAATCAAGATCCCAGAAACCCAACAGAAGAACAAAATACTAAAAGCTGTAAGAGAAAAGAAACAAATCACATGTGAAGGAAAGCCCATCAGAATCACAGCAGACTTTTCAACACAAACCCTCAGGTCAAGGAGAGCCTGGGGTGAGGTATTTCAAATTCTAAAAGAAAACAATCTACAACCAAGACTGATGTATCCTGCAAAACTCTCTTTCAAAATGGATGGAGAAATAAGATACTTCCATGACAAAGAACACTTAAGAAACTTCCTGAATACTAAACCAGCACTATAAAGAATTTTAAACAATATCCTAGAAAAAGACAATGAAGATCACAATACCGGGAGACCCAACAGAGCAAATCAAATAGGCAAGGCAAGGAACTAAAAGGAGAGGACAAAAAATTTTAAAAAGAGTCAACAAAAGGACAATAACATGACAATAATAAGTCAGTACATATCAGTTATAACTATCAATGTCAATGGCCTCAATTCACCAATTAAGAGAAATAGATTGGCAGAATGGATTAAGAAACAAAATCCAGCAATATGTTGTATACAAGAAATACACCTAGTGCAAAAGAAGCCCATAGACTGAAAGTAAAAGGATAGAAAACAATTCTGCATGCGACAGGAGCCCAGAAAAAAGCAAGGGTAACAATCTTATTCACAGAAAAAGCAAACTTCAAACCAAAATTTATTAAGAGAAGAAAAGAAGGCCACTACATCCTTGTAAAGGGAACAATCCAAGGGGAAGAAATGACAATCATAAACATATATGCACCAAATATAAATGCCCCCAACTATATAAAACAAATATTAAGTAACATGAAAAACCAAATAACCACTAGTACAATTGTAGTGGGGGATCTTAATGCCCCACTATCACAAATAGACAGATCATCTAGGCAAAAAATCAACAAAGAAATACTAGAACTGAACCAAACTTTTGAATGCATGGACTTATTAGACGTCTATAGTGTTCAACCCCCAAAAATCAGAATATACATTCTTTTCAGCTGCACAGGGTCATTCTCTAAGATAGATCACATACTAGCTCACAAAACTGGTTTGAATAAATGCAAAAGAATTGAAGCTATTCCCTGTATATTCAGATCACA
>NW_022900913.1:71003980-71009706 GCF_012274545.1 Fukomys damarensis
TGATACATGATACAAAAATAAATGAATCAAAGAGTTCATTTTTTGAAAGAATAAATAAAATTGATAAACCCTTAGCAGACCTTATCAAAAAAAGGAAAGAAAAGGCTCAGATCCATGCAATCAGGAATGAAAAAGGCAAAAGTCACAACAGATCCCACAGAAATTCAGAGGATCATTAATATATACTATGAGAATCTGTACTCTAATAAAATGGAAAACACAGAAGAAATGGACAGATTTCTAGATACTTATGAATTACCAAAGTTGTACAAAGAAGATAAAAACATTTTAAACACCCCAATCACAATCAGTGAAATTGAAAATGTAATTAAAAACTTACCAAAAAAGAAAAGCCCAGGTCCTGATGGATTCAGTGCTGAATTTTACAAGACATTTAGAGAAAATCTACTGCCACTACTCTTCAGACTTTTCAATGAAATTGAAAGAGAAGCAATACTTCCCAATTCATTCCTGGAAGCAAATATCAATTTGATTCCCGAACCTGGGAAAGATGTAACAAAAATGAGAACTACAGGCCAATCTCCTTAATGAATATAGATGCAAAAATCCTCAATAAGACATCAAGAAGATCACACATCCTGACCAACTCGGATTTATACCAGGGATGCAAGAATGGTTCAACATACATAAGTCAGTAAATGTAATACACTATATTGACAGAATCAAGGACAAAAACTATATGATCCTCTCTGTACATGCAGAAAAAGGATTTGACAAAATTCAACACCCATTCATGATAAAAACTGCAAATATTGGAATAGATGGTCTATGTCTCAACTTAATAAAGGCTATCTATGATAAACCAACAGCCAACATGATATTAAATGGCTAAAACCTTAAAACCTTCACATTAAGATCAGGAACAAGACAAGGATGCCCACTATCACCACTCCTCTTCGATATAGTTCTGGAAACATTAGCCATAGCAATTAGACAAGTGAAAGAAATTAAAGCAATAAAGATAGGAAAGGAAGAAGTGAAACTGTCATTATTTGCTGATGATATGATACTCTATATTGAAGACGCAAAATACTCCACCACAAGACTTCTAGACTATATTGACACTTTTAGCAGAGTGGCTGAATACAAGGTCAACACCCGAAAATCAATAGCCTTCTTGTACACAAATAAGAGACTCACTGAGAAAGAAATTAGGGAAGTAATTCCTTTCACAATAGCACCCCAAAAAATGAAGTATCTGTTAATACATTCAACAAAAGAAGCAAAAGATCTCTACAGTGAAAACTACAGCACTCTAAAAAAAGAGATCGAGGAGGATATAAGAAGATGGAAAGATGTCCTCTGCTTCTGGGTAGGAAGAATCAACATAGTGAAAATGGCCATACTACCAAAGCTGCTATACAGATTCAATGCAATGCCAATTGAAATTCAAACACTGTACTTCACAGAACTAGAAAGAAGAATCCAAAAATTCATTTGGAACCATAAGAGACCTAGAATAGTAAAAGCCATCCTAGGCAACAGACACATGGCAGAGGGTATAACAATTCCCAATTTAAAACTATACTACAAAGCCACTGTGATAAAAACAGCATGATACTGGCGAAGAAACAGACCTGAGGATCAGTGGAACAGAGTGGAAGACACAAAAACAACTCCAGATGCACTCAGCTACCTCATCTTTGACAAAGGAGCTGACAGTCCCCACTGGAGGACAGATAGCCTCTTTAATAAATGGTGTTGGGAAAACTGGTTCTCAACCTGCAAAAGATTAAAACTAGACCCTTATCTGTCACCATGCACTAAATTAAAATCCAAGTGGATTAAAGATCTAAATATTAAAACAGAAACACTAAACTTGCTGCAAGATAAGTTAGGAAGAACTCTGGAAGACATTGGCATAGGAAAAGACTTTATGAACACATCCTCAGTAGCACGGGAACTAGCAGAAAGAATCAACAAGTGGGATCTCATCTTATTAAAAAGCTTCTGCACTGCAAAAGAAACGATCAACAGAACTAAGAGATAACCTACAATGTGGGAAAAAATTTTAACAGCTGCTCCTCAGACAAAGGACTATTATCTAAAATATATAAAGAACTCAAAACAACCAGTGCCCCCAAATATAAAGACCCAATTCTAAAATGGGCATCTGAAATGAACAGACATTTCTCAGACAAAGAAATAAAAGCATCAAGTAAATATATGAAAAAATGTTCCACATCACTGGTCATTCGAGAGATGCAGATGAAAACACTGAGATTCCACCTCACCCCACAAAGAATGGCTGCTGTCAAGAAATCACACAATAACAAATGTTGGTGGGGTTGTGGGGAGAAAGGAACCCTTCTCCATTGTTGGTGGGAGTGCAGACTAGTGCAACCACTATGGAAATCAATGTGGAGATACCTCAAAGAGCTAGGATCAGAGTTTCCATTTAACCCAGCCACCCCTCTGCTGGGTATCTTTCCAAAAGAAGTAAAAGAATATACCACAGTGATATATGTGCACCCATGTTTTATAGCGGCACAGTTTGTAATAGCTAAAACTTGGAAACAGCCCACCTGCCCATCAGTTGGAAACTGCATAAAGAGGATGTGGTTTTTCTATAAAATGGAATGCTACTCAGCATAAAGAATGAGAAAGTAGATTCATTCATATGTAAATGGGTACATTTTGAGGATATACTCCTAAGTGAAATAAATAAGTCACACATATGCAAATACCGAATAGTTTCTCTGGTGTGAAAAACTAAAATAGTACTCAAGATCCTAACGGGACAATTAGCAACGTGAAATAGGAAGAAAAGGACCAAAGGTGTAGGGACAGTGGGAAGGATAGGGAAAGGAGAACAAAGGAAAAGGAAAAAAATATGAGAAAATGTAAAAATAAAATTAAAGTGTTTGAAGGTGGTGAGGGGAGGAGGGGGTGAAGGGAGGGTGGGGACAAGGGGAAAAATGAGAACCACGACCTGGCATGTAAAGGTACAGGATTCCAGTAATAAATGTAACTGTACTGTCTGTCTTGAATGTACCAATAAATTCAATTTTAAAAAAGAACTTTATAAAATCAGACCTCCTAAATTTAAAGACCCAATCCAAAAACTGGCACCTGAAATGAACAAATATTTCTCAGACAAAGAAGTAGGAATAACAGGTAAACATAACAAAAAATGTTCAGTAGCACTGGTCATTCGACAGATGCAAATGAAAACAATGCTGAGATTCCACCTCACCCCAGAAAGAATGGCTGCTAACAAGAAATCAACCTATAACAAATTCTGGCAGGGCTGTGGGGAAAAAGAAACACTTCTCCACTGTTGGTGGGAGTATAAACTGATGCAACCACTATGGAAAAATATGTATGGTGATATCTCAAGGAACTAGTGTAGGAAGTCGAATTTGACCAAGCTATTCCCTTGCTGTGTATCTTCCCAAAAGAATAAAAAGAATCATACCATAGAGATATATGTGCACCCATATTCATAGCAGCATGGTTTGTAATAACTAAAACCTGGAAAAAGCCCAGTTTCCCATCAATTGGAGACTGGATTAAAAAGTGAGTTTTAAAAAATAAAATGGAATACTAATCAGCTATAAAGAATGGGAAATTAAAGGCATTTATAGCTAAATGGATGCACATTTAGGTAACACTTTTAAGTGAAATAAGTAGAACAAACATGTAAATACTTAATAGTTTCTCTGTTGTGAGAAATTGAAAGTGTGAATAAGGACCAAAATGTATAATAAATAATGTGAAATAGAAAAAAAAAGGTGCAAAGGGGAAGGGAATGTGCAAAGCCTTGGGAAAGGAAAGAGGAGAATGGAATTAAATGAGAAAATGAAAAAATGGAAACAAAGTTTTTGAAAATAGGGAGGGGTTAGAGGGGTTGAAGGGAGGACAGGGGAATGGGAAAAAATAGAAATCAAGATATATTATATAAAGGTACATTTCTCGAAGGGCAAATGTCATAATGTATACCTAAAATGTACCAATAAAATAAATTTTAAAAATACATATTCATTTTTTCTTTGGTGACATTTGAGTATGGAATTAGTCACCTGCCAACGTTAGGCAAATGCTTTTCTCAGTGGCTCCCAACCCCGTTGCCTACCATTGTGATGAGCAGGATTGTGTCCAGGCAGGTGCATCCAACAACAGTCACCCTGAGTATTTATATAGGGCAGAGTCACCACACGTTGGACATCATAGAGAAATAATTGGCCAGAAAGTCACCGAGTATTTACACAGGACTGTTTACCAGCTGATAACTATGCTTTACTTAATTTATCTGACTTTTGTGTATTTACCAGATCCCCATGCCAGGTCTTTGACCTTTTCTGCACCCATACATATGTTTGTTCTTGACCTGAAAGAGCAAAAGAAACAAAGAACAGCCCTTCCCTGAGCAATTAACCTATAGTTGATAGATTCCTAGGGATAGGTCATGTGGACATTTTATTGCACTCAGAAAGATCATGATCCAGCATTCAAGTCACAGGCCAGGTTCTAAAGATGGTTTTGTGAAGCCATAAACATAGCAGAGCAGGTGATCTTGGTGGTTCTCAAGGTCTGATCTGAGGCTCAAAATATCTGTTGTGAAACAGCAGAAATGCACCAGATATCCTCTCCCTCCAACAGGCTCTTGTCCCAGTCATGACTCTGTGGGGAGGCTGACACTTTCCCCTACTTTTGGTCCTGCATTTATGCACAAACATCTGTTACTCTCTGACATCACAACAAATTTCTCTGCATGCGAAGTGCTGTCCACTCTTGGGTTTTGTCAATCAATTCTTTGCTTTCTAAAGCACCCAACCAAACTAGTTTTCCCTCAGGACCCCAATTCCTTTGTTTCAGACTGCCCTTTCCTTTTGCAGCACGCTCAGGGTACATTGGACAGAGAGTGTCATAAATTTCACCTATGTGCCCAGTCCTGGGCTTTGCACCTGTCCTCAGCATCACTCATTGTGGGACACCAGGTTTATAAAGGATTTACCTGTAGAAACCACCGATTGCATGGCACATCATTCCTTTCTTGGGAGTTTGCTGTCCAATTGGAAAATATTCAAATTAAATGACTTGTAGAAAAAATTTTTTTTGCAATACAGGCTGGACTTGATATGAGGGATTCTCAATGACTCCCTTAATTCCCACACCATTAATGAGGTAGATTTCTCCTGAAGAGACAAGTAAAATGTGGAGAAGTTGCTTATGGGAAGAACTTTATGACTCTTTATCAAGACACACTGGGCCCAGACATTATGAAATGTCACAACATCTAAAACAGGAACACTAGGACCAGTGACTCTTCTGGCTAATGGGTTGGTAGGGCGTTCAACAGTAGATACATAGAAGGGAGGTATCCAGGATGCAAGATTTGCTGAAAATTCCCAGATTTTGTCTGCTTTGATGCAGCTTCTGAAAGATGGCTCTAATCAAGAGCCTTCCCAGATGTTTGGTTACCACACAAAGCAACCTCTGCATCTCAGTCAATGCTTCTGCTGATCCACGGAGGGTCACTGGCAATGAGAAGGCCCTGATCCTTTGCCCAAGTACAACCTTGTGGGTACCCAAGAAAAGCTCTTTTAGCTCCACTGGAAGACAATTCCCAATGTGGAATGATGGGAACCAAGGCTCCAGGAACCCAGAGAGACATCAGATGGGAGGAACTTCTGGTCCTTCTCCATATGACAAGTGAGGGCAGGCCTTGTGGAAAGCAGGTTTTTTTTTTTTTTTTTTTTTTT
>NW_022900913.1:71009994-71026435 GCF_012274545.1 Fukomys damarensis
TTTTTTTTTTTTTTTTTTTTTTTTTAACATTTCTCAAACAGTTCTTAAATTGCAATTTACACAATTAATTCGAAATGTTTTGGCAGTCTACTTTTCTCTCTATTGTTGCTTTTTGCTTGTACTAAGACCATTTTGTTGCTCTGGGTGACTTGACAAACTACTTCACCCAGTTCCTACTGAAATCAAGTATCTGAGAGTTCATTCTTAAATCACAGAAAAGGAAGAAAATAATTTCTTTCAAATCAAAGTAGCTACTCAGCTCATATTCACAAGAAAGCTTAGAGGTTGGCCCTATGGACAAGTAACTTAGTTTTTTAATTTTTTCTGTGATGTAATTTCAATTCTACTGCCCTATAAATTGGTAAATTTGTTTTGCTATATTACTCTGACTCACCATTTACATTGTTTACATAAAAGCCAAATGAATTTTGTTCCTGTGTTTTTTTTCAAGTAAAGCAAATTGACTTCTGAGATTATTCCATGTAAAGGAAGTAACAGAAAATCACAATTCTCCATGTTTTTATTCCCATTTTCACAAGTAATATAGTATTAAAATGTAAACACAAATGGGATACATGCTTCTAAATATACTTGTGGTGTAAGTTAAAGTCTCACAATTATATGTTAAACACACAAGATCTGAGGCATTTGACAATAAATTAAAATTCATAAGCCTCAGTTGCAAAACATTAATTAAAATATGCTTGCTTCTTAAATCCTATAAAATAGAAAATGTATTTGGATGTTCTTGTTTGATTTATAACTACTAAAAATCCAAGGACTTTTTTTCTTCCTGAGTCTTCAGCAAAATGAAAATTTCAAATTTCCCTCTAATTAGCAAGTGTACTTATATACAACAATAATACAATAAAATTAGGGTATTTTAATGAAGGAGCTTAAAAAATGCAGAAAATACTTTTCAATAACAGCAATTTTGTATGATTGCAAATCTTTGTATGGATTCTTGGAAAATGTACATTTCAGGAAGAATTTAAGACAGAAAGGAACAGGGAAGGAAGAGAAATTAAGAGAGAATATATTCTGGGTGAAGAAAGAGAAAAATATAAAATAGAGTAGTGGATTTATGTGGTAAGTTTTTGCCATCTCCAGAATAGAAAATGAGAGAAACACAAAACCAGAAAACTAACACCAGTCAGAGCAGGGCTGAGAAAGTCACAGAAGGCTGTTTTGTGAGGAATAAAGCTTGCAAAAAGAAGTTTCTCTCTTCACTTCTCCCTTCAAACCTCTATTGCTCTCCATTTACAAAAGCTCTGTTTCCATTTTTTTCTTCTATTCTCATCCTGAATAAATCCCCCTTTATTTCCTTTCCTCCCCTTTATCCCCTCTCTTATTTCCTTTTGCATTTGAACAAGGACTTTATACTTCACATTTTGCTTCTTATTGACCCTGTGGGCTTTTGGCACAGGAGAAATAATGTGATATTTGAACTTGTTGTTTATCTGATTTATTTCACTTCAGATTATGGTTTCAAGATACATCCATTTACCTAAATATGTCTCAAGTTTATACTTTATAGCAGAGTAGTACTCTAAGATATGCTATGTATAGGTACAAATTCCCCATGATGAATATGATCATTATTTTGCACGGCAAACATACACTAATAAAAATAAAAAAGAAGTTTGCACGTGTGTAGATGTTGTTTATAAGTTAATGAAAACTGAGTTTTCTAAAAATAAAAATCTTATACATTAATAAGAACTAGATCCCTATTCTTTGTGTTTAAAGCTAGGATATTTTCTTGAATATTATTTTATTTTTGGAGTAATTAAAAATTTGTGGCACAGAAAACAGATCATATCTTTTGTCAATATAATTTCTGTGATTTCTCCCGACTTTATAAAGCCTTTTTATTATTTGGGCAAGCTGATTCTTACAAACTTAATGTTTGTTTAAATATTTATTTAATGTCTTTTTTTCCCATTAAATTTATCGGTACATTTTAGGTATACAATGTAGTCACAATCATCATTGGGATCTTGTACCTTTACATGATGTATCTTGGCTCTTTTTTTCCTCTATTCCTCTGCCCTCCCTTTGCCCACCTCCACCCTCCCCTATTTACAAAGACTTTGTTTACATTTTTTCCTTCTCATATTTTTTCTTTTCCCTTCTTTCCTTTCCCCTACCCCTTCCACTTCCCCTACTTCTTTGGATATTTTCTTCCTATTTCACATTATCAATTATACATTTTGATCTATTTAATGTCTTTTAATGATCACTTTATTACCACGCTTTACTCTGATGTATTTTGTTTAAACATCTATTGTTTATAGTGATATGCAGTAAATAGTGCTGATGTAAATATTTCAAATAACTCATAAAATTGTTTAGAATCTTATAGTCCTGGTTCAATGATATCATCATGATCATTATCCTGAAAGGTTATATATAATGGAAAATAACTAGATGTTTTTCAATTGCCCAAATTCTCCAAAAGTGATAAATATGATTTTCCCAGTCTTTTGTATCCACAGTTTTGAGTCTTCTTTAGAGAAATGATGGTTGGGTGCATGGGATGGTCTTAGAAATATTACAAACAAGTTGGGTTTACTTTGGTTCTCTTGAAAAAATGATACTACTAAAATTTATACTTCTGGGTTACCAAATAAATTTTTTTTGCTCTTTTTGATTTTGCTTTGTTTTCAAACTTTGTATCTTTTGCATCTCAAAATTCTACAGGAGTCCTACCCTAACAATTGGAGTAGTCCAGTGTTTTAAGATTTTGGATGACCTTCAAAACAGAGAAGGTTAAACTTAACATTGGAAGCTAGGTACACTCAAAGAGTCATTTTTATTTTTGTTTACCTACTTATGTAATTTGTGTCTCTTTGGATTCAACAATGTCAGTAAAGTGGTGGCTGACCACAGATTTTAAACTGTTCCAAACTGAGCGCAGATGTCACTACTATTGTCGTTTTTAGATCAACAAGCAGGAGATATTTTTCCTCATTGAGTTTATTGGTACATTTTAGGTATACAGTACAGTTACATTCATCATTGGGAACTTGTACCTTTACATGACAGATCTTGGTTCTCATTTTTTCCCCTTGTCCCTGCCCTCCTTTCACCCCCTCCTCTCCTCCCCATTCACAAAGACTTTATTTCCATTTTCTCCTATTTTTCTTTCCCTTATTACCTTTCCCCTACCCTTCCCACTTTCCCTACACCTTTAGCCCTTTTCTTCCTATTTCACACTGTATATTATCTCATTAGGATCTTATGTAAAGATCAGTAGAGGAGTAAGTCACATTTCATTTTAAAGGAGCTCTAAAAGAAGCAACTTTCTCCCCGACTTCTTAAGAATAAAGGTGATATTATTAATCTTGGCTCATGTTTATGACATATAATGTGCACATTCACTGAGTTCATTAGGATGTTGCAATGCCATATCTTCACTCTACCTTTCCTTTTATGCTCTCCTCCTTGCCCTTGGTTCTTTGGATTTCTTCCCTTCTCCAATAGTAGCATCTTATTATCTTGCCCTATCCCTCCTTTATTTTTCTCTTAGTTTCTATTTTGCCTTTTTCAGATGAGAGATACCATGTACTAATAAAATAAAGTTTTAAAGAGAAAAAGAAAATTGACGATGGAATGTCTGAGGGAGACTGAGGTAGCTAGGAGTTCACCACTGTGGGACAAGAGGCTATAATAATAAAATTAGCCCCCGAGCAGGGTAAACTATTACTCCTGGAACATTATTATTTTTTCCTTATTCTTTCCCATCACAAATCACAGATAAATATATTTAAAAGAAATGAGGAAATATTTAATGGGAAAAACCTAATCAACCCTCTAGCTGCATTTCATTTCACTATGTTTAATTTATTAGTACATGTTTTACTATATAAAGATTATATCCACTATAAGGAGTGGGCACATTTGCATAACATATTTCAGTTTCATTTCCCCTCTTTCTTCCATGCCCTTTTATTTTTCTACCACTAGATTCATTTAACTTATAAGGCTTTATAAAGATATCATATATACAGCTTAATAATCAGACTAATAAGCCAAAGTACATTTAAAATATTGAAGACAATTGTTATATCAAAGTACACTTTTAGATACTATGTCTCCACTGGAGTGCAACATATTTTTTTTTCTATTTTTCTGTCTCTTTTCCTATTATCTTTTATTTCATAATTATAATTCTATATGATTCTATAAGCTTGTGTGTCTGAGTTATTTTGCTCAGCACTATAGAGGACATAAAGCTTTGCAACCCACTAGGTTCTCACCTGATGCAATGATGCAGCAGTGGACCTGATGTGCAATTTATGACAATGGCCTGTGCTCCCTTGCAAAAGTTGCAGGCTGCTTTTGCTGAAATCAATGACTCTGCACTCCCACCAATGGTAGAGAAGGGTTCTTTTCTCCCCACAACCCCGTAAACATTTGTCATTGTGTGATTTCTTGATAGCAGCCATTCTTTGTGGGGTGAGGTGGAATCCCAGTGTTGTTTTCATCTGCATCTCTCGAATGACCAGTTATGCAGAACATTTTTTCATAGATTTACTTGATGCTTTTACTTATCTGAGAAATGTCTGTTCATTTCAGATGCCCATTTTTGAACTGGGTCTTTATATTAGGGGCCTGATATTTTGAGTTCTTTATATATTCTAGACAATAGTCCTTTTGTCTGAGGAGCAGCTGGCAAATTTTTTTCCCACATTGTAGGTTGTCTTTTAGTTCTGTTGATGGTTTCTTTTTCAGTGTAGAAGCTTCTTAATAAGATGAGATCCCAGTTGTTGATTCTGCTAGTTTCTGTGCTACTGAGGATGTGTTCATAAAGTCTTTTCCTATGCCAGTGTCTTCAAGAATTCTGCCTAATTTATCTTCCAGAAAATTTAGTAACTCATTTTTAATATTTAGACCTTTAATCCATTTGGATTTTAGTTTAGTGCATGGTGAAAGATAAGGGTCTAGTTTTAGTCATTGGCATGTTGAAATCCAATTTTTCCAAGACCATTTATTAAAGAGGCTATCTCTCCTCCAGTGAGGATGGTTGGCTCTTTTGTCAAAGATGAGGTAGCCAAGTACATCTGGAGTTGGTGAGAGTGCAGACTGGTGCAACCTCTATGGAAATCAATACGGAGATACCTTAAAGGACTGGGATTAGAGGTTCCATTTGACCCAGCCATCCCTCTGCTGGGTGTCTTTCCAAAAGAATTAAAAGAATAATATCACAGTGATATATGTGCAACTATGTTTATAATAGCACAGTTTCTAATAACTAAAACTTGGAAACAGCCCATTTGCCCATCAGTTGGAGACTGGATAAAGAAGATGTGTTTTTCTTTTTTCTATAAAATGGAATACTACTCAGCACAAAGAATGAGAAATTAGAGTCATTCATAGGAAAATGGATACATTTTGAGATATACTCCTAAGTTAAATAAATAAATCACACATGTGTAAATACCAAATAGTTTCTCTGGTGTGAAAAGCTATAATGGTACATAAGATCCTAACGAGATAATTGACAATGTGAAATAGGAAGAAAAGAACTAAAGGTATAGGGGAAGTGGTCAGGGTAGAGAAAGGTAATAAGGGAAAAGAAAAAAAACTTGAGAAAATGAAAAAATAGAAATAAATATTTGTAAATAGGGAAGGGAGGAGGGTGTGAAGGGAGGGCAGGCATAAGGGGAAAAAATGAGAACCAAGACCTTTCATGTAAAGGTACAAGTTCCCAATGATGAATTTAACTGTACTGTATACCTAAAATGTACCAATAAACTCATTGGAGAAAAAAAATTCCAATGAACTGAACACTAAGACTTCCCCTGGTCATTCTAGGCTTCTAATGCCTCTGAGTGAACAAGCTTAAAAGGGAGTTATGGTGTTGTCATATGCTCTAGACTACAAAGGAGATATTGATCTATTACTCTACAATGGAGGAAAGGAAGAATATATTTGGAGTGCAGGAGATTACTTAGGTTACCTCCTAGTTTTTCCATGCCCGGTTACTAAGGTCAGTGAAAAACTGCAACAGTGCAATCAAGACAGGACAAAAAAATGGCCCAGGATTTTCAGGAACTGAAATATGGGTCACTTTCCTAGGTTAAAAAATAAAGACATACCAAAGTGCCTGCTGAAGGCAAAGGAATGGTAGAATGGGTTGTAGAAGTAGGTAATTACAAAAACCAGTTACAACCAGTGACCAATACATTGTACGAGAACGTAGTTAAAAATACCAGTTACAATCATGTGATGAGTTATTAAAATGAGGATTGTAATTTGAAATTTTGTTTCCTATTTATTCATATACTTGTGAATATATACACATACATTAAGCAGGTTTCTTTGTTTACTTTATAACATGATGTTGATAGATATTGTTTTTTTAAGTATTTTTAAGTCTATATTGTAATATTCAAGCTATGTAATATTAGCAAAGTGCAAGCATTGTACAAAGAAATTGTTGCGTTCTACTCTCAGGAGCGAGTTAGTGTGTTTTCATTTATATGCAGGACCATTGTATCGTGATAGGTGTAATTATGAACTTGCTATTTTATTTGAAGACAAAATGTGTTTAAGAACATATGTCTGGTTGTCAAGTTGAAAAATGTTGGATAATAATAGTTAACTGTGTGCTATTAACATGAATGAATTAAGAAACATCAGATTAACGGAACACAGTTCAGGATCTGTCTGTGAATGACTGCAGTGTTGGCTGCGACCTAAGGAGGAAAGACCCACCCTGGATATGGGTAATGTCAACATATTGGTTTGTAGCCTGGATAAAATAACAACAGAAAAATTTAAAAATTCTTCCCTTGGGCTCGGGATTTAGCTCAGTGTTTCTGCCACCTGCCTTACAAGCACAAGGCTCTGAGTTCAATCTCTGGTACCAGATAAATAAATAAATAAATAAGTCTTCCTTTCCATTTCTTTCAGAGGCGCTCCAGTGTTTGTCATCGCCTTTGGACACTTGTATCCAGCTCCTTCATTCTTTTAGAACATACCACTAGGCTTTCTGACATGCACTCTCACCATACTCTGCAGTGAGCTCCATATTTTCAACTTTTGCCTAGATATGTGATTCTCCAGTTAACACATAGACATTTTGCATTTTTTACCCATGTTTCTGCAGGTGGCCAGTTTAAACTTAGAAAATACTTTATATATCATATAAATATCTATATGATTTAATTACATATTTATATATGTTGATGTACATTAAACTAAATGTATTTCGCTAGTGAACCATAACTGATACATGAAACTATCATAACATCCTTGAAAATCAGACATTATAGAGATATGGTGCCCTTAGAGGGAATTTCTTATTTCACATAAATTGTTTCATCTGCTGGCATGAAGTCATTCATAATATGCTTTTATAATAATTTTTCACTTTGTAAAGTCATGATCATAAGCTTTAATAGGGCATGCCTTTCAGGGAAAGAATGGAACTTTCACTCTTCCTTATCTTCCTCTTTGCTATATTCTATCACATGGGGAGTGTTTTACTCAGCCACTCTTTTCTGCCTTGATGTTCTGCTTTACTAGAGGACCAAGTAATTAGAAACTTGCAACTATGAGCAGAAACCTCTGAAACTGCTGGTCAAAGTAAACCTTCCTTCCTCACTAGTTGTTTATTTGTGGGATTTTTTACAGCTAGGAAACAAGTGCAAGCAGTGAGTGCTCCCCCAACCCAATCCTGCGAACAACAGCTCTGCTGAAACACCAGGCCCAGGACTCATGACTCCAAGGCTGCTGAGCTGCTCAGTTGACAAGAAAGGGAAGAGGATTGGTCCACTGGTGGCAACGCCATGGTGTCATTGCAAAGAAGGTGCTATACAGAGCCCAACAAGGGTGATACCCATTGTTATCTATAATGGAGCACTCTGGTAAAGATGGAAAGTTCCTTGTCCATGATATGTGTTCAAGGAATGGAGAGGGCATTGGTATGCATGGCAGTATTCTGATCCATGATATGTGTTCAGGGCATTGAGAATGCACTATTAGAGGTGACAACTGTCAAGTTCATGGTATGTGGCCATGGCAATTGACAAATTCTTGAAGGATTGGCAGGCCCCCTTCTGTGTTACATGGTTATGGCAATCCAAGCACCCAGGAAAAGATCCAACTCTCTAATGTGGTTTATGTGGCCCTGGACGTCAGAGAACACTAATAGAGATGGCAGAACCCATTCTAAGATTTATAGTCACATGTGCCTGAGAATACTTATACAGTTCTCCAGGCTGTGACATGTGGTAGCAGCTGGAGAACTTAGGTGTACATGGGACACCTTCAATATATAGTGCATGGACACAACAGTCAGACCACAGTGGAATACTTTGCAGGTTCTCAACAGTGGAGAGGGACGTTGACAATGAAAGCACACTGATATATTTGGCTGGTCCACAGTCTGTGTAATTTACACAGATGCAGGTCCCCAGTCTAAGGATTATGAGCAAGACAGTCAGAGCAACTTGGTAGAGATGGTGGGTCTCTGGTCCATGGTGTGTATACATGGCCTTTTAAGCACATTGACACAGACGGAAAGTCATCATTCCACGATATGTGCTCACAGTACATAGAACACACTGGTACAGATGTATGTCTCTTGAGTATGGCATGTGGTAATGGTCATTAGAGCACACCATTACAATACCAGTACATTGGTCTATGTTATGTGGTCATGGCAACCAGAGAAAATGTAAATATAACAAAAACTTGTCCAAGGTATGTAGTCCTAGCTGCCCAAATGCACACACAAATCAAATTGCAGGTCCTGTGTGAGATGTGTGTTCATGGCAGCCAGAGCACTCTGATAGAGAAGACAGGTCCCTTGTCCATGGTATGTGGTGATGGTATTCAGAGCACACTTTTAAAGATGGAAGATTCCTTGTCTGTAGTATGTGGACACATAAGTTGGTGCACATTGGTATAGGTGGTAGGCACCCATGTATTGCATGTGCTCCTGGTAGTTCAAGCACACTGGAATAATGTGAAGCCCTCTGTCCCTGTCCTGTGGAAGATGTTTATGGCAATCACAACTCTCTGGAACAGATATAGGGCCCTAGTCAGATTCATGTGGCCTCAGCAGCCACACCACACTAATAGAGAAGACAGAACTCATGTAGAGGTGAGTGGTCATAGCTGCCTGAGAACAGCTATACAGATACCAAGTCTCCAGACTGTGTCGTATGTAGTCTCAGCAGGCAGCTCACACTGCCAGATCCCTAGTACATGGCATGTGGTCCCAACAGCTGGAACACCCTAGAAAAGAAAGCAGGTCCCTGAAACTTGCTATATTTTCATGGCAGCTGGAGCACACTGGTATAGATGTCAGGTACTGTTTTGAGGTTTGTAGTCATATTAGCACATGCACACTAGAATAGGTGATAGGTCTTCAGTCCATTGTATGTGAACACAGCAAACTCCAGTGGAACAGACAGCAGGTTACCAGTCCATGCAATGTGTTCATGAAGTGAAAGACTATTAATACAAAATGCAGTTTCTTAGCCCATTGAATGGAGACATAGCAATTGGAGCACAAAGGAAAAGCTGGCAGGACCCTAGTCCATGTTCTATATTCACAGTAGCTAGAGCAGACTTTGGTGGATGGCTGGTCCCTGCCTGCAGTACGTGGACCACCAGTGCACATGATACAGATGGCAGAAGCCTTGTCAGTGGTGTTTGCTCATGGCAGTTGGAGCACTCTGGTAGAGACGGTAGGACCCTAGTCTGATTTATGTCATCATGGCATTCTATGCACATTAACAGAGATGAAAGGACCCTTTCCAATGTATGCAGTGGTAGTTACTCCAGAACAGTTGTACAGATCACAAGACTCCAGTGAGTGGTATGTGTTTGAGCAGCTGGAGAACACGGGTGCATATGGCAGGTCTCCAGTCTGTGATATATGATCATGAAAGTCAGAGCTCACTGGTACAGATGAGTGGACCTAGTCAGAGCTATGGGATCACAGCTGCACAAGCACACCGGATGGAAATGACAGAAAAATGATGCAATGTCCTTTGTCCCTGGTATGTGGTCACTACAGCAGAGCACTCTGGCACAGATAGCTGTCCCTGGTCCATGTTATCTGTCATGAAAGTCAGAGAACACTGGTTCAGATGGCAGATTTGCAGGCTATAGTGTGATTATTGCCATTGGAGCACATTGACAGATAGCACAGACCCTGTCCCTGTCACAAGGTCACAACAGCTGGAACACACTGATAGATGGAAGTTTCCTAATTTATCATATGTGGTCTTGTAGTCAGAGCGCACTGGAACAGATGGCAGGTCTTCAGTTTGTGGTGTGTGGGCACCATAATTGCAGCATGCAGGTCCCTTGTTGGTGTTACATATTCATGGCAGTCAGTGCATTCTGCTATGGGTTTCAAGTCTTGGGTATGTGGTGTGTGTTCACAAACATGCGAATAGACTGGTACAGATCCCAGGTCTCATTGCATGATATGTATTCATGGCAGTTAGAACACACTAGTATGGCTAGCAGGGCTCCTGTCCATAGTATTTATTAATGGTAGTTTGAGCAGCTGTCATACCTGGCAGGATCACTGGTGTGAGAACACAGCCCTAAGATCACACTGTACTACTGGTGGTTCCCTTGTCCCTGGTATGTGGTTATGGCAGTCAAATCACAGTGATATATGTGGCAGATCCTGGCACATGACAGGTGGTCACAGGACTGAAAGCTCAGTAGTAGAGATCTGAGGTCATTTGTCCATGGTTTGTGGTCTTGGCAGCCATAGCACCCTGGCATGGATGGCAGGTCCCCAGTCAGTGATATGTGGTCATACTATTTGTAGTCCGCTTGTATAGAAGGCTGTTCCTGGGCCTAAACTATTAAGTCATGGAAGTCAGAGCACATTGGTATAGATGGCAGTTTATCTATCTATTTTATGGGATCCCAGCTATCACAGCACACTGGGACAGAAGTCCCCATTCTGTGATGTGTGGTTATGGGATTGGAAGCATAGTCTTTGTTGTGGTCCAAACAGCCAGAGAACAGTGGTAGAGATGAATTAAAAAAAAAACAAATCTTCCTGAGGTATGTCGATGAAGATATCCATGGATAGTTGCAGAAATAACATGTTTCCTGTCTGTGGTGTGTGGAGGTAATAGCTGGTGCACATTGGAACAGAAACAGATGAAAGAGGTACTGGGTCTGAGGTATTGGAAAGAAATTGCATCAGTACCCTGGAGAGATGGTAGGTTCACAGTACATGGTGTATTGTCACAACAGCTGGAACATCTTGGTACAGATGGGAGGTCCCTCATTCATAGTACATGATCAGAGCAGGCTTGGGACAGTAGTACAGGTGGCAGATCCCTCAATTACCAGGAAATGTTTGTTGTTGTTCCCTAAATGCCATCTGACCATGATGAAAACAAGCAGAAGTGTTTGAAGATCTATTTTTCTTCCCCTAAAAGTCTGTATCAACCTTTTTTTTAAAGGTGTTAAAATAGATTTCAAAGCTGATACAAAAACATGAAAATAATACATTTTGATGAGAGGTACTGATGTTCTGCTATGTGTTTACAATGTGGACTGTTTAAGTCACTTTCTACATACTTACATCTTAAAACATTTATCACTTCCTCATAGTGAAAATGTTCAATTGTCATCCTTCTAGTTTTAAGAAATGTACATGGCATGGGTGTTATCTGCCACCTTCCTATAGTTCCAATGGCACAGTAGAACCTCTTATTTTCATCTAATTGTAACTTAGTACCCACACATCATCCTTTCCCACACCTCCCTCCTTTCTGCTCCTCTTAGTCTCTGGTAATCACCATTGCTATTAGAAGAACTGTTGTAGAAGCAATATAAGTATGAGCTCTGGCAATGATTGTGTTTTGTTGCCTGGCTTATTTCCCTTAGCATAATGATCTCTACTTTTGTCTATGCTTTCAAATATGAATTATTCATATTTATTTTTATGACTGCTTGGTGTTCCATTGTGTGCACTTACCACATCTTCATTCATCTGCTTATGGACATTTCGACCCCATATCTTGGCTTTTGTGAATAATGCTGCAACAAACATGGGAGTGCAGAGTGAAGGGAGGGCAGGGACAAGGGGAAAAAAATGAGAGCCAAGACCTGTCATGTAAAGGTACAAGATCCCAGTAATGAATGTAACTGTACTGTACACATAGAATGTACCAATAAACCCAATAAAAAGAACAAAATGTGGGAGTGTAGGTACTTCTTTCATATCACGAGTCATGTCTGTTGGACATACAGAGCTCAATAACTGGATGATACAGTACATCTGTGTTTAGATTTTGGAGGAATCTTCATATTGTTGTTCATAAAGGAGATAATTTATTAACAAACAGAATAAAGGCTTCTTTGATGTCCCAGTGAGAAAAGAGTGAAAATTTAAGAAGTGTTGCAGGAAGCTCAATTGGTCTGGGCCACAAGGCTTGTCAAGAGCAATTGGGCTGATGGCTGGGGGTGTTCCATACCAAGATGGTTGAGTTGATACATTACTGTACTCTCAGCAGAGACAGAGCATTCTGAAACTCAGCCCAGGTCTAGGGGCTCAATATTGGGGCAGGATTAACTGTTGTTGCATTTCTATATCTGCACAAAACCCAACTTAAGCACTTGGCTCTGTTGACCCAGCTTTCTTCCCATTGTTTCCTGCATAGATGAAATTAATCCTTCAGTGCCTAGTATTCCATCTTGGGGAATACCCATAATAATAGACCATAATGTTTTTTTCTTCAGATTCATATTCATTGAATTTTTCTAGGTGATATATAAAAATATCATGCAAATATTCAAAATCTTGCAATTTTGGCATAAATGAATTAAGTAAGCACAGGATATATGCCCAGCAAGCTACACAGTGTAGGATGAAGACTTGGTAAAGAGGAATCGCTCATTCCTCTGTTCTATAAGGTCCAGGACAACTGCCAGTTAAGTACAGTGATAGGGTAGACACAGGGTGGATATCTGATGTATGAATGGTTCATAGCTTATCATAAACTGTATTCTCCTGTTGACAGTGCACCTTCTGTAAACACTCCATGTGTTCTTAGTGATATATCCTTCACAATAAATGTGTGGTGACGCTGCTATATAAACAATCATGTGACTGCTCCTGGCTGCACCTGACTCCACGTACGGGTGCTTGTCAGAGTGGTGGGTAATTGGGCTGCATCTGTCTCACATTGGCAGGTAAGTGATTATCTACACAAAGATAAGGAAATAAAAAAGAGTATGTTTTCCTTTTTTCCCCCAATCCCCCTTTCCTTCCATGCCCCACCCTCCCTTCTCTGGTTCCCCTATCACCTTTTTCATGTTTGTTGCTATTATTTGTCTTAGTTCATTTCATGGCATATAATGTTTACATTGATTGGAGTTATTAGCATCCTGTGCATGACACATCATTCTTTTTTCTGATTTTCACTTCCCCTCCTCCTCATGCCTCATCCTTGTTCCCTTGGGTCACTTCCCTATTGGACGAGAACTGTCCCCTGGCCCCTTTCTACCCTTTTATCATTTTGTTTGTTTGTGCTTTACCTCATTCAAATGAGAGGTGCCATATGGTATTTAAACATGCATCTCATGTATTTCACTGAATACTATTTTCCAGGTGCATCTATTTTCCTACAAATACTTCAAATTTGTCATTCTTTAAAGCAAAGTGGTATTCCATTGTATGTAGATGAAAAACAAGTTGTAATATGTAAATGTAACCACTCCCCAAGGTTATTATAAACTGCGTGATCTTTTTCCTATCAAAAGGGGAAAAGAAAAAATAAGAGAAAAGGAAAAAAATAATAATAAAGAAGCCTTTGTAAGTGGGGGAGGTTGGAGGGGGAAAAAAGGCCAGGGGAATGGGAGAAACTAAGAACCAAGATATGTCATGTAAAGATACAAGATCTCAATGATGAACGTAACTATGGTATACCTAAAATGTACCCAATAGAGAAAAAAACTTAATTCCTCATGTCAAGAATTTTTCCCAACTTCGTGTTTTATGCTATTCCTAACACTATGTTTAAAAACAAAGCAACCCTGGCTTAAAAAAAAATCTTAGTACTTTCTCACTAGCATTATTAGAAATGCAATAAAACTATGTAAAAAAATAAGCTGCATAAATTATAAACATGTATGAATAACATAAAATAAATTTATAGAAAAATAAAAGAAGAAAGGGAATATTGCTTACAGTAAAAAAATATATATTGTTACTGCAATGCACTGTATATGCATTTATTATGGACAGCATTTAAAGACCAGTGCAACTTAGTTTTGAATCTTATGTGTTTTACATGCAATTCAGTTTATGCAGTATAATGAAATTCTGGGAAATTTTAAATGTTTCTTTTTTGAGAAAATGAAAAAAATTATAGGAAGAAGTAAAACAAGTTAAATATGTAAAGCTTTGTTATGAAATTTTCCTTTTCTTATTAGTTTATTAATATGTGCATGATGTATATATTCCTTGTGGGAAGTTGGTATACATACATAACACATCTTAATTCCTTCTTTCATTTCTAATACCCCAAAGCTGATCCATGGGGTATTGAAAGGGGGTGGGGTAGAATTACTTCTATTTGCAAAGATCTAAGTAGTTAACTTTTCCAGTAATTCTCAGATTCCATATTATTAGATTCCACAAAGTTTTATATCCTTAGATTCCATGAGGTTTCTAAATCTTGGGCCTACAAGAATGATTTGTGAAACTAATTATATACTCAGACCTATAACTCATGCATCATTTTACCCCAAAGCAAACTAAGGCTGGGTGCAGGAGGAAGAAGCTGAAGAAGCTGAGGTAAAGTCCCAGGCAAGCTTCTTTTCAGGGCAGGGGTTCCCAAAGGTTGCAAATGCATTTTACAGCAGCATTAATCTAATCAGTTTTCCTGTGTATCTTTCCTGAGAGATGAGTCCAAGATCCATTAGCCCTGACTACACCTCTCTTTAGGTGCCCCGATATTGTGTGTTACACATGAGTTTCCTTTCAAAGGTAGGGTAACATGAGCAAGAGCCGGGGAACCAGAGAGTAGAGTGATGGGCTGGGGATTGAGCTCAGTGGTTCTGCCGCCTGCCTTGCAAGCACAAGGACCAGAGTTAGATCCCCGGTACCAAAAAACAAAAACAAAAAAGCCAGAGAGTAGAGTGAGTGTGCATAAGAGAGACAGACAGAGAAAGAGACAGAGCTGATGGCATAGAAACAGTGGCAAAGAAAAGGAGAGCGAAGTAGAAGCCGACTACTGCAATGGTATTGTCAAGTGGGTATCTCAAAAATGAAATTTCTTCTTGTATTAAAGTTGAGGCTCAGGCTCCAGGCACTGAATCCCCATTCATCTTTCCCTGTCCCAGACCTGGGAGGTTAGGGACTTTGTCCTCTCTCTCTGGTCCTTAGTGGGAGCCCTGGCTCTTCTCCTCTGATGCCCTTGTTCTGAAACTCAGTGAAACAAGATCATTGGGAAGTCTTGGATCACAGCCCCTGGAAGCAAAGCCCCCACCAGGCATCAGTGCACATAGCTCTGAGAAGAAGCCAAAGGTGAACTAGGAGAAGCATAACTTATTCAGTACAGTGTTCTGAGCACAACAATGACACAGTCCAGGTACAGCTCATATCTCACCTGTTCACCTGTGCCCACCCAAATCCAGGAAACTTGACTGGCTTCAGGCATTTGAAATAGCACTAGTTTGGGAACTGGGGCTAAGGGTGTATGAGATTAAGATCAAAGAACTTCCAGTCCCTCAGGGTCTCAGCCCTCAGTGTCACTAGTTATTGCAACACCTGAAAGGGACATGGTTGATCTAGCAGCTGAGAGTTATTCTTCCACAGAGGATAGTAGGAGAATGCATAGCAGGTGACAGTTCCAGGGAATGAAGTGCTGAGCAGCTGTGGCAGGAGAAGAGCATCCAGTACAGAAAAGACCTTGTAGGATTTGTCTCATAGTTGACACAAAGTAGGAAATTGATTCATTTTCTCCTTCAAATCATCTAATACTTGATTCTATCTACTTTTTGAACAATTATATTCCACTGATTACTTTCCATGATGGCAAATACCGACTTTATTTTATACAACACACACACATCCATGTTCACGATAAATTCCCTCCAGGTTTGTAAAATTTTTTTCTCCATACCCAACTTTTGGTTTTTACATCAGTGATGTCCTACTTCAGGCAACATCACTGCACAGTAAAGTTTGACATCTTTCAGAAAAGTTGTATTCATTCCCTCTTTGTGAAAAATCCCCCTTAGTCCACATTGAGACATATTTGTACATTTCACACAGCCCAACAAGATGCTGTGGGTAAATAGCTACTTTTTTGTCCTGTTGATTCAGCCTGGGCAAAGATACTGGCAACAGGGTCTGTGGATTTAGCTCAGTGGTTCGGTGGCCTGCCTTGCAAGCACAAGGACCCGAGTTCGATCCCCCTTACCAAAAAAAAAA